>NC_133332.1:73433111-73773751 GCF_042186555.1 Aquarana catesbeiana | reverse complement strand
TGGAGGAGCTTTTAGAGGCAGTTAAAAAAAAAAAAAAATCAAACGCCCCTAACAGCAGCTGTAAAAACATCCTGTGTGCATGAGCCCTTAGACCCCTTTCACACTGATAGCGCTCTGCGTTAGCGGTAAAGCAACTCTAGTTTTAGCAGCGCTTTACCATCGTTTTAGCGGCGCTATTCAGCTGCTAGCGGCTAAAGAAAGGGTTAACTATGCCCAAAAAGCGCCACTGCCCATTAACTTCAATGGGCAGGGTGGTTTAGGAGCGGTGTATACACCGCTCCTCCACCAACCAAAAGATGCTGCTTGCAGGACTTTTTCTAATGTCTTGCAAGCACACTGCTCCAGTGTGAAAGCACTCGGGTTCTCACACTGGGGCTGCAGGGGTGGCATTTTTCAGGTGCTTTACAGGCATTATTTTTAGCCCTTTAGTGCCTGAAAACAGCTCCAGTGTGAAGGGGGTCTATTAGATGGCTATTATTAGTAATATGTAAAGTGTTTATGCAGTTCAAGTATCTAATGGTTGGTACATTTGTTAATGAAAGGCTGCTGCACCCATTACAATCCAGACCAGAAGTTTGGTGTTTTTTCGTGAATGAGAAGTTGAGAGGGATTCCGCTCAGGTTTGCCTTGCATACACATGGTGACGCAAAAGTTCACCGAACTTACGACCGTCAAGAACGCGGTGACGTACAACACTACGACGAGCCGAGAAAATGAAGTTCAATGCTTCCGAGCATGCATCGAATTGTTTCAGAGCATGCGTAGGAATTTTGCAAATCGGAATTGCCACAGACGATCGCATTTTCGGATAGGAACTTTTCCCGACCGAAAAATTAAGAACATGCTCTCAATCTTTTGCTGGTGGAATTCGGCCAACAAAAGTCTGATGAAGCATACACACGGTCACATTTTCCGACGAAAAACTCTCATCGGTCTTTTGCGTGCCGAAATTCCGATTGTGTGTACGCGGCATAAAAAAGAGGATATACTCCAGAGATAGAATGATAATCCTGCCACTGTATAAAACTTAGACCACATCTGGAGTATTCTCTCCAGCTCTGGTCACCATTCCTCAGAAGGGATGTGCTGGAAGTGGAGAGAGTCCAAAGAAGGGCAACAAAACTAATAAGGGAACTGGAGGACCTTGATTACGAGGAACGACTGCAAACACTAAATCTATTCTCGCTGGAGAAACAACACCTGATAGGAGATATGATAGCAATTTACAAACACCTCAATGGCGATCCCAACATAGGAAAAAAAACTATTCAGTCTCAAGGAGTGTAAGAGGACACGGGGACACACTATGAAATTGGAGAAGCGGTTTAACCCTAAACTGCGCAGGGGGTTTTTCACTGTCAGGGCAATAAGGATGTGGAACTCTCTTCCACAACTGGTGGTGGATGCGGGGAGTATTGATATTTTTAAGAGACTCTTGGATGTGCATCTTAAAGAACACAACATACAGGGATATGGGAAATAATTATAGACACTGACACGTGCACCTACACAGGTTGAACTGGATGGACTATTGTCTTTTTTTACCCTTGCCTACTATGTAACTATTTAACCATGTATGAATTTATTTACGTTCTATATATCAGAATTAAAATGGCACTTGAACAGCTATTTTTCTCTTTAATAAAACCACTGCAATGTCCACCTTCTGGTGATTAATTTACAGATTAATGAGCTAGTGTTCGAGTGGTGACAGAGCAGTCTGCATTGCCTCCTCTTCACAGCCACTAGAGCCAAGCTGAGTAATATTGTGCACTGTATCTAATCATCCAGCAACCTCTCCTCCCAGGATCCTGAAATTGTGCCTAGGTCATCAATTAATTGACAAAATGACTGATGGTTCCCTCCATATTGCAGTACTACTCACTTAGCCAGGACATCAGCTAGCGGCTATCCTTTTATTACTTTCTGAAAAGAGACCTTTTGCTGCAAAATTAATTTTGGAAAGGGGACACCATTTAATTATGTGTCATTTTTAGTTTTCCTTGAAAAAAAACCTTGAATGATATCTTGGCTCAGAAAGCACGCATCTTGTACCACGATACACTTGTTTCATCAATCTGAGAATCATGGCAGAAAAGGAGGAATTTCATTTTCATTCCAGGATGTCCTTGATCATAAAAGCCCCAAACAGGCACCTCCCACTGATGATTTTCCCTCTATGAGAGGCTTCATCATCAACCATGTGTGCATGAACTTTGAAAGACATTACCACATGAGGCAATATAACTTGATCAAAAAGGAAAAACTCAATTAAAACATCTCATATACTTTTACATATGCTATTGTGATTTTAAAAGTCATTTTAGTTCATTTAAATCTGCATCAATCATTAAAATAATACCTGGTGATGCTGCCATGAAGGTCCTTGTTTGAGTATTTCCTGTTCTGGAACATAGAAAAAGAAAAAGAGTTTTGGTACTTTTCGGGTGCTACTTAGAATCATAAAATGCACAACATCATCTACAAAAAGTAAAAATATACTTTATTCATTGACATAAAAATCCATTTTTTTTTTTTAAAGGATTTTTTTTTTTTTATAAAAGACCAACAAGCACCTTGCATTTAGACATATGTACGACTATTTTGCATGATAACATTGCAAATATATTGTCAAACTGTAAAGGGAAGTCCGGTTAATAGGCGCTCATTGGCACGCAGGCATGGGCACACCAGCATGTGCGCAAAGAATAACTTGTGATCAGAACAGGGGCGGATCCAGAGTCTAGTCTCGGGAGGGGCACTGCCAGAAAATACGTTTTTTTGTGGGCAATTTATCGAGGAAATGGCTGGTGTTGGCGCTTCAATTATCCCAGCACCATGGTTGTTATTTCTATTAATATATTGTAATATAAAATTTAACGGTTCAACTCACCATAATGCAGAATCAGTGGGAGCCCTGAGCGTGTCACTTGCCACCGTCGCCTGGCACACATTGCGGATTATCACTTGCCACGTCACCTGCCACATGTTGCAGATTGTCACTTGCCTGCCACCAGATGCGGATTGTCACCTGCCACATGTTGCGGATTGTCCCTTGCCACGTTACTGGCCACACATTGCGGATTGTCACTGGCCACATCACCTGCCACATTGCGGATTGTCACTGGCCACGTCACCTGCCACCAGATGGAGATTGTCACTTGCCACGTCACCGGCCACACATTGCGGATTGTCACTTGCCACCTCACCTGCCACCAGATGCGGATTGTCACTTGCCACGTCACCTGCCACACATTGCGGATTGTCACTTGCCACCAGATGCAGATTGTCACTTGCCATGTCACCTGCCACACATTGCGGATTGTCACTTGCCACGTCACCTGCCACACATTGCGGATTGTCACTTGCCTGCCACCAGATGCAGATTGTCACCTGCCACATGTTGCGGATTGTCACTTGCCACGTCATCTGACACCTTGCGGATTGTCACATAGCTGCTAAGGTGGTGTTTTGCTTGCCTCCTTTCAGATCAGGCAGCAGAGAGATAATGTAATCTCTCTGCTGCCCACACTGCCTGTACATTGAAGGCAGAAGTTACTGCAGGGATGCGGGGCAGTGAGAGATGATGTCATCTCTCTGCTCCCCTGCACGCCGGCTCGCTGATTGGCCAGCCGCCCCCACTCACACCACCTAGCCTGCTCTCACCCGCCCAAGCCGCCCGTTCCTCCCGCAGAGCCGCCCGCTCCCGCATCCGCTCAGGGAGCCGCCCGCTCCCGCACCCGCTCAGGGAGCCGCCCGCACCCGCTCAGGGAGCCGCCCGCTCCCGCACCCGCTCGGGGAGCCGCCCGCTCCCACATCCGCCCGCTCTCTCACCCGCCCGCCCTGCAACAAATTTCTCGGGGGTGGCAATTGCCCCGTTGCCCCCCCCTGGATCCGCCCCTGGATCAGAATAACTTGTATTGGCGTATGCGTGAGCACGGATGCTAGCAGGCATGGGCGCACATGTGCACGTACTGGCGCCAGACAGCCTATTCAAACTGAGCAACGACACATACACATTACTGAGTGGTCTTTCAGCTTGTTCCTGTTAACCTGTGCCTTGATCTGTTCCAGTTACCTGTGTTTGACCTGGCTTCACCTGTACCTTCCTTTGGACTTCCGCGTGCCTACTTGTGAACTCGGCTTGTGTTTCACTCTGCTCCTGTCTCATGTTCCTGTACCTCGCTGCCCGACTGTGAACCAAGCCCGGTCTGTATCCTGTCTTAGCTACTGCTTCACGTTCCTGCACCTGCTCTGCCCGGCTGTTGAAGACCCTCTGGCTTATGTTCCAGCAACACTTCTGCCTGCTGATCCAGTGACACAGAGTTCTAGTTCTCAGTGCCTGTCCGGTGATCTGCAGCCATCAGGTTCCTGCCAAGGCCCAGCTGGTGCCACCCGCTACATTGACCCTCGTGCCACTCTGTTCTTCACTCCCTGTCATCTCTACCAGGGGCATTGGACAGGAAGTGCAAGAGAAGCCCTCTCTACAGCTTGATATCCACCAGGTACGTGACAGTACCACTCAGCCAGATGTCGCAGATTGAGAGAGGGGCTTTGCCTCTGTAGTCGCTATGCCTGCAACTTGCCTCTCTTACCCAGGCAGTCAGCACCTTGCAAGAAAGCTACCTGCAGCTGGAGGGTTGCATCCAATCCATGGCCTCTACCTCAGCAACTTCTGCACCTGCTACAGCACCTGGCCACTCCATGTCCGAACAGACTGTTTCCACACCAACATGAACTATGCCGCCACTGGAACAACAAGTTCCTGCACCAGAGCGATTTCCAGACAATTGACAGAAGTTCTGTGCATTTAAGAACTCTTGTGAACTTTACTTTGCCCTGCAACCAAGAACCTTCTCACTTGAAACCACCAAGGTGGATTTTGACATATCCTTGCTTCTCAGAGAATCACAGTCATGGGCCCATCAACTCCTGGAATGGAACAGTACAATCTTGTACTATTTTTCTTCATTCTTTGAAGCAATGGCTCAGCTCTACGATGACCCTCCAGCATACAACTACTGCAGTCTAACCTCCATACCCTATGGCAAGGTCATCGACCCGCTGAAGACTATGTTGCAGAATTCCACCTGTGGGCCCCTGATATGGGTTGGAATGATGCAGCCCTATGGCATCAATTCTGCCTTGGCCTGTCTGAAGGGCTCAAAGACAAACTTGCTAGAGTGGGGATCCCCAGTTCCCTCGATAGCTTCATTGATCTTGCTATACAGCTTGATCATAGATTCAGAGAAAGGAGAACAGAAAAGACTGGTATAACCACTATACCCATGAATCTGCGGACAAGACCCATGCAACTAGGACTTTTGCATTATCTACTCTCTAGTGAAGAAAGGCTGTGAAGACACCGAAAAAACCTGTGTCTATATTGTGGGATAGCGGGACATTATCTCCAAAACTGCCCTGTAAGGCCCACAAAGACCAAGACCATTCCCTCTACCTACCTTGCTAACTGTTCTGTAGGAAAGGGATCTGCTCATATCACCCTGTTCCTGTCACTTCAGATCCCTGGGAAAAACATCCAAGTACCAGCCATAATCGATTCCGGAGCTTGCAGCTGCTTCATAGACAAGGACTTTGCCCAACATCATCAAGTTCCCTTTTAAGCAAAGATGCACCAGTTATCCATCCATCTTGCCAATGGATCCCGTCTCAGGTCTGGGCCTGTAACGCACGAGACTTTCCCACTGCTGGCTGTATCTGATACTGGTCATCCAGAATATTTATGCTTGGACGTTATTCCATCTCCTCTGTTTCCCGTTATCCTGGGCATCCCCTTTTTGCAAGCCCACAACCCGCAGATAAACTGGGGATCAGGAGAAATGACTTTTTCATCCACCTACTGCCAGCAGTCCTGCCTTCACCCCATGCCCATGGGACCTGTACCTCTTCTGGGTGTACATACTGACTCTCCTGTGTTACAGCTCATACCTGCAGGAGATCATGAATTCCTGGAGTTCTTTGATAAACAGAAAGCAGACATCCTACCACCTCACTGCCTGTATGTTTGCCCAATGGAACTTTTGCCGGGCGCTGAAATCCCTTTCGGTAGCATCTTTTCCCTCTCTGAACTGGAACTTAAAGTATTACGCAAGTACATTCATGAAAACTTGGAGAAGAGCTTCATCTGGCATTCCACATCCCCTGTGGGCCCTGGAATCTTCTTTGCAGAGAAAAAGGACCATACCCTGCGTTCCTGTGCTGATTACCGGGAAATAAAGTCACCATCAAGAACAGATATCCTTTGCCCCTGATTCTGGAACTTTTCAAACCTTTCAAAACATCCACTGTGTTCACGAAGCTTGATTTACGAGGTGCATATAATCTGGTGCAGATCCGTGAAGGGGATGAATGGAAGACGGCCTTCCACACTAGATTCGGACATTATGAGTATCTCTTTACGCCCTTCGGGTTGTGCAATGCTCCAACAACTTTCCAGCATTTCGTCAACAACATTTTCAGAGACTTCCTTGACCTATTCCTGATTGTATACCTAGGCGACACCCTCATCTTTTCTAATTCCATCTCAGCACACCATGAACATGTGAAAAAGGTTCTCAGCCGATTAAGAGACCATGGACTATACACAAAGGCCAAGAAGTGTGAATTTGAAAAAGAAACAATCCAATTCTTGGGACTTATTATTTCCACATCAGGCATCTCCATGGAAAAGGTCAAATCTATCCTCGAATGGCCCACTCCTACAGACAGGAAAAGCACACAAAAGGTTCATAGGGTTTGACAACTTTTATCACAAGTTTATTAAAAATGTCTCTGCCATTATCTGTCCTGTCACCCAGCTGACAAAACAGAATACCCGTTTTCAGTGGACACCTGCAGCACAAGCAGCTTTTGATGAGTTAAAGACTGTTACCTCAGCACCCATTTTACAACATCCAGATCCTGCATCGCCTTACGTTCTTGAGGTAGATGCTTCGGAGAATGCCATGGCTCCCATCCTGTCACAGCACCAGGGAATTAAGTCTTTATTACATCCCATTGCCTTATTTTCTAGGAAACTCAACCCCGCAGAAAGAAATTACGATGTGGGAGACCGAGAGTTGTTGGCCATAAAGACAGCCCTAGAATGGCGTTATTTGCTGGAAGGAGCAACGAACCCCATTTTGATCTATACCAATCACAAAAATCTTGAATATCTCAGAACAGCCAAACGATTAAGACCTTGTCAAGCCAAGTGGGCACTATTCTTTTCCCATTTTTCCTTCCATATCACCTTCAGACCTGGTTCCAAGAATGGCAAGCCTGATGCGTTATCGCGCATGTAGCCAGAAGAAGAACATCACCAAGCAGATACAATCCTGCCGGCCCAAAGCTTTCTGCTACTACAAGTACATCTGATCACCCAGCTTAAACAGGCATCCACGAGGGATGTTCTACCACAAAGTGTTTCCTACCAGGAACAAGAGGGGTTATTCCTGCACAACCAAAAGGTGTTTGTACCCCCAAGTCTGCACCGCAAGATCCTTAGCCTGTTTCATGACCATTCCTTGGTGGGACATTTTGGGGTAAACAAGACAGTGGAGCTAGTGCAACGTTCCTTTTGGTGGCCAGGTCTAAGGTCCGATTGCAAGGATTATGTTGGTGCCTGTGGGGTCTGCACCCAAAACAAAAATGATAAAACCAAATCCTGGAGTCTATTAAGACCGTTACCCATTCCCAAGAGATCCTGGGAAATGATCAGTTTGGACTTTATTGCTGAGTTTCCGCCATCCGAAAGATTCACTACCATCTTTGTGATCGTTGACAGATTAACGAAGATGGCCCATTTCGTTCCTATGTTAGGAACCCCTTCAGCAACAGAGACCACTTGTACCTTCATCAAGGAAGTGGTTAGACTCCAGGGGGTACCCAGCAGCATCACGTCCGATCGAGGGGTACAATTTACATCCAGATCCTGGAAAGATCTTTGCAGGATACTGAAGATCGAAACTTGTTTCTCGCCAGCGTATCACCCCCAGACAAATGGCCATACAGAACACACAAATCAGACTCTGGAACGGTACCTTCGGTGCTTCTCATCCTTTGCCCAGGATGACTGGGCGTCACTTTTACCCCTGGCAGAATTCGCTTACAATGATGCAGTTCACTCGGCTACAGGACAAGCCCCATTTTTTGCAAATTATGGGTACTTCCCAGCCTTCCTACCCGACATCTTGCCTGATTCCTCTGTTCCTGCAGTCCAAGAAAGGATAAGTGCTCTTCAGCCGAACAACAAGGTATTGCAAGATGCCATCTCTAAAGCACAACAAGACAATAAAATATTATTTGGCAGGAAGAGAAGAGGAGACCTAAAACTTCAAATAGGAGACAAGGTCTGGTTATCCACTGCCAATTTAAAATTGTCATGTCCATCCAAGAAGCTCGGACCTAGATATATCGGTCCATCTCCTGTCAAGAGGCAGATTAATCCAGCAGCCTACAAACTTTCACTCCCAGAGACTTTCAAAATTCACCCTGTCTTCCACGTGCCCTTACTAAAAACTGCAGTTAAACCCATTCCCTGGTTGTGAGTCAGGTCCACCAGCACCTATTATAATCGATGGCAACGAGGAATATGAGGTTCAGACAATTGTGGATTGTAGAAAGAGAAGGAAGGGAACCAGAATCCAATCTTCATGCCAAGAGATTGATACAAGCATTCTTCCAGGCTCACCCTGAAAAGAGGTTACAAATGGGCATCCAGAGGTTGCCCATTGGGGGGGCAATGTAAGGGAAGTCCGGTTAACAGATGTGCATTGGCATGCAGGCGCAGGCACACCAGTGTGTGCAAAAAGAATAACTTGTATTGGCGCGTGCGTAAGCGCGCACGGGCATGAGCAGGCGCACACATGCATGTACTGGCCCCAGACAGCCTATTTAAACTGAGCAATGGCACATACACATTGCTGAGTGGTCTTTCAGCTTGTTCCTGTTAATCTGAGCCTTGATCTGTTCCAGTTACCTGTGTTTGACCCGGCTTTACCTGTACCTTCCTTTGGACTTCCACCTGCCTACCCGTGACCTCTGCTCCTGTCTCATGTTCCTGTACCTCGCTGCCCGGCTGTTGATGACCCCGTGGCTTATGTTCCAGCAATTCTTTTGCCTGCTGATCCAGTGACATGAAGTACCAGTTCTTAGTGCCTGTCCAGTGATCTGCAGCCATCAGGTTCCTGCCAAGGCCCAGCTGGTGCCACCCACTACATCGACCATCATGCTACTCTGTGTCCTTCCCTCCCTGTCATCTTTACCAGGGCATTGGACATGAGGTGCAAGAGAAGCCCTCTCTACAGCTTGATCTCCACCAGGTACGTGACACAAACTTAGTCCAAGGCTGACAACTCTAAACCCTCTAACTTCACTCCTGTATTGTCACCTGGTCACATTGACTTCTGATGGAGACCACAGCCAGTCTTGTGCTCATGGCACAAGCATGTCCCATCACTGTCACCATCAGGAAACCCATGTAGACAGTAGGTGGCTGCAGAAGATTGACAGCAATGACATGGAACAACACATAAAGAAGTGAAAGCATAACAGTTGTTTATAATATGTTGGCAAACTTATGTCATCCAGTTATGGTTTACATCTACTGTAGGTGAGATAACGAGGGTGGCCTTTGCACAGCTCCCGTCCAAGCAACCCTGGATAGTAAGACAGGGATTGCAGGGGCGAAAGAAAGGCACAAGTGCCAAGTTATAGCCACTGTGAACAGGAACTTGAGAGCGCAGGTACATGATGAGCAGAGGTACAGCTGCTGATGTGCTGAGGTGGCACTAAGTTCAGTAGATGGCATATGCCAGGATGTACACAGAACCATAGTCAGGAACAGGCAGAGGTCGGCAATGATCAGGCAACGAGATGCAGAGACACTAGGCAGAAGCGTGGCCAGTAGTCCAGGCTGGGGTCGGTAACGGAGGCAGATAGCAGACATGAGCAGGTAAGAATAATCCAAGAGTAAGGTCAGAACAGAAGCCGGGTCGGTAACAGGATCATGGATGCACATAGAGACTGAATCATGGGGAAAGGCTGAAGACCATATAGAAAAGGACCAGTGTAGGATTCTGGGTTAAACAGGCTACCTGTTAGCAGTGCACGCAAATGCACATACGTATGGGCAAATAAGCAATCTGTCTTCTAAGCTTATGCCCATGCACACTCGCATTAGCCAAACAGCAAAGTCCTGGCCCGATGACTGGTACTACATTCCTGACACCCTAAGAATGCCTGTAGTCTTTTAAATATACTATTAAAAGAGTGTTGTTATATCTGTTTGATAAGTGCAACAAAATACTTGCATATCATTGATCTTGCATATGAGAAGGTTCTTACTTACCCTGGTCATGGTATATCTAGTAGAAGTTAGTAGTTAATCTTGCCAGACATCTTCCTATGCTCTCTGCCTGTGCTGCACCTTTATCAGTTAGCACCTTCCCAGGTCTCTATCTACCCTTCAGAACACCCCCTCCCTGTCATGTTATGGAGAAGAGAATACAAAGAGGTGTTCTGTAAACCTAACATATTTCTTGTTCCAGGGTGACAACACTGCTCTTCCATAGAGACAGTACAGTAAGTAAGCGCTGTCACTCTAGGACAGGATGCCTACCAAATATAGACTGTCAGGCTGCAAAATATTATTTTTATTAGATTTGGATATATTTAACAGAGCTAGGACAAGATTGAAGCAAATGAACATCAACAAAAAGCCTGAATTCTCTATACAGTTAGTCATAAAGTACTGGCAACTAATAATTTCAGAAGTAGAGGTCAGCATAACCTTCTCCACATCCTCTTCAAGGTGTACTTCAATACTCATCAGGCACACCACAATTTTTATGAAATTTCAACCACATTTAAAAAGTTTTCAGTCAAAAAAAACTAAAAAGGCAAATGTAAGTTAAAGTGTATCTATACCCAACAACAAATTGTGTATATATATATATATATATATATATATATATATATATATATATATATATATATATATATATATATATATATATCCCTAACGCTGTAAACACACCAGTTAATAATATTACAGTAAAGTGAAGTAACTAAAATAAAATAAACAGTTCATGTGTTCAGTATAACATATCAAAAAGTCCAAAGATTAATTAATTAACCACTTGCTGACCGCCCTATAGCACTTTAACTGCTACAGGACGGCAGCTCTGCGCCGGATCATGTATATATACAGTACATGATCCTGCATAGTTGCCTGCAGGGGGCACACAAGCGCCGCCGGCGGGCTGCTTCTACTGTGATTATTCACAACAGAATCCGATCTGCGGGTGCCGAACACTCGATGTCTGCTGGCACCCACCGATCGACAGGCAGAGACTCAGAACTGAGCTCTGCCTATGTAAACAAGGCAGATCTCTGTTATGATTGGGGGAGGGGGGGTGGATTTTGTGTTCCTGCAAAGCTCTTCCTCTAGAGAAAGCAACCCCTTCCCAGGCAGTGTCATTAGTACAGTAACAGTGCATATTTTTTAGCACTGATCACTGTATTAGTGTCACTGCTTCCCGCAAAGTGTCAAAAGTGTCAGTTAGTGTCCGACTGTCCACTGAAATATCGCAGTCCTGCTATAAGTGACTGATCGCCGCCATTACTAATAAAAAATAAGTAAATAAATAAAAACTTGATAAATATATACTATAGTTTGTAGAAGCTATAACATTTGTGTAAGATAATCAATATACGCATAATGGGATTTTTTTTTTACTAAAAATATGTAGCAGAATACATATTGGCTAAAAGTTGATTTTTTTACATTTTTTATTGGATACGTTTTATAGCAGAAAGTAAAAAAAATTGTTGTTTTTTTTTCAAAATTGTTTATAGCACAAAAAAAATTAAAAACCCAATGGTGATCAAATACCACCAAAACAAATCGCTATTTGTGGGGAAAAAAGGACATAAATTGGTTCATACTGACTGTGGGAATGAAACAGTGTTGCCAACCACCAGTATTTTTACTTTTCTCCTGCGAGTAAATGCCAGTGACAGCAAAAGGTTGCCAGTTAAAAACATGGCTTGGATGCTCAGCTTGGAACTGCGCATGCGCAGCTCCAGTCTGGAGACGGCAGGGACCATCTGAGTGCCTGCTACATGGTGTTCAAATGGCGCCGGTGGTTCAGGCAGAGGTGGTGCCCGAGCTTGTCATGTGATGTCGTGGTGCAAGGGAGCCGAGCGAAGCAACTGGAGTCTCATGTGTGGGTCTGTGGGAAGGGAGCAAGGCAAGCCGGGATCAGTACTGTCAGTGCTGTTTGGACTGAAGTGGACTGAAGGAACCCCTTGTCACTGACTCAGGAGGGGACGTGTCGGTCCGGTGTCATCATCATCTGTGCTGCTACACACTGCTATCAGTGTCACTGTGGGAGTCAGTTTTATATGTTTGTGCCACCCATTCTAATTTCTCGCTCTCCTAAGTTCTGTCCATGAGCTTCTTACTTACTATATTGAAAATAAAATAAAAAAATACTGTATAGTTTTTGCCTTAATATATACAGTATCTCACAAAAGTGAGTACACCCCTCACATTTTTGTAAATATTTTATTATATATTTTCATGTGACAACACTGAAGAAATGACACTTTGCTACAATGTAAAGTAGTGAGTGTACAGCTTGTATAACAGTGTAAATTTGCTGTCCCCTCAAAAAAACACACAGCCAATAATGTCTAAACCTCTGGCAACAAAAGTGAGTACACCCCTAAGTGAAAATGTCCAAATTGGGCCCAAGGTGTCAATATTTTGCGTGGCCACCATTATTTTCCAGCACTGCCTTAACCCTCTTGGGCATGGAGTTCACAAAGCTTCACAGGTTGCCACTGGAGTCCTCTTCCACTCCTCCATGATGACAACACAGAGCTGGTGGATGATGGAGACCTTGCGCTCCTCCACCTTCCGTTTGAGGATGCCCCACAGATGCTCAATAGGGTTTAGGTCTGGAGACATGCTTGGCCAGTCCATCACCTTTACCCTCAGCTACTTTAGCAAGGCAGTGGTCGTCTTGGAGGTGTGTTTAGGGCTGTTATGTTGGAATACTGCCCTGCGGCACAGTCTCCAAAGGGAGGGGATCATGCTCTGCTTCAGTATGTCACAGATGTTGGCATTCATGATTCCTCAATGAACTGTAGCTCCTCAGTGTCGGCAGCACTCATGCAGCCCCAGACCATGACACTCCCACCACCATGCTTGACTGTAGGCAAGACACACTTGTCTTTGTACTCCTCACCTGGTTGCCGCCATATGCGCGTTACACCATCTGAACCAAATAAGTTTATCTTGGTCTCATCAGACCACAGGACATTGTTCCAGTAATCCATGTCCTTAGTCTGCTTGTCTTTAGCAAACTGTTTGCAGGCTCTCTTGTGCATCATCTTTAGAAGAGGCTTCCTTCTGGGTCGACAGCCATGCAGACCAATTTGATGCAGTGTGCAGCATATGGTCTGAGTGCTGACAGGCTGACCCCCCACCCCTTCAACCTCTGCAGCAATGCTGGCAGGACTCATACGTCTATTTCCCAAAGACAACCTCTGGATATGACCCTGAGCACGTGCACTCAACTTCTTTGGTCGACCAAGGCGAGGCCTGTTCTGAGTGTAACCTGTCCTGTTAAACCAATGTATGGTCTTGGCCACTGTGCACAGCTCAATTTTAGGGTCTTGGCAATCTTCTTATGGCCTAGGACACCTTTATATAGAGCAACAATTTTTTTTTTCCAATTCTCAGAGAGTTCTTTGCCATGAGGTGCCATGTTGAACTTCCAGTGACCAGTATGAGAGAGTGAGAGCGATAACACCAAATTTAACACACCTGCTCCCCATTCACACCTGAGACCTTGTAACATTAACGAGTCACATGACACCGGGGAGGGAAAATGGCTAAGTTGGCCCAATTTGGACATTTTCACTTAGGGGTGCACTCACTTTTGTTGCCAGCGGTTTAAACATTAATGGCTGTGTATTGAGTTATTTTGAGTAGACAACAAATTTACACTGTTATACAAGCTGTACACTCACTACTTTACATTGTAGCAAAGTGTCATTTCTTCAGTGTTGTCACATGAAAAGATATAATAAAATATTTACAAAAATGTGAGGGGTGTACTCACTTTTGTGAGATACTGTACCTTAACTCACATTGTTAATTGCATATTGTACTTGTTTGTAGCCTAAATACTGAAATTTGCACTTAAAACTGTAATTTTGTAACTCTTGAAAATGTCAGTAAAATTTGGCTGTGCCAGTGAATTTTGGGTGCTGTGTCAGTGAATTAAAATCTGGTAGGTTGGCAACACAAATCATGGGAGTTCAGCTGAACTTGCACGAGTTCATTCCCGCATGTAAGTCCCGACTTCAGGAGCGATTTCAGAGACATCTGTGCGGGTTTCCGCAAAGATGTCAATGGAAATCGCACCCCAATATCTCCAAAAGTAGTACAGAAACTACTTTTGGGAATCGGTGCAGCGCCGTACCGATTCGGACGCTGCCATGTCAAATCGCATGCCAAATCGCATCAATGTGAACCAGGGCTCAGTGACATTCAAATGCAAATAGAGTGCTTCCAGTGTTCAGGTGTTGCTCCCCCATGTACAGCTTTTTACCAAAGGGTAAGCTCTTAACAAAGGGAGGTCAAATGTATCTGCTCTTTATTGAAACACTGCTGAAGGTCCAACAACTGGCCCCAGGTCAGTATCATCTGGGGATGTCACCCACGAGCACTCAATAATCACCTCACATCAACATTTTTAATGTAATGATAAATTAAAAATAAAAAGAAGTTTACTGTTAGGGTTTTTACCAACAATAACAGTTTTTTTGACACTGTGAATTATTCTAAATTGCTAACAAAAAGTTGCCTTGATCTGTTAGTTGTCTTAGTGATTAAAAGCCACTTGACTGGCTTGAAACTGCTGGAAAATTGCCATGTTTGCAGTTAGTATTAATCATTACAATTTCCATTGTGATTCACCATATTCACTAAGCTCTTTGCCTCAGTAAAGATTGTGTAACATTGGTGCCTGAAGGATTTGCTGAATTTCTAGGGGCCCTCTGAACCTTGCCAATGGTGAGCTTTTTACAGGTTACCAGTTTAGAGTTACAGAGGAGGTCTAGCACTATAAATATTGCTCTTGCTCCAACGATTGCAGCAATGCCTCACATGTGTGATTTGAATGCAGCTTACATATGTGGGCCTGACCTACGTATGCGTTCACTTCTGCGTGCGAGCATGAGGATCGTTTTTGTTTTTTTCTATTGTTTATTTTATTTTTACATTTTTATTTTTATACTTTCCCTTTATTTGTTTACTTTTGTATCATTTTTATTCCAATTACAAGGAATGTAAACATCCCTTGTAATAGGACATGACAGGTCCTCTTTACAGGGAGATCTGGGGTCTATAAGTCCCTATATCTCTCCTCTATACTGGAAAGCCTAAGATCAACAAAAAGAAAAACGATCTGAGGCTTCCCAGCAAAAAAGAAAAATGTCAGTGATTACAAAGCCGGCAGAGCCCCCCTGCCCCAAAGCACCCACCCCCCCCGATGTTGAGGGCATGTGGCCTGGTATGGTTTAGGAGGGGGGGCGCTCCCTCGCCCCCTCTTCCTGACCTGCCAGGCTGCATGCCTGCATAAGCGTCTGGTATGGATTTTAGGGGGGCCCCACCCCATTTTTTTTTATTTTGTTGTGGGGTTGCCCTAAAAATCTATACCAGACCCAAAGGGCCTGGTATGGACTTGGGGGGGACCCACAATGTTTTTTGTTTTTTTTTACCCGCCAATAATTTTTTTTTACTCAGCTGTCCACTGGCAAGCCCATTGACAGCTGATGATGACTCATATGACCCAAATACTGCATGCGATAGCCTTGCAGTATGAGCCCAATGTCTTTGAACCCAGATAATATAAACAACACTTGGGCTGGCTACACCTTAGCTGCAAACACTACATTTAGATTAAAGACACGCCTGCTTAAAGTAAGGTCTCTGTACTTGCGTCAGCCTTTCACCTGCTGAAAAAAAAGTTGATAAGTTTTTTATTGCAAACTTGGCAGTTCTTTTATAAAATAACTATAATATTTATGAATCCTACTGTTATATAATACACTGAGCAAAATTATAAATGCAACACTTTTGTGTTTGCCCCTATTTATCATGAGCTAAACACAAAGATCTACGACTTTTTCTATGTACACAAAATGCCTATTTCTCTCAAATATTGTTTACAAATATTACAACCCCCCCCCCCCCCCCAATACAGTAAAACTGCACATTTTTGAGTGGTCTTTTATTGTGGCCAGCCTAAGGCACACCTGTGCAATGATCATGCTATCTAATCAGCATCTGGATATGCCACACCAGTGAATTGGATGGATTATCTCGGCAAAGGAGAAATGCTCACTAACACAGATTTTGACCGATTTGTGAACAATATTTGAGAGAAATAGGCCTTTTGTGTACATAGAAAAAGTCGTAGATCTTTGCATGGGCGTCTGCTGAACTTTTTTAAGGGGAGAGCATTATTTTAGGTCACCCATGCCCCGCCCCTTTTTCGACAATGTAATGAAGGGGAAGGGCTTAGTCATTATCACATAAATCGCAGGCATGTGCCCATCAATTGCAGCCTCATTGGGCTCGTGAAATATGGCCTGTACGGTATGGAGAGTCCACAGTATGTGTATATATAGGGGGTGGATGGTAGGGGTGCAACAGATCGTCACCGATCCGTGATCCAAATGGTTCAGCCTGTTCAGATCGGATGGGTAAGGCCGCGGCTTCAGCCTAGCTCTGGAGTGGCGGCCATCTTGGTACACCCGACGGCGGCCTAGGTGAGCGGCGCGCTGACGTCATCATCAGCCGCCTCAACTGCAAGCAAGCAAGCTTCAATTGTAGGAGAGATGTGAGGGGAAATGATGTGGATATTACAGTGGGGGAGACTGTGGATATTACAGTGGGGGAGATGTCCATTACAGTGGGGGAAATGATGTGGATATTACAGTGGGGGAGAAGATGCGGGTATTACAGTGGGGGGAGATGACGTGGATATTACAGTGGAGGGAGATGACGTGGATATTACAGTGGGGGGAGATTGAGGATATTACAGTGGGGGGAGATTGAGGATATTACAGTGGGGGGAGATTGAGGATATTACAGTGGGGGAGATGTCCATTACAGTGGGGGAAATGATGTGGATATTACAGTGGGGGAGAAGATGCGGGTATTACAGTGGGGGGAGATGACGTGGATATTACATTGGGGGGAGATTGAGGATATTACAGTGGGGGGAGATTGAGGATATTACAGTGGGGGAGATTTTGAATATTACAGTGGGGGAGATGATGTGGATATTACAGTATGGGAGATGACGTGGATATTACAGTGGGGGAGATGACGTGGATATTACAGTGGGGACGGAGATTGTGGATATTACAGTGGGGGAGATTGTGGATATTACAGTGGGGGAGATGACGTGGATATTACAGTGGGGGAGATGATGTGGATATTACTGTGGGGACGGAGATTGTGGATATTACAGTGGGTGGGGGGGAATGACGTGGATATTACAGTGGGGGAGATGACGTGGATATTACAGTGGGGGAGATGACGTGGATATTACAGTGGGGGAGATGACGTGGATATTACAGTGGGGGAGATGACGTGGATATTACAGTGGGGACAGAGATTGTGGATATTCCAGTGGGGGAGATTGTGGATATTACAGTGGGGACTATATGGTGGTGGAATTTTCACAGGTTTTTGTAAATTCAATTAATTTTTTTTTTGTTGATCCGAAAATGATCCGATCCGTGACTCCTGATCCAAGGAACCATCCGAACTGTGAGTTTTTTGATCCGTTGCACCCCTAGTGGATGGTATTAGTATATACAGGAAGGAAGGTGGGTGTATATAGCTATATACAGGACAGATGATGTACAGTATATCTGCAGTCAGTGATGATGGAGGAAGGTCTCTATATACAGGAAGAAAGTGGGTATATACAGCTACCTGTATATAGAGACCTTCCTCCATCAATATATACACCCATCTTCCTTCCTGTATTCCTCCATCATCATTGATTGCAGATATACATCTTCTGTCCTGTATACAGCTATATAAACAGGACAGATGATGTATATCTGCAGTCAGTAATGATGGGGGAATACAGGAAGGAAGATGGGTGTATATAGCTGTATACAGGATAGGACAGATGTGATCTTTCCTATATCTGGCATCCCCCTTCACTGATCATAACTGCATGCACTCAGCTGCCCCCCTCATCTGTATATATGTCAGGCCCCCCCACACACACTCATCTGTAAGCATACACACACACACACACACACAGATCTGCCCCCCTGTACACAAACAGCCTCCTCCCTTCACTTGTACTTACAGCCCCCACTTGTAAGCTGGTCGTACTTCTCCCAAGTCCTGTTTCCACAGGTCCCTGTGAAAATACAACAGGCAGCAAAGCAAACACGAGGGTCGCACATACAGGATGCAGCCAGAGGTGGCAGTAACGAGCTCTGTAAGCTCAGTGACATAGATATGCAGCAGCTGTGGAGCCGACTCACAAAATCCCAGAGAGCCAGCACAGCTACACATGTGGCCACTGCAGACCCCTGCCAATTCCAGGAGGGGTCGCTCGCCCCCCCTTGCCCCTACCTGCGGACACCCATGGATCTTTGCGTTCAGCTCATGATAAATAGGGGCAAACACAAAAGTGTTGCATTTATAATTTTGCTCAGTGTATACGGCTGCACAACTTCACTAAATTACTTTTCATTTTACACCTAGGTTTTGGTTAGATTTGTGGCATTTATAAACATTCAATATCAGCATTCAGCTGGTTGAGCCACATTTGTCATTGTCAACTTGATTTGCCATCCTTCAAGGTGAAAATAGTAAAACTCCAAACCTTTTGTTTAGTAGGGAAAGAAAACATAGGATGGTACTTACGGCTTTAGAATGTTAGCTTGAATTCACATTTTTTGTATGTATTTTGCTCATGCAGTTTTATTCAATTGAAATCAATTGAAACACATCAAAATGCATTAGAATGCCTGTCAATGTGCATCATAAAGCTCGCCGACTTGTGTTGATATACATCAATGTATGTTGGCATTCACTTTTATACACTACAAAAAGCCTTTCAAATTGCACAGCATTATGTTCAGTTTACTTTCTTGAATCGCTCTTTTTTTTTTTTTTATAATTTGTAGCTGTAGTAGCTTTTAAAAAAGTATTAACTGGTTCCCGACCGGCTCGTGTATCATAGATGGCAAAATGGCTCCCCTGTGCAAAACCCCTTACAGGTACGGGGTTCCTTTAAGAGCTGCCAGAGGGCGCGCGCACCCGCTGAATGGCGGGGGACACGATGCGTGTGGCCGGGCACCCGTGATCATGTACACGAGCGCCAGCATGGGGATTTGTGTGTGTAAACACACAAATCCCTGTGTTGTTAGAGGAGAGGAGATATGTCATTTGTTCCTACTATGTAGGAACAACGAAATGTCTCCTCTGCTACTCAGTCCTATCTCCATACAGTTAGAAACACTTACAACGGAACACATTTAACTCCTTGATCGCCCCCTAGTGTTAACCCCTTCTCTACCAGCATCATTTACATAGTAATCAGTGCATTTTTATAGCACTGATCGCTGTATAAATGTCAATGGTCCCAAAAATGTGTCAAAAGTGTCCGATTTGTCCACCGCAATGTAGCAATACTGCTAAAAAGCGCAAATCACCACCACTACTGGTAAAGAAAAAACAATAATAAAAATGCCTTAAATCTTTCCCATAGTTTGTAGACGCTATAACTTTTGCGCAAACCAATCAATATACGTTTATTACGTTTTTTTTTTTTTTTTTTTACCAAAAATATGTAGAAGAATATATATTGGCCTAAACTGATGAAGAAATGTGTTTTTTTTTAAAAAAACATTTTTGGGGATATTTATTATAGCATGTAGCACCCTCTCTCTCGTCCCCCCTCTTTTCCTGCGGCCTGCCAGGTTGCATGCTCAGATAAGGGTCTGGTATGGATTTTTGGGGGGATCCCCACACCTTTTTTTTTAATTTTGGCGCGGGGTTCCCCTTTAAATCCATACCAGACCTGAAGGGTCTGGTATGGATTTTGAGGGGGACCACTACACCTTTTTAAAGAATTTGGGGCAGGATTCCCCTTAATATCCATACCAGACCTGAAGGACCTGGTATGGAATTTGGGGGGACCCCCACGCATTTTGGTTCGGGGCTACCCTTAATATTCATACCAGACCCAAAGGGCCTGGTAATGGACTGGGGGGATCCCATGCCATTTTTTTCAATGACTTTTATCTGTATTGCCGAGACCCGACAATTCACTATAGCCGCTATTACTTTTAAATGACTTTTTTCCTTTAGAAATGTCATTTTGTGCAGGGACTGTTCTAAACACGGGAACAATGTGCCACTTTACAGGCATACTATAGGTGCCCCCCAGGCACGAAATTTAAAGGAATATTTCACTTTTATTGTTTCACTTTAAGCATTATTAAAATCACTGCTCCCAAAAAAAAGGCAGTTTAAAAAAAAAAAAAAAAAAAGTTAATTGATACATGTCCCCTGGGGCAGTACCCGGGTCCCCATACATTTTTTAATGACAATAACTTGCATATAAGCCTTTAAAATTAACACTTTTGATTTTTTATGTTAATGTCCCATAGACTTTAACGGTGTTCCGGTGGCTTTTGAATTTGCCCCGAACACCGCATATTGTTCGGTGTTCGCTAGAACATCCGAACAACCAACTGTTCGTCCATCTCTGCTTATCAGTACATGTACACAGGGTTGTTTACAGTCGTTTCTAGGCAGTTGAGTTTAGAGGCTTTTTTTGAAAAAAAAAAACGGTGGGTTCAGAAGCTGAGTTTAGAGGCATTTCACGCGCCAAACACTTCTAAATGTGGCTAAACGTGGTAACTTGTGTTTAGCCGCGTTTCATTTACAGGTGTTTTTCATTTTTGGCTATTTTGTAAAAAAAAAATTTTTTAAATGCTTCTAAACGCAAACACGGCAAAACGCCGCTAAACACGGCATGTAAACATGGAAAAACGGACGTTTTAAATGTGGGTTAATATCTGTCAAGTTAAATCGTTCAGGAGAGGTTGTAAAAACGTCCCGTGTACATGAAGCTTTACCCTGACCAGAAAATGTAACACTTTTCCCTAACACTTAAAGCGGAACTTCATTCTCTCAATCAGCACTGACTATTTTTAATCCTTAAGCTGCTAGCATTAGTAAATGGATAGGAAAGTATATCAAATTTGCTTCTTTTTTTTACATTTGTTCAGTTAATTCCTGGTTTGAATGCCTAGGTAAATTATGCCACACATCCCAGGAGCCTTCAGTAGGGGAAGAAGGGCTTTCTCAGCCAAGCACACCCTCTCCTGCTTGTATGCATGAGCTAAGGGCAGGTGGATTCCAGGAAGTAAATGCTACCCCCCTCTCTCAGCACCCCCCTCCCTCATCCCTTCCCTCTCTCTCTCTCAGCCCCCCTACCTGTTTCAAGCAGAAACACTGCACATACTGACTCCTACCACCATGACCATTTCAAATCAATGTAGTCGTCATCATGGTTAGAATGTTCCTTTAATATATCTCAGAAGAAGTAAACCTCTGTATACTGATTCCATTTTATTTGATCATCCTCTTGTTGTGTTAAATTGGGGGGGGTTGGGCGCGCTCGCACAGAGCACCACCTCCCTGAAATGAGTTTGCCACCTCCCTGAAATTTGTATTCGCAGGTTGGGACATCTGCTGTGTGGTGGAAGACCAATCTAGAAATTTAGTTGTCATGAGCATACCGGCAAAAACACTAACTAGCAGGTACCAAATCACTATAAGGAGGGGAACAAGAAGTGGACGTTACAGGATATAAGGCTCTTAGCCCCATCCTTACAGTAACAGCACCTAAACATCATCAACGCATACTGAGAAACTTTTTCCGTGTAATAGAGAAAAAGGACGACACCCAAGGTGTCTAGGAAGGAAGTAAGAAGAAGAGATAAAGGTAGTAAAGGAGGAGGGAGGGAGGAGAGCCTCAGCGGAGTTAACTGCGCAAGGCATCAAAATCCCCTGAATGGCTCTGTTTAAGCATATGTCAAATATTTATCTGAGAACCGGATCATGTCCCAGTGTAGTCAGCATATGTTGCGTTCCTCCATCCTGTCCCAAAGGATAGCTGATGCGTTATCTCTTACTGGACATTGGAGTCAAGTTTAGAAGCATTGCTGCTGGATTGTCAAAAGGGGAAACGTCTATAAGATTGTAGATGATCTGCAGGACCTGTTTGCCAGAATGAGGCCAGTTTTGGACAATCCTAGAAGATGTGGAGTAGTGTGCCAGTCTGGGTACCACATCTCCAGCCTTGAGAAAGTCACGTGTCAGTGATGCAATGCTTGGGAGGAGCCTAGGACACAGGCTGCTGAATACATTGTATCAAGCAGCAGCAGCTTGCGTAGCAAGCCTTGTCCTTACAAGCCAGCTGAGATCTGCCTATCTGCTTATCTGCATGCCTAAAACAAGTCAGGCACACGTGAGTGTATCACTGTGCTGTTTTGTCTGTGAACTTTTATTGTAACAATATTGCGCAATGTTTTCTCTCTTTGTTTATTTTACATAAAACCACTTGATACTGAGAAAATTACCATTTATTGTGGCTGTGGAAGAAATAGCTCAGAGGGTGAACAAATAATTACTGCAGGAATCCAGATATCCCAGATTACTGAGGATTGAACTGTCGCCTGTTACTTATCCCATCTCATGAATTTAATCATCTATATTTAATCAGATTCTGTTGGCACTATTTATCTATTTATACTCATCAATTGTATATATATTGCACCTTTATAAGCATATCATTTATTTATTTTTTATTATGGAGGATTCAACACTTATCACAGGGAATATATCTAATTTATTTCTTTATTGGCACTAATTTGGATTGATTACTATTTGCAAACGCATTTTTAGTATATCTATACACAATTGTTGCTTAGTTTACTTTGGAGATATCGCACCACTTCCAGTGGATTTGTATAACTGGAGGAACACAGTTTTTAAATATTTGTGATTTTTTCATATATTTGCGATTTTATATATATGCGATTTTTTAGCGATTTGGTAGCAATTTTTTTAGCACAAAAAATTCTTTTCTCACATTGGTTGAACTTTGTATCAGAGCGCATCAATCTATGTTATATATGTCCTGGGAATAATGACGCTAGTACCGACGGAGTCCTGTACCAATGCGTCAAGATTTTAAATGAGATCTCCTGATAATTGCTGCACAGGGAAGACTTATGAACGAAGAAAAGTATATGATTCTTTTGGTCTTCCAAAAACATAATGTTAAGATCTCTTTCGTAGACATGTGCAGTTCGTGTCGTTACAAAATGAAATTCGGATGAATTTTCGTTTTTCGGAAATTCAGATGTATTCAAATTTTTAAATTACAATAGTACAGAATTTCAATGAATCCGAAATAACGATAAAAAAGAAAAATCAGTATGGAATTCAACTTTGGATCAATTAGAATAGCTTTCTAATCGATTTGAATAGTTTTCAAATTTGAAAAGTTTTAAAGTTCAAATAGTTTTCAAATTTTTTGAAATTTTTTGAATTCAAATAATTTTCTATATTCCAAAGAGAATAAAATAGAATAGAAAATAAAGGAATATAATAGAAAAACATAATAGGATAGAAAAGAATATAAAAGAAAATAAAAGACTATCATATAATAGAGTAAAACAGAACAAATCAGAAAATAAAAGAACAGAATAGAATAAAAAAATAATTGAATATAAAAAAAGAATAGAATAGAAAAGAATAGAATAATAGAACAGAATAGAATAGAATATAATAGAATCATTTCCCAAAATTCTAATATAATTAATTCAAACTTGAATAGAATATAAAAGAATAGACTAGAATAGAATAGAAAATAACAGAATAGTATAAAAAACAGAATAGAATGGAATAGAAGGAATATAACCATCTTCTGAAATTCTAATTTTGAATAGAATAAATTTGAATATAAAAGAATAGAAAAGGATAGAATATGATAGAATAGAAAAGAATAGAATAGAATATAAAATAATAGAATATAAAAGAATAGAACAAACAAATAGAAAAAGAATAGAATAAAAAAAAATAGAATAGTATAAAAAGAATATAACCATTTCCCAAAATTCAAATAGAAAATAGAAGTATAGAAAATAGAAAAAACAACAGAATAGAATAGATAGAATATAACCATCTTCATATTCTAATCTATTCTATTCAAAATGAATTGATTCTATTTTCTATTTTCTATACTATTCGAATTCAAAAACTATTCAAATAGTTTTCGAATTTGAAAACTATTCTAAATTGATTTGAAAACTATTTGAATCGATTCAAATTGAGTTGAATACGAATAAACAAAACAAATTCTGAAAACAAATTAAACGGGTTAAACTAATTTAGCTAAACACATTTATGTAAATAAAGGATCGAAACAAAACACATTTTTTCATTCTGCACATGTCTACTCTTTCCCACTTACTCAAATACAGGGGGTCGTGTTGAGATGTGACTGCAAGTAATATACTGTAAGAACACAATAGCGATTTCCATAAGGGCTCATCACCCAGGCAGAGGTCTTCAAATAAAGTGGGTCGTCTACAGAAACAAGCATGGTCTGCGAGGGACCGGAGAAAGTGAGACAATTGAAAAATCTTCCACTTGCCTAAAGTAGAGGAATTGAGGGCGGGATGTATGACAGATGGCATGATCCACTTGGAGGGGCCAAGAAAGGTATTAGCTCTAACCGCACTCTGGTCTGACTGAAGCTGAAAAGCTTTGTCAGAGAAACCCGGCACAAAGTCCAGGTGGCCTTGTATATGCTTTAAGTGAGATTTACTTACGGTAAAACAAAACCATCCAAACACCAACACACAACAAACTTAAAAGTAACGTGAAGAAAAATCCAAGTGACAGAATGCCTAACTACAACTAAATATATACAAAATGGGGAACACAGAGAAGCAGGGAAAACTGGAGGTGCATAGAGCGGATGGGTAGGGGGAATTAAGACTCGGATCAGAAACAAGGGAGAGCAGGTACAAGGCAGCAGGATACAGGGTACAATGAACAGGGCAGGAACAGGAACAATGGAAACATGGTTTTGGCATCGGCAAAACACTTAAGCAAGAGGCCCCAAATGGGGAGGACCTAAATACTCCCCCAGCAACAGGAGGAGAATAATTACTGGAGACTGCATTGAAAAATGGTAAAAAGTAAATGGGATTTTTAAGGTGCCAAATTAGAACAAAATTATTTTATAAAAGTAGAAATGTATTCAAGCAATAAAAACATACAAGGAGTAAATGTTGATAATACAGTACTAGTACATGTGCTGACTGATTTCATCTCTACATGTTTCGCCTCGATATTGGCTTCTTCAGGAGTAATAATTGATATCAAGCACAATAAGCACTGTATATTAAAAACTATTTACATGTAAATTGAGGCTCCATAATCATGGGGATATCAATGGACAGATCATCCGGTGAAGCCATAGAGGGGGGTGTATCCAAAGTACAGCTACCGGTAAGTGGTCTGAAAACCTGTGCCAGCGATGTTTTGCTGTAATCACGGTTTGACAATTTATCACCAACTCCACAACAGGAATGGATGAGGATGACAAAAAAGATAAGATGAACCAATTTCTGAATTGTAGTCAAATAATGACCCCTTCAGTCAAGAATTCACCAACACATCTCTCTCCTTCCCATGCTGGACCGCAAAAATGTTCTTTCTAGATGATAGGTAAAATATCTTCTCTACCGGAGACTGCAGTCTGCTGGGAGACACCCACTGGCGAACACTGGAACTGCAGCCTCCTGCTCTGGGAACCACTAGCCACAAGCAGGTGATTTAGGTCCTGACATAGAGAACAAATGAATGATTGGAGAATTCAGCAGTGTCAGAGTGGCACCTTTGTTTATGGGTTTGTGTTAGTGAACAGACACAATCTAATGATTTAAAAAGTTTGCCTTGAAACCATCAAGCACTACAAGAGGGATAATTTAGTCATCCAGTTCCAAGCCCGAAATAAAATGTCAGTTTTTGGTGGAAGCACTCTTCAACCACTTTGCAAGGGATCTCTAAAAAAGCATGATATACTACATTACAACATAAAATAGTGTAGAAATATCTTTCCATTTTATTTTCACGTTGCTAACGTTGAAAAGCACTGGTTTTGTCTCCTCCCTCAACCCTACTATTCGTTTGGACATTGGAAATGACTCTGGAGTTCTAGATTGCATGTGCAGACATCTGGTGAACAAGCTGGACTGAATGGTGTGAACCTCGCTACAGGCCACAGTGACAAGAAGCTGATAACAATAGAGCTTTGGGAGAGTACAATGAGCTACAAAGTTGTACTTCAGCTCAGGTGAGTGCGGACAAAAGGATAACAAATTTTTGTTGGAAAATACCCTTACCCTTTAAAGTCCAGAAATAGATATGCTATTACAAAGACACAGTACTAGCAAGCACCATCTTCATAATATTACCTTCTCTTTTCTGTTAAAGTTGTGCTGCAGGATGCCTGTCCCTGAATATATAGCCTTATAAGCATAGGGTTTGACTAGGGTTGCCACCTTTTCTTCAAATCAAACCAGAACACGGTGCACAACATTTTTTTTTTAGTATAAACTATACATATATTTTGCTATTAAATAGCATTTCTAATCATATGATGTTAACAACAAGAGTCCCCCTTTTCATCAGAGTCCACATTTACATCTGAATTCACAGAGTCCCCCTTTTACATATGAATCCACAGAGTCCCCCTTTTACATATGAATCCACAGAGTTCCCCTTTTACATATGAACTTGCAGAGTTCCCTTTCACTGTAAGGGGGGGACTCTGATGTAAGGGAGAACTCTGGGGACTCTAAGGGCTGCTCTGGGAACCCTGATTTAAGGGGGAACACTGAGCACTCTGATGTACAGAGAGGAATCTGCTGTAAGGGGGAACACTGTGGCATCTGGTGTAAAGGGGAGCTCTGATGTAAGGGGTGCTCTGAGAACTCTGATTTACCTTAGTGTACTCACGCAGAGGCAGAAGAGAGAAGGGGGAGACTTCAGTCACAGACAGGGATGGATGGATGATGCAGTCAGCATCTCTCATCCAAATGTATCTGAGGCTGCTAGACTTCCAATTTCCGGCCCCCACTCTCCTTTTCTGAGGCACAGCGCCGGGGATTGGGGTGTAGGCAGACACAGAAGGGTAGGGATGGGAGAAACAGGAGCAGATCAGGCCCTCTCTACTCTCCCGTCTGTGTGTTTTTTTTGGGGGGGATTGTTAGTGCTGGCTTTGGGCAGTGTGAAAGAGAGTGTAACAGACACTCTCAGCTTCGCCAACTGCAGCCAGCAACCCAGCTGGGAAGCCAGTCTGAATAATGTGTCCGGGTTTCAGGCAGTCTGAAACCTGGACGCATGATTCCAAACCCGAACTGTCCGGGTGAATCCTGGACAGGTGGCAACCCTGGGTTTGACCCATTGCACTTGGTAACAGGCCTGGTTAGACACACCCTCTATTCCTCTGCAATATAAGTCAGTGTAAGGAATCTTGTTATAATAGGTGTGGCTGTTACCCATCTACTGTATGTCAGCATAGAGCACTGCAGTGTGAGTACAGGAAGCAGCACTTTACTGAGAGTAACATGAAAGCATTTACAGGAATCAGTCACAAATAACATGAGAGAGCATAGGACCAAAGGTTTGAGACTCCAACTAGACTTTAATTTTGAATTTTTGCTAGAGTTTTAGAGTATACCTTTAAGAGAACTTGTCAACTCCCCAGAAGTAACATCCGTGCCATCAATAAATGTCTCAAAAGCCAAAAAAAGGGATTTCTGTAATAGTGCCTGATGGCAGTAATATCATAAACCTCTCAACTTCAGAAATCTCAAGAGCTTCCTACCCTTAAGGAAATGGTTAGCTCTCCTAATGATATCATAAAAAAGAAGAGTTAGTGACATGTGACCATAATAAATTAAAACCATTTAATCATGTCTGGCTCTGTCTGGTTGATATTTTTTTTCATGACACAGACAGTTTAATCATCACTGTAATATTTTTATTAAATGTGCGGTGTGTCGGCCTCCAATCTTATGTATTTCACTTAATCCAACTTCATAGCGTTAGATCAATCTTTCTCAACTTTATTTCTATGTAGGTTTCAGTGACAACTCTAAATTTAAAATTTTTCCTCACTTTGAACCTTAGTAATGATGGTTAAATAGACAAAGACAAAGACGTCATACCCCAGCAGAAGTCTTTGAGGACGAAACGCGTCAGTTTCTTGTGTTTTTACCCCCACCATCACCTACTGCGCTAACCTTTTATATCTTTTTTGCTTTTTGAGCCGAGTTTTTACCGCCCATTTTTTTATATACTTATTTGGAAAATATCCTTAAAGTTTTTGATATCAATAAACGTTACAACGTTTTAAAAAGGATTTACACTATGTGGAAGTTTTTCTTTTATTTGCCTAACCATATGGATGGTCGCTGAGGAAGGGATTTTTCTGATTGATGACCGAGGCTGAATATTGAAGACACCCGAGTCCGGTCCAACCTCTTCAGGGATCAGGGATACGCCATCCGGTGACAACTTATGGGATCCCGATCTGGATCATCACATGGTTCGCTGCACTACACCGCTTGACGGTACAAGCTCTTTTGACTCACTGCCAAGGGCCTGTGAGTCCAGCTTGTCTGGTAAGGGCACTTTATGCTTATTTCTTTGGGATAATACCACCATGTCAAGAGAAGAATTCATCTGTATGCAGAGACACCTCCAATAGTTCCCATTTATCATATATGAGGACTGTATACACCCAGGGTGCCACGGGGATATTTATGATTACCCCATTTGCATAGTGACGGACTTTAAATATTTGTACACATCCACTATCTTAATTGACCCATGGTTCCATACCATGGCTTTGTCTTGATAAACACACTGTTTTTTGGGTTAATGCACGTCACATTGTTGCTCTTTTCATTATTTATCCATTGTGATTGATTTTTGAGTTATTTTTTAAATGTGTTATTTCACCCATACTTGATACATTGGATATAGATATGTCCCTAACCGTTTATATCTATTCTCACATTTGTCTATTCAATCCTTTATTTATCGATCTTTGTGGTGTTTTTTAGTGAGATTTCTCTCTACACATCCTATAAGACCATCAATAGGTTATTGGGTACACATTCCAGGGCCTCACACCTTCCCCTTAGATATTACCGTGTTATTCCATCCACAATTGATACATAGGATATAGGTTTGTTCCTAACCGTATATATCTATTCCTACATTTGTTTATTCAATTTTTTATTTTTGTTTATTGATTTTTGTGGTGTTTTGTAAAGAGATATATCTCTACATTCCCTATAAGGCCATCACTAGCTTATTTGGTACACATCCCAGTGCCTTGTACCTTCCCTCTAAATATCACTGTTGTTTGATTTTACAACACTCCCTCTATTAGCGCCACACCTTACTTCACCTCACATATTCACAATAGTCAGATTGTTGTGTTGGCTGCTTCACCACTTACCATTTAGGAGTTGGCGCAACATTTTTATATAATCTCTGGTTAAATAGACAGTTTGAGTCCTCTAACTGTAGACAAAGACAGCAATAAAAACTGATTAATTACCTTTCCCTACGCCATTTAAAACTAAAAAAACATGTCTTGAATTTAGATAATGGCCTACTATATCTAATTCAAATTATCCTTGGTAATAAATGTTAAAAAAAGTAACTGGTAAAATAAAGATATATAACAAAACCTAATACAATATTTTATTTGATAATGGATAGTAATA
This sequence comes from Aquarana catesbeiana, assembly GCF_042186555.1. Lineage (NCBI taxonomy): Eukaryota > Metazoa > Chordata > Amphibia > Anura > Ranidae > Aquarana > Aquarana catesbeiana. The sequence goes on along the minus strand of NC_133332.1, from coordinate 73,743,796 downwards.
TCGTTCACTATTTACCCAGCTGAAAATTGTTACACAGATGAAGTATTTTTGCCATTAGTTCGTTATAGAAGTGGAGGTAAACTGTTATGAACCTAACGCCTGAAAATTTAAATTGTATATTTTCTGAAAGTAGAGGGCCTATATAATAAAAACATGACGATTGCAATTTTTTTATGTTGCACATTCAAATGAATTTTAATGCACACAAACACTAAACAACTCCCCATTTTTGATAAAATATTAAAGATGAGACAGAGCTGATACCAAATAGATACCAACTATTGCAAAACTTAAAATTGTATGCTCCCACAAAAGGGCTACAAACTATGATATCCAAAACTATACTGTACTGTCTATAGGTGATGCTTTAAAAGATCATCAACTTTGAGTTAACCTTAAGGCCTCATGCCCATGGGGTATCTGTAAAAGCCCCTCTGAACACCAGGACTGCTGGCAGGAAAATGCTGCTTAAAAGTGTGCTGTGTATTGCACACGTGTTTAGATGCATCTACGCTTGAGTATTGTGTTCTATTGTCCAGAATATTCATGTATTCTAGCCATTGGTAAGCGTTAATGCTCAAATGTTAGATGTATGGACCTAGGATTAAGGAGACCACTCTCTTGGGGTTACATGGAACCTTTTCCCCAAGAGGGTTATAGCTCTTCCCTGGGTATCTGGCGGGGTGTGAATTATACCAGCTACCCTTTCCATGCAATTAGGGCTGGAGGGACTGTTTCTAGGACCCCTTGGCATACTGTGCATAGTGGAACTATTATCCTGGAGCGATGTGCTATGTGCAGGGGATGGATTCAAGCATATGTGGAGTTAAGAAACTTTATTTTCTGTTACATGTTTCCTGCCATCAATTATTGTTTGTTGTAATTAGGTTTAGGTGATAAGCTCTCACTTTGGTTAATCACCTCCAGAGTCCAGACTGCTAGGTACCGGGAAGGAATCCATTATTTTCTTGTGTTTGATTGTTTATTTATATAATGTAATTTTCTCCTGGGACTTGTAATATGTGCCATACATGTCTAGTAGGAAGGTTTTTGTGTATAAATGCTGTGCTGTTTGTTAATAGATTCAATCTTGTTATACTCCAACATTGGTTCTGAATTCAGTTTGTTCAGTTAAGCTTTGACAAAAAAAAAAAAAGTTTGATGCTGTTTGGTTTCTTTGCAGAGCTGTACCAGATTTTGCACTCTCCAGTTATAGTAAGGCTGGGTTCACACTTATGCGAATTGGATGCGGATTTCCCCACATCCAATTCGCATGACTGTTATCCACACTGGAAAAGAGTCCTGTGCATCTTTGGCTCTGTTTCAGGTGCAAATTCAGGCAAAAATTCAGACCCCATTTGCACCTTAATTGGTGTACCGAGACACACTGGACCCCTGCTGGGACACGCGGCTGCATCAGTGTGAACCCAGCCTAAACCAACCCTATGGGCTTTTATAGAGATGCTTTTAATGGCTGAAAAAAAATCCAATGTCTGTAAAACAGTGTTTTTTAAAGTGCAACTAAAGGCAAAACTTTTTTTGTTTTTAGTTTTGGATAGTGTAGAGAGGGATTAGAACACCTGTCAGCTTTTATTGCTGTCTGTGCCCTGTTAGGGAGATTCAGCTTCTCTTTTGGTCCTGTTTACCATTATCATTAAAAGTGAAAGTAAAAGAAAATCTCAGATTTTGGGTTGTTCCCAGAAAAGTAATAGAGGAGAAATCTTCCAATAAGGACACTAGTTCTGGTGACCTGGGAGTTCCCAAGGAATTCCCTTAATTTGCAGGGATTTCCTATCACTTCCTATTTGGCTATGGGACAGGAAGTGAAGGAAAATATCTGCAATGGGAAACAGATGGGGAAAAAAAAAAATCTGACAGGGATTATAACCCTCCCTTCCTCTATCCAAAATGGAATAAAAAAAAGGGTTTGCCCATAGTTCTATAAAGTCTTATTTTAAAAAAAATGTTTCTTTTAGGTAAAAATAAGAAACATGTTATACTTACCTCCTCTGTTGCAGTGGATTTGCACAGAGCTGCCCAGACCCTCCTTTTCTCTGGTCCCTCTTCTGTGCTCCTGGCCCCTCCCTCCTGTTCAGTGCCCCCACAGCAAGCAGCTTGCTATGGGGGCACCCAAACCGAGCCACAGCTCCCTGTGTCCATTCAGACATGGAGCCATGGCCTGGTCCTGCCCCCTTTCTCTCCTCATTGGCTGGCTGACTTTGACAGCAGCAGAGGCCAATGGTGCCGCGCTGCTGTCTTAGCCAATATGGAGGGAAAATCCTGGGCAGCCGACTGTGTCTTGTGCAACATCACTGGATCTAGAGAGGGCTCAGGTAAGTATTAGCAGGGCTGCTGCACACAGAAGGCTTTTTACCTTAATGCATAGAATGCATTAAGATAAAAAAAAAACTTCTGACTTTACAATCACTTTAAGATCTGTGTGCATGAGGCCTAAATGATGGCCCTAAAATGAATTCTCTCATTCAGGCATACCCAACCTGTTTTGCGTATTGTTAATATACTTGTGTGCACCATATGCAGACAGCATTTAAAAACCCTACACAATGCAGTCATATGAAATATCAGTGTACATATGGGTAATTCCTTTGGAACCTGCATGCTAAGCAGCAGTATATAGAAGTTATTGAATTTCTACGCATGTGCACAAAGACCAATGCATTAGCAGCACAAAACTCTCTATTAACAATTCACTGCTGCATTTTACAAATCAGTTTTTTTTTTTTTACAGCTTTTTAATGGTAGCAATAGGCAATGAAGATTTTTTTTCTTAAATGTCTTGTACATTCTAAAATGTTAACAGCAGTTAGATGGACTCAAAACCAATTTAGAAAATCACATTTTTATTTTAGGCACGCAGCAACTTATATGTTGGAGTGTACATTACATTACAAACCAGCCTCGTTTGTACATTTCACATGTATAGATGTACACAGCAGGCCCCTAGTGAAGTCTGTGAGCATACAGTTTGATTGTTGCCGCAGGATCCGTGCTACCTCTATGTGTAAATGATAACATTGTCATAAAAAAAAAAAAAAAAAGTGTTGGTTTGTACTGACATCTTGTATATGTGTTTAAAAGGGCCAAAATCCTTTTTTAAAGCTGTTGGTGATGAATTGGTTAATGTATTATCTGTACTCTGCTCAGAATTGCACCTTTCTTTCTCCTATTCTACTTCCTCTAGTATTTTTGTCAGCCATGGTCTAATGAGCTGCCATTTAACTCTGCATTGAGGCAAATGACTGCTATGTGTCTGATTAATTTCCCCCCCGAGGTAAGTTCAAATGAGAATTACAGAAAACATAGCCATTTCTTAGAGCGTGCTTCATTGCGGAGTCCTGCGTAATGTGGAAATAAAACAGGCTGGGAGTATTATACAATTGGCATTTCTTGTTAATTATAAAGAAGAACTCTGATTTAATGGAATGCAGGGTATTTCTTTTTAAATGAGAAACAGCTGTAATCACTAAACTATGGGAAATACTAATATGCAGTCCAATCTGTACCACCCTGAAAGGTAGTGTGTCAATGTCCTCTCACTGTATGTAATGCTGCATACCATTTAGCAAAAGGCCTGCAAAAAAGAACCCATTGCTATCATTAAAAAACTGTCAACTTTAAAAAAAAGTTTTTTTTTTTAATAAATAACATTACTTAAAGCAGAATTCCAGCTGTTTTTTTGTTTTTGTTTCTTTTAAACACCCCCGTGATGATTGGACCTAATGCAATACAAAATGGTATTAGTATTCAATGCAAGTTTTCTAAATGTTAATTTTTCTTTGGAAACTGACCTTGTTGTCCCCTCCGAGCATGCTCCCATCTTCAGCGTGGACATGTAAAGCCCGCTGGTATCTCCTACCAGGATACGGTGCTGCTGGCTACCCAGCATGGCATGTCCTGATCTCAGTGCGGCACACTCATTGTTTGCCTTGCATCGTATCATTTCCCATTTGGAAATAACACAATGCTACCAGTGGTGGATGCCCATTGACTCCTGGGATTGATGAAACTCATATCCCAGGAGCCAATGCGCGGCTGGAAATGATGTACCACGCTGCAGCACCGGAAGAGGATATAACCCAAAATTGCAGCGCTAAAATAGCAAGTGATAAAACCAAAATGCAAATTAAATAAACAGTGATAAATCCATGAGAACACATTAATGGTCAAATCTGTGAGGAAATCCAACATAAAAGAAGTTCTCAAATATTCGTGTCTCAGTGATGATAAACGAGTAAACACCAAAGGTGCACCTTACACCGTGAAAAAAGTAAAGGCTGTGCCCTTACAGGATGACTAGACTCCATGTTATAGGAGCCTAGTAATGCGTGAATGAGTGTAGTACATACAATCTGTCCTTTGGATATAAACAGGAGGATGGAAGTATCAACACAGGTGGCTGCTCTATGTTTCTCGCTCCCAACACCGGAAGAGGAGCATTCCCCTGTGCAATAAAGGTAGACTACAAAAAAGAAAAGTCCAAAGAGGCATTGTAGGAAACAAGGAACAGGGGGGCACAAAGTTTAAAATGTGGGTGGAACTTCACTTTAAAGCTGATCTCCAGGCATAAAGATTTCCATTCAAATATACGTATTCCTCAATAGCAATAAAGGATACAAATCCACATTCTGTGCACCAAATTGCCTTTGCAAACCATGATAAAAAAAATATAAAAGTAGCATGACATAACCATTATGCTGTGCATAACCTGTGGGAGGGGGGGGGGGCATCAGCTCCACTCACTACAGGCTGTCTGCAAAAAACTACAGGGGGTGCGGAGACAAGACCACTTACTCTGCACAAGGAGATAGAGCATCAGTGACCGGTCTTTATTACAGGAAGCTTTTGCAGAGTGGAAAAGTCTCACCCTGGAAGACTGCACAGATCTGGAAGAAATACACAAATCACACCAAGATTCAAGTAAGAATATGGCACCTGTATTTAAATGATATTTGCTGATCTCAGAGTTCAGCTTTAAAGAAGATTTATAGGGTATATAAATACAAAAAAAACAAACAAACAAAAAAAAAACATCCATATCTACCACCAAGCTGCAGCATTGGTCTGATGCTACAGCTGTCCCCCATCAGCTTTAAGTCTGAAAACTGAGCGATCACGTGACCACTGGTCGATCAATTTTTGGTCTTTTTGGAGCTGAGGGCAGGGACTGTCCGTCACCCATTTTGGCTTTGCCACCCCAGCTCTCACTCAAGTCCTGGGCTGGTGAGGAGGTGGGCACAGCTGGCTTCAGCTCTGAGAGCACGAGGTTGCTGTCAATTAGGCAGCTGGATACATCCTGACAATATGGTTAGGATCCTTCCAGAGTCTGGAGCGGCTCTGTGACTTGAACTGACAGCGGGCAATAATACACTCTTACCTGACTCAGAAGTGAAGTATGGCCAAAAAAGTTTAAAGGAAGCTAAGAGAAGTACAGAGGCTACCATTGTTGAACTCCTTTTGAAAATGCTCATTTTCTGGCTATTATATGTTTCTTTTGACTTTTTCAGTGGCTTGCAACAAACATGTAGCCAATGAAATTTGTTTAAACTCATGATAAGCCTTACATGGTGGGGTTACCATGGCAATTCATATCCCTCAAAATAACCAACACCCAACTGAGGCTAGGTTCACACCTGTGTGGGTGATGCCACTGCTGGACCCCCACGAATTCCCGCAGCTGCAACCACCTGTACAGCGAAATGCGGGATTCGAGGACGGGTGCCATTATTCCTAATTCAAATGAATGGGCTATCGTGCCCACGCAAACCGCTACCCGCATAGCCGTGTAGATGGGAACTTACCCTTAGGCTAAATTTGGCAGCCACAGTGGCCAAATAACATCCTTGTAAACCATTAATAAAAATAATAAACAGTACAGAAAGGATTTAAAAATGGCATTGGGATCAAGATCTTTAAAGGTCAAACAAATCATCTTTTAACTTTTAGCTGCATGATACCACCTCAGGGACTTTACTTTCACCAATGTAGATACTAAATAAATCTTAATTACCTGTTGCCACAGGGATGCCATACCTGAAACTGGTCCCCAATCTCAGTTGGACATTAAAGTGTAACTTCACTTTTTGTTAAGAAAAAAAAAATCGGTTATATGTACATTGCAGGGATTTAAAAAAAAAAATCAGTTTGTTTCATCATGTACTTGCAAGATTCCTGAATGAGGGGGTCTGGTTCATTATAACCACCTAGTGCACATTCAGTGTTCTAATTAGGAACGTCCTATTAATGCATCCTATGCATTAAGGTTAAAAAACATCTGACAATACCGGCCCCCCCAGCTGCCCCCCCCCTGTTTTACTTACCTGAGCCCATTCACCTGCTGCGCTCGCCCCCGATGTCCTCTTCACCGCTCAGCCTGGCCATTGATTGGCTAGAGTGTATGGATTGAAAGCAGCGCAGCCACTGGCTCGCGTTGCTGTCAATCACATCCAATGACATGGCGCGCCGGGGGGCAGGGCTGAGTGACACAGTGAGCGGCTATAGCCGCCGGCTGTATCACGGGAGCGCGCCCGCAAGAACTAATCACCATGTGAGAGAGCTCGCATGAAGGTGGTTAGTTCTTGAGGGGAGGAGCTGAGACAGCCGCCGAGGGACCCCAGAAGACTAGGTTCGGGGCCACTCTTTGCAAAATGAGCTGCACAGTGTGTATGTGTAACATGTGTGTTATTTTTTTTTTTTAAATTGCCTTTACAACCCCTTTAAGGCCTTATGTACACTGGGAATTCTCCCAGCTCCTCTGAATGCCTTTTGTCCTGGCAGGAGAAACCTAACTTAAAGTGTTTGTTAACCCAAAAAAAAAATCTAGATTCTGGTCCCTTAAAGCAGATTACACAGCACAGCGCTTGTCCTGTGTAATCTGCCCCACTCTAAACTGTAAAAAAAAAAAAAAACGTGAATATTGCACTTCCTGTATGCCCTCTCTAAATAGACCACGATAACCAGGGTAGCTCCGCCCTGATCACCGTGGTCTAAGTGCGTTCCTCCGTCATACGCTGTCCCTTCTGCTCTCTTCTCTCCCCGTCACCCCCCTCCTTCCTCCCTGTCATCTGCCTCTGTGTTTGCCTCCGGCCCGGCCCCGCCCCCCGCCGCTATTGCTTGTAAATTAAATTCATATCATTTTCACTGCCATCCTATTAGAGGCTGGCATAGCACACTAGGTCACTAGTTTTACAAAACGAGCGCTATAAATACCTTATATCAGCTGTCTTTTGGCCAGTCACATGACTCCTGGCCACTTTCCAGCTCTGATGGATGGCTTCTGTGGAGAAGACGAGCAGTCACGTGATCTCCCCGGCTGGTGTCAGAGGGAGATCACGGTTTCTCCCTCAGAAGCCATTCATCAGAGCTGGAAAGCATCCGTGAGTCATGTCACCAGCCTGAAGACAGCTGATATTAGGTATTTACAACGCTCGTTTTGTAAAACTTGTGACACAGTGTGCTATGCCAGCCTCTAATAGAGGGGGGGTGGCATAGTTTATATATATATATGGGTTAACAAACCCTTTAAAAAAAAAAATGCTTAAAACTACTATTTTCAAACACATTTAGGCACGTCAAGCATTTTTGGCTTTCAATCCATTGGCCAGAATATTTATTTATTCTGGCCACTGAAATTAATGGATGTTCAAGCACGAAACATGCCTAGCGTTTAGGCATGTTTATGTGAGTTTAGATGTGGCAAGCAGTTTTCTGCTCAAATGCTCCACTGCTGAATGTGCAAGTGATGTTTTTTGTTTCTTTTTTTCATCCTCTAAACATTCTTCTTCTAATATTCCTGTAAATGCCTATGTGTGCTTGGCCACACGGGCTACTATAGAGGGGCATTTAAAGGCTGGAAAAAAAGTCAAACCCTCCTAAAAGCAGTGTTTTTTTTTATGCCCAATGTGCATAAGGCATTAGGGAGTATCTCAACAAAAAATGAATTCCTACTGCTAGGGATGCTTAAAATGTTACTTGCGTCTTGGCACAGACTTCTGAGATAATCAGCAAGCCAGCAACACAAGCAGCAAATTAAATTTTGTGTACATAAACTGTATACAAAATGCCTCCAGGTTGCCATATTTTATTGACAGGTTTCAAAAATTAGAGTGGCTTTAGATTGAAATGGAAAGGTAATTTTTAATAACATTAAAGTACAAAATGGCTTGTGTTGCAATAGTATACAATGTTATTTATTTATTTTTTTTTTTACAAATATGGAATTCCCCTTTAACTATAACTCCCAATGTTAAAACTTGACAAACAGTGACAATTGTAAAAGGGTTAGAATATGATGGCTGAAAAGTGAAAGTGTGCCAGCGAAAAGTGGGCGTGAACATATGGGTGCAGTTTCAAGATATACCTGCAGCAGCTTTGATATCTGACACTGGATGATATTTCATAATAAAGGAACAGAAACACAGCCAAGAAGGTATAGATCATTAACAAAATTATGTATTTGTTTACAACTTTAGTCTGTACGGTCTTGTTAACCACCTGCGACTGCTCACATTAATTATACTGAGAGCAGGCGGCAGGTACAGGCACACTTATGTACATGTACATCAGCTGTGCATGGTGTTAGACCTTTTGAGAAGAAATAATAATATCTTTAACTTTTTTTTTATGTCATGAGCCCCATGAGAGGAAGGTGAAGGAAGGGTCACAATGTTTCCCGACTTTTAATGAATCACCTATCCTTAAATACTATAAACAAACTATTTGCAAAGCTAGAAACCAAAGAACCAAAGATATTTACATTTTGGGTTGGTAGGTAAAAAAAGACCTGATACCACTAAGATGAGTCGATAATCACAATCACTTGGCTGATTGTCTCCAGATAAAACCCCTGTCTTTGGACAGAGACTATTGTGAGGACTCCAAGAGTTGTTTATCCAGCTAAACTGGCTAACTAGTCAATCAGACAGGGTAAAGGCCATGTTAGGCAACTCAAAGAACTATCTGATTTTTTCCTTACTTATAAATATTTTAAAGTATACCAATCTTGGTTCTGAATGACATATACAGTTGTGCTCATAAGTTCACATATCCTGGCAGAATTTGTGATTTCTTGGCCATTTTTCAGAGAATATGAATGATAACACAAAAACTTTCCACTCATGGTTAGTGTTTGGCTGAAGCCATTTATTATCAATCAACTGTGTTTACTCTTTTTAAATCATAATCACAACAGAAACTACCCAAATGACCCTGATCAAAAGTTTACATACCCTGGTGATTTTGGCCTGATAACATGCACACAAGTTGACACAAAGGGGTTTGAATGGCTATTAAAGGTAACCATCCTCACCTGTGATCTGTTTGCTTGTAATTAGTGTGTGTGTATAAACGGTCATTGAGTTTCTGAACTCCTGACAGACCCTTGCATCTTTCATCCAGTGCTGTACTGATGTTTCTGGATTCTGAGTCATGGGAAAAGCAAAATAATTGTCAAAGGATCTGCGGGAAAAGGTAGTTGAACTGTATAACACAGGAAAGGGATATAAAAAGATATCCAAGGAATTGAGAATGCCAATCAGCAGTGTTCAAACTCTAATCAAGAAGTGGAAAATGAGGGGTTCTGTTGAAACCAAATGGTCAGGTAGACCAACTAAAATTTCAGCCACAAGTGCCAGGAAAATTGTTTGGGATGCAAAGAAAAACCCACAAATAACTTCAGGTGAAATACAGGACTCTCTGAAAACAGATGGTGTGGCTGTTTCAAGATGCACAATAAGGAGACACTTGAAGAAAGATGGGCTGCATGGTTGAGTCGCCAGAAGAAAGCCATTACTACACAAATGCCACAAAGTATCCCACTTACAATATGCCAAACAGCACAGAGACATGCCTTAAACCTTCTGGCACAAAGTCATTTGGAGTGATGAGACCAAAATTGAGCTTTTTGGCCACAACCATTTCATTCATTTGGAGAGGAGTCCCATTCCTACTGTGTAACACGGAGGTGGATTGCTGATGTTTTGGGGATGTGTGAGTTACAAAGGCACAGAAAATGTGGTCAAAATTGATGGCAAGATGAATGCAGTATGTTATCAAATAATACTGGAGGAACATTTACATTCATCAGCCAGGAAGCCATCTCAGTCTTCTGACCTCAGTATCATTTAGCCATTCTGGGGAGATCTCAAATGTGCAGTTCATGCAAGACAGCCTAAGAATTTACTGGAACTGGAGGCTTTTTGCCAAGAGGAATGGGCAGCTTTACCATCTGAGAAGATAAAGAGCCTCATCCACAAATACCATGAAAAACTTCAAGCTGTCATTGATTTTAAAGGGGGCAATACACGATATTAAGAACTGTGGTATGTAAACTTTTGATCAGGGTCATTTTGCTAGTTTCTGTTGTCATTATGATTTAAAAAGAATGAAGAGAAATGCCTCAATTAGATTACATAAATAGAGGTAGGGGTGAGTACCATCATCCTTAAATTTACAGTGATGAAGGCATTAATGTGTATTAATTTGTTTTTCTATAATAAAATATATTAATTATACTTAATTGTTCATTCCCTGGGTACCGAGATAGTCCATAATCCCCTCCTTTTGTCATGGGGCATTTCTTGGAGTAGCTCCTGACATCTCCCATACCTTCATGATTTAAAAAGAGTAAACACAGTTCATTGATAATAGATGGCTTCAGCCAAACACTAACCATGAGTGAAAGAAAAGTCTTTGTGTTATCATTCATATTCTCTGAAAAATGGCCAAGAAATCATAAATTCTGTCAGGGTATATAAACTTATGAGCACAACTGTATATATCGTGACCATGTCCACACACATAAATATATACATATAGCATGTGTTTTTACCTAAATGAATAAGTACTCATAGTATCTACAAGAATACTACATTTATCCATATTTAATAATTTTATGTGACATTGATGAGTAAAATTATACCCTCACAATATACGGGTTCCCAGAATTTATAATATATATATATATATATATATATATATATATATATATATATATATATATATATATATATATATATATATATATATATATATATAAAATCAGCACCTGGGATGGGCTGAACAACACCGGTTCGGTTTGCACCAGAACATACCGAACAGGCAAAAGATTTGGCAGAACACATGAACACCGTTAAAGTCTATGGGACATGAACATGAATAATCAAATGTGCTAATTTTAATGCCTCATCACCTTTGATAGTTCTTATATAACTGAGTGCGGGGCCACCCAGTGATGTACACGGGTGACCCTGCCCCCCTCTGATGCAAGGGGACTTTCCCATGGCTTCCCTGTGGCGTCAGAGGGGGGCGTGGTCACCCATTTATGTAACCGGGTGGCCCCGACCCCCACAACCACTGGACAAGGGTTGTGGGGATGAGGCCTTTGTCCCCATCAACATGGGGACAAGGTGCTTTGGGGGGCTACCCGAAAGCACCCTCCCCATGTTGAGAGCATGTGGCCTGGTACAGTTCAGGAGCGGGGGCCGCTCTCACCCCCCTCTTTTCCTGTGGCTTGCCAGGTTGCGTGCTTGGATAAGGGTCTGGTATGGATTTTATGCCACTTTTTTAAACACTTTGGTGCAGGGTTGCCCTTAAAATCCATACCAGTTTGGGGGGCCCCTACGCCATTTTAAAAAAAAATTGGTGCAGGGTTCCCCTTAATTTCCATATCAGGCCCGAAGGGCCTGGTATGGATTTTAGGGGAACCCCCACGCATTTTTTTTTTTTTAAATTTTGGTTCGGGATTCCCCTTAATATTCATACCAGACCCAAAGTGCCTGGTAATGGACTGGGGGGGGGATCCCATGCTCTTTTTTTCAATGAGCCGCGGTCTGTTTTAAATGACAATGTTTCCTTTAGAAATATCATTTTGCTGTGGTACTGTTCTAAACACGGGAAAAATGCACCACTTTGCAGGCATACTATAGACACCCCCAGGCACGATATTTAAAGGAATATTTAATTTTTATTGTTTCACTTTAAGCATTAAAAAAAAAATCACTGCTCCCGAAAAAACTGCCGTTTTAAAAAAAAAAAATTTGCATTGATACATGTCCCCTGGGGCAGGACCCAGGTCCCCAAACACTTTTTATGACAATATCTTGCATATAAGCCTTTAAAATGAGCACTTTTGATTTTTTCATGTTAGTGTCCCATAGACTTTAACGGTGTTCCGGCGGCTTTCGAATTTGCCCTGAACACTGCATATTGTTCGGTGTTCGCAGAACATCTGAACAACCAAAGTTCGGCCTGAACTTATTCTTGGGCCGAACCGTTCACCCGTCCCTAATCAGCACCACTATACAAACAGACACATTATGAAAATAAACATATTACTTAGAAGATATTTAGAACAAATATTTCTACCTTTGGACACGTCTGGTGGTTGAAAGAGATATTGCCTAAATCTACAACAAGGTAATCAATAGATTTTTCAATGGGAAAAGAAGTTACACCTTCTGGGCTAGGCTTATTATAATGTTTATGAGCCAATTGTCCAAAATGGTATATAGGATCAAGATAAATGCTATGGAGGGACTCAGTCAGACACACACACACTTCATTCATCAACTCATATCTCCACATTCATGAAGATTCCTTGACACCTTAAACTTTGAAACTCTGAGGTCGCAAGAAGTAATTCCTCTTTAAGCAGAAGCCATCTTAAAAGCCATGGCGGCTATTTTCAAACTCTAGTAACCATCATTTCAGACCTGTAGCCATTTTGGAAAGGGTAATTATGTCATATTGATTTTTACCTTATATTAATTTTTGTTATCTTAAATATTGATTAATTGATTATTATATACAGTTGGACCTTGTAGATTTTACTCTAAGCTGCAATTTTTCATTATAATTTTTAAAGTTTCCATTCGATTGACATAGCAAATGTCAAATTTTATTTCAAGCTATTAATCACTTACTTACAGTACCTGCAGTATAGTAACGTAGTATAGTATAGTAGGCGACACTGTGCTTGGTGATCTTTGACTTCCCCCATGTTGTTCTGGTAGATCTCCACCTCTTTAAGGTTGCCTACCTCTGACGTATAGGTACATTGTGATGTTATCCTGATGCATTTTCTGGCAAGACAAGCTCCGGATGCAGGAGGGGTTTAGGCCGCTTAGAGAGGGTATATATAGTGTATTACCAAAGACATGCTGGTAGGTTAATTGGATCCTGTCTAAATTGTCACTAGTATGTATGAATGTGAGTTAGGGACCTTAGATTGTGAGCTCCTTGAGGGTAGGGACTGATGTGAATGTACAATGTATATGTAAAGCGCTGCGTAAATTGACGGCGCTATATAAGTACCTGAAATAAATAAAATAAATAAATAAATATTACAAGCCAATGTGGTGTCATTTTTTGTGGTGGCTCGCTACTTATGCTAGACCAAAGGAGTCTGCACTACCCATATTACACTGGGAGTGCCAGATAAGGCCAGTTTTGGTCTGTCCTGCCATGTGGTCGGCTGGATGATGAGGCCCCTCTATTATGGGTAATATTCTGAATGGTTGGATGTGTTTAATGCTGGGAATGCTGCCCTGCTTTTAAATAGTGTACAGCTGTGATTATCAGGTTATTTCTTTTCAGCAGACAACTTTTCCCCCATTTTGTCCTGAAGAAGCGGGCATTTTTTCCCATTCCCCCGCGCTTTTTCCTTGAGCCACTGGAGGGGCAGTATGACACATCCCGATGGAGTTTGATCATTTTTTGCGTTGGTACAATGTAAGTGCAAGATTAACAACAGCCTTAATTTAACCTACCTGTATTTTTAACATGTTCTATGTGTATACTCACAATACTGTAATTGCATTGTAGGTTCTCTTGTTCCCTCCTCTTCCCCTTAAGAAGGAAATAATATAATTCTGAAATGCATTGGTCCATCCCGTGAACACCATATTGGATCAGGCCATACACCTCATTGGGCTGGTCCAGTGCTCCAGTATCAAGAGTAGTAGGGCTTTTGCACAAATGTTGTAAATTTTTATGCTATTTGGTTTTAATTGATTGTGTTTCTAACATGACCTTTTAAGGTCATTATTTACCCTTGTACACAAAAAAAGTTTTTGTATTTTTTACTATATTTATATGTGTACTATCTTCTACTCTGCCCTAAAAATCCAACTGGGGATCACATTTTGCATATGTATGTATTCATAGGGATGTTGCCAGAGTTAGATATTTAAAAAAACAGCACCCAGCCAGCTATATCTTTTACAAAGTCGCAGGCATTGACCCGAGAAACGCTTTGAAATTTCCTGATAGCCCAATACCCACCTGAACCAACAATGGAACCATAAATTTTGAAATTATATGTAGTCATACTCTATGTATTGAGATGTCTGAGGAAAACTATTAAACATGAAATGTTATGTATAAGAGACAGCAAGAAATGTACATTTTATCATGAACATTTTTAATAGTAAAAATAAAGCTTGATTTTATACAGTGTGCTTTGAATTGGTATTTTTAAACCCCTTTATTTTATTTTTTATTAGGGAATTATATGTATACTTAGTATAGCATACAACATAGCACATACAGTGCAAGGGCCTGGAGGTATAATGGACAACATATGAATATGCGGTTATCCTAGGTTAAACAATCCCTCCTATACTAGGTCAACCCCCACTGCGCTAAAGATGGTTAACAATGATGATCTTAATCACCTAGTTAAAAGTTCCTACCTGCAGCTGCCACTTAATGTAAACAAATAGTGTAAATTAGATTTAAATAAGTGCGTGTGATCAGAGTAAAGACCCCACGTGACAAATTAAATCGTGGCGCTATCACTCTATCACCTCTAAGGTGGAAAAGTAAACCTAACACACACCTTATGATCAGTGCCTCCCTGTGTATATTGCAAAGAAATATAAAATATAAACAATTATGATGATGCGTGCAATAGTGCTATAATGAAAACATACTATTGATAAGTTCACACCAAAAAATGTGTCAAATCACCACGAAATAAACAATAAATGTGACTTGGTGTCAATATCTCTCAGATGCTGTTGTATATATATAAATCCATCAAGTCCGTGAGCATCCCCGCACACTTCTATACGAATGACTGTGTAAATAAAGTCTCTTCAATATCACACAAGTGTGCCAACACGTGTCCACATCAGTGCTAAAGTAAAAAAACTGGTGCATCCACAAATTCCTTATTTATAGGAGTGTGATTTCTTCTAGTGCAATCTTCCACCACACCTCTGTGTTCAGTGACCACTCTCCCAATGGACAGCCACTCACCAGCTCCTCATGCCTCCACTTGCGTGTGAGGCTAAAAGACATAGATGTCCATTTCTATTGGCAGGGTTTAAATCTTATCCATCCGGAAGATCATTCCATGTGAAGACAAGAAAAACTTCCAATAGTGTAATACTGTAAAACTCTTTTAATAAATCACACTAAAGAAACCACTTCAACAGTTTCACTCACATTGTGTAAAAAAATGTAAAACCACAGCAAACTCCACAGCAATCTGTCAGGTGTAATCTCAACCGGCTGCTAAGATCAATCTCTCAGGGGGGTATGCGGTCACGGCGGACCCTCTATGAGCTAGCGTATAGGAAGTATCTCTCACCCTCTCCCCGCTTGCCTCTTAGATAGATTACGCCGTCTCCCCCACTCGGTAATCCGTGCAGCTAACCTCCTTCTGTCACACGTACGTGGTGTTATCCTGTATACGGCCACGCCCCCAACATGTTTCGATGCGCTTGCATCTTAATCATGGGATAGGCCGCTTCAGATCCCCATCATTCGTTTTATCCCTCCCCTCACCAATCGAATGAGGAGTCTCAGTGCGCATGCGCACCTGATCATTCGGCGCCTGCGCCTTACGAGTGTCCCCGTGAGCGCAAACCCCCGTCAGTAGAAACAGCAGACCTAGACTTGCTGCTGTATTTTAACCCTGACATGTCAAATAAAATCAATCACCTATTACAGCGGTATATGCACATAACATCCTGCATTACCATAACAATGCTAAACAATATACATAATATCGGTATCCCCACAGTTCTAGATATTACAACGATCTATTCAATGTGGTTCAGGACTCAATTTGACATCATGCCTACTATAATCCATGTGTTCAACCAATAATATTAATAAAATACCCATAAGGTAGATATTAAAAATGACTACATAATGACCAAATGACCCAATTTCAACCTACAGTTGAGAATGGTCACTCTTATTAATATAATGTTACAAAAATCTCTAATCCTATTGTTAAAAATAGTATGGTGGATCGGTATATATTTAAAAATATATAAAATATACATATATCTCTAATCCTATCGTTAAAGATAGTATGGTGGATCGGTTTATTAACATATCTGCTAATTAAAATTACATGGACTTAATAATCCCTATAAAATCCCTAACACATGATAATTCATAAAAATAGCCCCCCATTCATCACGACGTCAGGGCATATGTGGGATAGGGGACTAAGTAGTTTACCAACCTATAAAATCTGTCTAAAAATCATTCAGAAAGCAATTTAGGTCCAATTCAATGTTGAGGCCTCTCGGGGTCAAACTCTTAAAGCGAAATATCCATTCCGTTTCTCTTTGTGAGAGGTCTCTTACCCTGTTGGACCCCCTCCAGGATGGGTGGACCACATCGATGCCACAAAATTGTAACAGCGAGGGGTCTTGTTGATGTTTATCTCTAAAATGCATGGATACACTATGATATTTGTAGCCGTTTTTTATGTTGGTGATGTGTTCATTAATACGGACTTTCAACTGTCTTTTGGTCCTTCCAACGTAATATAAGCCACATGGACACCACATCAGGTATACCACATGTGTGGTGGTGCAGGTGCTAAATTCCTTAATTTCAAATCTTTCCCCTTCTCTGTTAACAACACTCATAATACCTCTGTTGCTGACCCTAACCGTTTTACAACAAATGCACTTCCTACAACAGAAAAAACCTTTGAAATCAAAGGATAACGGTCTTAGTTTGGGAGGATCCAAGATCTTCTTTACTATCTGGTCACCTATATTTGGGGCCTTCCTGTAAATGAACTTTGGCCCTGCTGGTAGTATTCCTCCTAAGTGTTTGTCTTTACAGAGAATATACCAGTACTTTTTATAAATGTTCTCGATGTCCCTGTATTGATAGTGAAAGCCCGAGATGAAGCTCAATTGGTGCTCAGAGTCCCCTCTCGCTGTTTCTTTTTCCTTCAGGCACTGTTCCCGGGGGATATTGGCTACCTCGTGCACAATTTTGGTGAGGTCTTCATCTCTGTAACCCTTCTGGATAAATCTTTCTTTCAAAGTGTTAGATTGTGTCATAAAATCCTCCAACTGAGTACAGTTGCGACGGATCCGCAATAGCTGACCCTTTGGGATATTTTTTATCCATGACGGATGATGACCGCTAGTTACGGACAGGTAGCTATTGCGGTCCGTCGGTTTGAAGTACACCTTAGTTTTTAATGAATTATTCATTTTTTCAATCGTAACATCTAAAAAGTTGATTGATGCATCACTGATCGAGTATTCCAACTTGATGTTATTTGTATTCCTATTTAGTTGTCCAAGGAAAATATCCAAAGTGTCCCTAGAGCCTTCCCATATCAGCAGGATATCGTCAATGAATCTTCGGTAGAAGATCAATTCAGGCCTGCTGCTATTGAACACCTGTCTATCCTCCCATTCAGACATGAACAGGTTGGCGAGGCTGGGGGCATATTTAGCCCCCATTGCCACGCCAACTTGCTGGGAATAGAAGTGTCCATCGAACCAGAAGTAGCTGTGGGACATGCAGAAATCCAGTGCATGTCCCACAAACTTCTTCTGTATAAATGGGATGTCATCCCTTTTACTCAGTGCCCAATTCAGGGCTAACGATGCATCTTCATGTTGTATACTTGTGTAGAGTGACGCTACGTCTGCGGTTACCAAGTAAGATGTTACTTCAGGATTGAGCTTCACTTGTTCCAACAGACGCAGTAAATCTGAGGTGTCTTTTAGATATGCTCTCGTCGCTTTTACACTGGGTTGGAGGAATTTATCCAAGTATTCGCCTAGTCTTGCTGTTACGGATCCAATCCCATTCACTATGGGTCGCGGTGGGGGATTTTGAGTGTTTTTATGCACCTTAGGTAATGTGTATATCACCGGTATACGGTTGGCACTGGGTACTAGATATCTTCTTTCCTTGGGGTTTAGGGCTCTCACCCCATACCCCCAATCTACCAATGCCGCCAGTTGAATGCTATACGAGTCAGTGGGATCAGATTTCAGTTTTTTATACGTATCTTGGTCACTTAATAGCTCCACCAATTGTTCGTAATAAAATCGCTTCTCCATGACTACCACTCCTCCACCTTTATCCGCTGGGCGAATAATAATATTTTTCCTATTTTCCAGGGACTCTATCCCCTCTTTAATATACTGGGGATTCACTCCTTTCTTTACTGGGAGGTCCTCGATGTCTTTCAGCACCAAATTTTTAAAAACCTCCACATAGTGATTATTTTGAATCTGGGGATTAAAAATTGATTTGTTTTTTAGACCACTATCTATTCTATCTGGTACTTGTGCTGCTCTCATTCCTGCTTCCACTGGATGGCTCAAAAAATGTTTTTTTATATTTAATGAGCGAATGAACTTATGTGTATCAATGTACACCTGGAACTTATTCATTCTCTTTTTCGGAGCACATTTAAGGCCCAAATTCAAAATGTTAATTTCTTTGTGGTCCAGCTCAATCCCACTTAAATTGTAAATCCCAGTGTTTACATGTCCCTCAACCGTTTTCTTGGGTTGCTTGGATCTACCTCCCCTACATCCCCTCCTTCTTTTGGTGGGGGCTTTGTGTTCATATTTTGCATGTGTGGGGGTCCAGGTCTTCCTCCACCCCCCTGTTGTTGTGCTCGGGGATATCCTCTCGGAGTACCCCGCTTCCCTCCCCTCCCCCGTGGTCCTAAAAAAGCCTGGTTGTACGACTGTTGGTAATAACTTGTTTCATCCAAACCAGAGTATCTATTATATAATGGAACTTCATTTCTCTCTGGATGGTGGTACACCGGGGGATATTGTCTCCACTGCTGGTCATCCTGTGGAGGGGGATATCCTCGTGTATTATCTCTTCTATATGGTGATCGATAGTCATATCCACCCCTTTCCTGGGGTGTATTGCCCCTATAGGGCCCAGGTGAGTAATAATTATAGTCCCCTCTCTCCTGTCGGAAAGGTCTAGGGGAATGAGCAAACTCCTTATTGTAATTTGTGTTAATCACTTGATTCCCCTTATTCTGGGGGGAATTTGTAGACCCTTGTTCAGTTCTCTTCACCATATTTTTTTGCCCATGTTTCTTCTGGGATGATTTAGGTATCAGCTTCTTTACAACAGGTTCCACCTCTTGGCCTGGTTCACCAGTGGTTGCTACCTGTTCACCAACATTTGTGTTCTGCCATGCGTATATCTTATTCATTCTAAAATCATTTGAATCTCTCGTGAACTTCTTCACCTTCTTTTTTTGTATTTCACGATCCACTTTCTCTAATTTCTTCTTCATGTTAGTATTGAAGTCTTTCATTTGGTTGGATTCCTTTATGGGTTCCAATTTATCCTGTATCTTTTTAATGCTTTCATTAATCTTTCCTAATTTGAATTGTTTTCTTTTTAGAACCAGATCTTGTAGTTCCCTTCCCACTTTATTAAAAAATAGTAGCCATTCTTCCATAAAACCTGGATCGTTTAATCCATCCTGTGGGGGTACATCCCACCTTAAACTTCTAAAAATTAAATTTTCCCTCTGGTAGTGCTCAAAGGTGATCACTCGATCAGTGATGCATCAATCAACTTTTTAGATGTTACGATTGAAAAAATGAATAATTCATTAAAAACTAAGGTGTACTTCAAACCGACGGACCGCAATAGCTACCTGTCCGTAACTAGCGGTCATCATCCGTCATGGATAAAAAATATCCCAAAGGGTCAGCTATTGCGGATCCGTCGCAACTGTACTCAGTTGGAGGATTTTATGACACAATCTAACACTTTGAAAGAAAGATTTATCCAGAAGGGTTACAGAGATGAAGACCTCACCAAAATTGTGCACGAGGTAGCCAATATCCCCCGGGAACAGTGCCTGAAGGAAAAAGAAACAGCGAGAGGGGACTCTGAGCACCAATTGAGCTTCATCTCGGGCTTTCACTATCAATACAGGGACATCGAGAACATTTATAAAAAGTACTGGTATATTCTCTGTAAAGACAAACACTTAGGAGGAATACTACCAGCAGGGCCAAAGTTCATTTACAGGAAGGCCCCAAATATAGGTGACCAGATAGTAAAGAAGATCTTGGATCCTCCCAAACTAAGACCGTTATCCTTTGATTTCAAAGGTTTTTTCTGTTGTAGGAAGTGCATTTGTTGTAAAACGGTTAGGGTCAGCAACAGAGGTATTATGAGTGTTGTTAACAGAGAAGGGGAAAGATTTGAAATTAAGGAATTTAGCACCTGCACCACCACACATGTGGTATACCTGATGTGGTGTCCATGTGGCTTATATTACGTTGGAAGGACCAAAAGACAGTTGAAAGTCCGTATTAATGAACACATCACCAACATAAAAAACGGCTACAAATATCATAGTGTATCCATGCATTTTAGAGATAAACATCAACAAGACCCCTCGCTGTTACAATTTTGTGGCATCGATGTGGTCCACCCATCCTGGAGGGGGTCCAACAGGGTAAGAGACCTCTCACAAAGAGAAACGGAATGGATATTTCGCTTTAAGAGTTTGACCCCGAGAGGCCTCAACATTGAATTGGACCTAAATTGCTTTCTGAATGATTTTTAGACAGATTTTATAGGTTGGTAAACTACTTAGTCCCCTATCCCACATATGCCCTGACGTCGTGATGAATGGGGGGCTATTTTTATGAATTATCATGTGTTAGGGATTTTATAGGGATTATTAAGTCCATGTAATTTTAATTAGCAGATATGTTAATAAACCGATCCACCATACTATCTTTAACGATAGGATTAGAGATATATGTATATTTTATATATTTTTAAATATATACCGATCCACCATACTATTTTTAACAATAGGATTAGAGATTTTTGTAACATTATATTAATAAGAGTGACCATTCTCAACTGTAGGTTGAAATTGGGTCATTTGGTCATTATGTAGTCATTTTTAATATCTACCTTATGGGTATTTTATTAATATTATTGGTTGAACACATGGATTATAGTAGGCATGATGTCAAATTGAGTCCTGAACCACATTGAATAGATCGTTGTAATATCTAGAACTGTGGGGATACCGATATTATGTATATTGTTTAGCATTGTTATGGTAATGCAGGATGTTATGTGCATATACCGCTGTAATAGGTGATTGATTTTATTTGACATGTCAGGGTTAAAATACAGCAGCAAGTCTAGGTCTGCTGTTTCTACTGACGGGGGTTTGCGCTCACGGGGACACTCGTAAGGCGCAGGCGCCGAATGATCAGGTGCGCATGCGCACTGAGACTCCTCATTCGATTGGTGAGGGGAGGGATAAAACGAATGATGGGGATCTGAAGCGGCCTATCCCATGATTAAGATGCAAGCGCATCGAAACATGTTGGGGGCGTGGCCGTATACAGGATAACACCACGTACGTGTGACAGAAGGAGGTTAGCTGCACGGATTACCGAGTGGGGGAGACGGCGTAATCTATCTAAGAGGCAAGCGGGGAGAGGGTGAGAGATACTTCCTATACGCTAGCTCATAGAGGGTCCGCCGTGACCGCATACCCCCCTGAGAGATTGATCTTAGCAGCCGGTTGAGATTACACCTGACAGATTGCTGTGGAGTTTGCTGTGGTTTTACATTTTTTTACACAATGTGAGTGAAACTGTTGAAGTGGTTTCTTTAGTGTGATTTATTAAAAGAGTTTTACAGTATTACACTATTGGAAGTTTTTCTTGTCTTCACATGGAATGATCTTCCGGATGGATAAGATTTAAACCCTGCCAATAGAAATGGACATCTATGTCTTTTAGCCTCACACGCAAGTGGAGGCATGAGGAGCTGGTGAGTGGCTGTCCATTGGGAGAGTGGTCACTGAACACAGAGGTGTGGTGGAAGATTGCACTAGAAGAAATCACACTCCTATAAATAAGGAATTTGTGGATGCACCAGTTTTTTTACTTTAGCACTGATGTGGACACGTGTTGGCACACTTGTGTGATATTGAAGAGACTTTATTTACACAGTCATTCGTATAGAAGTGTGCGGGGATGCTCACGGACTTGATGGATTTATATATATACAACAGCATCTGAGAGATATTGACACCAAGTCACATTTATTGTTTATTTCGTGGTGATTTGACACATTTTTTGGTGTGAACTTATCAATAGTATGTTTTCATTATAGCACTATTGCACGCATCATCATAATTGTTTATATTTTATATTTCTTTGCAATATACACAGGGAGGCACTGATCATAAGGTGTGTGTTAGGTTTACTTTTCCACCTTAGAGGTGATAGAGTGATAGCGCCACGATTTAATTTGTCACGTGGGGTCTTTACTCTGATCACACGCACTTATTTAAATCTAATTTACAATAATGGACAACATAGCCTATACAGTGTACAACATAGTGAATGCAGGATTTAAAGTGTAAGTAACCCCCCTATTGTTTTCAGCCAAGGAAGCTGCCATCATTGCCTCTGTTTAATCTATAACTGTCCTCATGCTGCACATGTGATCAGTTATGACACCAGCCATTGGATGGTTTGACAGTTTAGTTGAGAGCACAACCAATGGGAGTGTTAAATTTCCAGCACGTGTCATAAATGAAACTGTTTTATGGATGGGGTTTACTTCCGCTTTAAAGGAGTTGTAAAGGTAGAAGGTTTTTTATCTTAATGCATTCTATATGTTAAGATAAAAAACCTTTTGTGTGTAACAGCCACCCCAGCCACCCTAATTACTTACCTGAGCCCCATCTCTCCTCATTGATGTCCACGAATGTCTATGCCGTCCGGGACACGCCTCCTGATTGGCTGAGACACAGCAGTGGCGCCATTGTCAATCAAAGTCAGTCAGCCAATCAGGGGAGAGAGGGGGCAGGGCCGGGTCGGAGCTCTGGGTCTGAATGGACATAGTGAGCTGTGACTCGGCTCCAGTGCTCCCATAGGAAGCTGTTGGCTATGGGGGCACTCGATAGGAGGCAGGGGCCAGAAGCAGCAAAGAGGGACACGAGAAGAGGAGGATCCCAGCTGCTTTGTGCAAACCAAATGCACAGAAGAAGAGGTAAGTATAACTTTTTTTGTTTTTTTTTTAAACAAGACTTTACAATCACTTTACGAGTAAAACATACAATGTAGCACATACAGTTCAGGGGAAGAAGTATAATGTACAACATAATGAATGCAGTGCACGGTTCAGGAGTATAACGAATGTATGACAGAGTATACAGTGCAGAGTTTGGGAGTATAATGAACATAGAGGTCTATGCAGTTCTTGTACATATGTCTCTGTCTACTGCTCCAGGCCCGACTTTCTTGTTTTAGCTCAGTGGCTCAGCATTAAAGGCACTGGATTAGCTTTTGCTACAAAAGCTTTAGCATTTGCTACCAGGTAGTTGTTATTAGGGATAAGCAAAATTCACTTGTCTAGATTTTTGTGACATCTTTATAATGACTACATTTTAGTAAAATTCATTGGATTCAGTTGTAAATGAATTAGGGCAGAATGGGAACGTAGGCAAGGTAGCAGGTCCCCCCTCCCCCTTCCATCCCAGCCCTCTGATTGACATTTGTATTGAATGCAATAGGCACAGAAAAGCTGGATCATTATTAGCATTGCCTGTATTGTCATGGCCCCATCAAACACCAACTGCCTACAAATACATCCTCCCTATCTATCGGACCCCAGGCCTAGTTGATTGCCTAATGAATAATACAGACAATAGGGGTTTGGTAGCTTTTAAGGGTTCAGTGGCTTTCTATAGCTTCTGAGGTGTTATTGAAGCTTTTTTTAACTGCCCTAAACCTGTTCTTGTGCTAAAAAATGTCACCTCTGGTTGGGGTTTTTTGGCTTACTCCAAACCCTATTCCATTCGACGATCCAGAGACACTAAGTTAGTTTTGTTGCACTGTCCAATTCCAGGTCTTTTCCGCTATCAGTTAAAAACCTACTTATTATATGTATAGATCTATTCCCCCCCGACTGTCATAGAATTGTTACTCACATTTTGCTAGCTGCCAGAATGCTTTTTACTACTAAGATGGAAATCCATTCACCTAACGCATCAGAAGTGGTTAAAATGGTGAAACAAAATTTTGCTTTTGAAAGCCTCTTGGCGTATAAACATGGAAACAAAAAAAACTCTTTGATCGTCAATGGAGTCTATGGGTCCTATGGGCAAAAACCCATACACACAGCCCACGGCATCTAGGTAAAAGGCTACCTAGGCTGTGAATCTGAGCATGGGAGCTTGACAGGGAATTTACCAAAGGATTGTTGAGGTGAAGCCGTATTCAGACATTCCAGAAGTCAGAGTTTACGAGGAACAGAGCCAGGGTCAGAAGCCAGGGTCAGTCTTGGAACACTGAAACTTGAAAATAAGAACACAGGAAAACAGGAACCTTTGGCAATACAAGAGACAAGGAACTGACACAGCCCTCAGGGTGAGGCAGTGTTTTATACCCAGCTGATTTGCTAAACTGCCTCAGCTGAATCAGGAGTGACAGGTGTTAATTGCAAAGCAAGATCCAAAGTATAGCCCTCAGTGCTGCATGCAGGACAAGGCATAGCTGGAAACCAGACTGGATAATGAGCTGAGGTGTGGCTCAGAGGCAATACAACAGGAGCAGTACACAGAAAGTCATGGGTTCAATACCTCCTTGAGCCACCTGGGGGGTGGCCACGCCTGGCTGTTTGCATGGCATGACAGTAGGAACCGTGACAATATCCCCTTGCTCTTTGCCTAGTGTACCTGGTCAGACCAATCAGCTACCGATATATGGTTTCAGTGCTTTAATATTCTATTGTCTTATTGTTTTATTGCTTTAATGTTTTAGTCTTTGTAATGTCTGTTTCATCCCCATGGCGCCTTTCACCTGGGTTTCCTTTGTTTGTTTATATGCCCTGTGCAACATGTGCCACATGCCGAAGCTTAAGCGAACCAATTCCTGGTTCCATGATGTTTTATGTTGTGATCAACCCATTGGGGTACTACATACTCAGGTACTTGTTGTACTATGTCATTTTATACTTATATTTCAATAAAAAGGAATGAAACAAACAAAAAAAAATGCTTATTTTTGGTCACCAAATATAACATAGCCAAGGCCTGGAAAAAACCCTCCATCCCCTTTCAGGAAGTAAAAGACCATATGACTACGATAATGCTTCATGAAAAAATGTCCAGCATGCTAAATGACACCCACTCAAAATTTCTAAAGACCTTGGAACCCTGGCTTAATTATGCCTTTCCCTCCTTGCTCCTTTTTAGTCTAGAAAGATTTTAACACAATGCCTGACTTGTCCCCAAGTCTGTGGGGAAGACCTTCCCACTTCCCCCTTCTCTTTTTCCTTTTCTTCATAGACACTCTGGTCTACTCTTACCCTAATGATTTCTCCCCCTCCAAGTCTCCCCATCCCTAGGGAAACTTGGCTTCCCGTAAATTCCGCCATGCAAACAAAATATAAACAAATGAATAAATAAATGAGCAAAATGTAGTTGCTGCTTTAACAAAATTCTGCCAAAATCCATATAGTCATCCCTAGTCATGGTTGTGGTCTGTTCTATTTTGAACTCCAAGACTCCCCCTGCATTACATTTTCTAATTAAGATCTGACATTTGCATCTCCACAAAGCATTCACATACATGTCAAAATCTACAAAGCCACCTTGAGGTCAGATGATTTAAATTCCTTGTATATATGGGTCTATGACGCCACTAAGTTTACTTTCCATTATATGGTTGCATCAGCTGTATCTATCAATGTTTCCTTCAGGTTTATCAAAAGTGATCATTTGATCATAACAGAATGTCAACAGCTGTGACTAACTAGCTTCACAGCTCCTTGATGTGCGTGTAATGTATAAAGTGCTAAAACACATTATTAACACTATCTTATTTGAGCTCCCTTGGAATGTAATCATGGAGTGGGATGTATCATATGGAATGATACCTACACTTGGAGGCCCTTTTCTTATAAGGCATGACTAATATGGTCTTTTCTAAAGCCATACAGCAGTAAAATTCAGATGTATTATGTGCATTTTGTTCATCAAACGTTTGAGCTAAGCTTAAAAAAAATGAGTCCAAGGCATGAGCTGCTAATGTACCAAACCTAGCCTTTTGTAAAGGGCCACCAGTATTTCCCAGTGGATAACTGATAAGACTATTTGATTGTGTGATCTGAGTTTTCTATGAACTTGAACCCAAAGGGACTGATTTACTAAAGAAACAGAAAGACTATTCTAGGATAAAGCAGTGATCACTTCAATCAATTATGTGCTAGCATTTTTTTTTTCTTGCAGAGGATTGAGTATTCCATGGCAAAACATTTGTTTTAATTACAGAAGCTGGTGAAATTTGGTATTAAGGGTGTATCTTTTGGACAATTACACACAAATTGGTGAATTTATAAAAACATTCTTATAGAAATTAATTTACCGAAAGCGCAAGTAAAAACAAATGCAGAATACTTTATTAATCCCAAAGGGAAATTGGGAAATTGTTAGGACACAGACACATTAAACAAAGAAAACACAAGATCACAACAATAAACTGAACAAGATGCAAAAAAAAAAAAAAAATACCAATAACAGCCATTAACACCAAATAACAAAATTAAAACTACACTACAAATAAAACATCCATACAATTAAAATACAACATAGAATAAATAACACAGATTAAAATAACAGGTAAACTACCATATACAAATAATACACAACTTTCTCTAACACCACCTCAAATAATAACCAACACAATACCAACATATTATAAAAACAACACAAAATTCTGAACATAAACCAGAATGTTATTAACGTAGTTGTGAACCTTATTAGACCTAAAATAATTTTTATGTAGATAAATGAATGCTACATTTACAAAAATCTGCCTGTATTTCTTTATCTGACGATATGTGCAAGTCACATGATCTCTATAACTTCAACAGCAATGCATGAACCCTCCAACAGGTGTATCTGGTGTGGGGGCATGTACGCCATTATAGGAAATGATGTTGCTGCTGAGTTTCTGCATTTCCATGGCAATGGAACTCAATGTGACCAGGTATAAAACATAACTTCCGTGCACTGAATACGGAACATCTTGGCATGCTGTGCTCTTGCACGGTGCGCCTGTATCTTCAGAGGGATGACACAAGACAAAAACTGACCACGGTAGCATGGATCGGCTGGTCAGTTTACTTGTAGGAGGAGATGCACAGGTGGGATCAAGAAAGTAAAGTAGAACATCAGCAGGAAGTAAAATAAATAAATAAATAAATAAATAAATAAATGAAACAAATGACAAATCACATTTAGCTAAATTAAAGCGCCAGTGCAAGTTTTCTTTTTTGTTTTTAGCTTTACAAATACTTTAAGCCATTTCCTGTACTGGATAAACATGTTTTTGTGATTTGAAAAGGAAAATACCGCATTTGGTCATTAGATGGCTCTAAGTATCCTATTAAATTACAGTTACACTTATCACCATCTTGTGGCCAAATACAGTATTTTTTGTTTTATATTAGTGAAATAATATTACATCATAACAGGTTAAAGCCTCATAGCATTCTTTCTTTTTTTTGACCCCATTCACACAGAACAAATGTACATGCACTTTCAGTGTTAAAATTTTTATGCAAATGTAATATAAATACACCCCAGAGCAAACTATTTATAAGTGTTTTCACTCAAGATTTGCAAAGCTTTCACTCAAGACTAGGAATGAGCTTCAAGTTCGAGTCAAACCCATGTTCGACTTGAACATCGCATGTTCGACCGTTCGCCGAATTGCGAAC
Source organism: Aquarana catesbeiana (assembly GCF_042186555.1). Lineage (NCBI taxonomy): Eukaryota > Metazoa > Chordata > Amphibia > Anura > Ranidae > Aquarana > Aquarana catesbeiana. The sequence continues at coordinate 73,715,737 of NC_133332.1, read as the reverse complement.
GATATGGGCCGTTCGCGCCAAATTCGAGTGGCGCATAATTCACTGTGGCATCGCAGTGCATTGCTGGCTAATGATTGGCCAAGCATGCACTATGACCCGCATGCTTGGCCAATCACAGTCTGTACAGAGAGCCGTAATTGGCCAAAGCCAGGGTGGCTTTGGCCAATTATGGCTCAGGGGGTTTAGTACACACCCCACACCATATAAGGCCGCCTGCACGTTGGCCCTGTGTAGTGTGTTCCGGCATTGAGAGAGTAATAGAGAGAGAGTGTCATTTAATTTAAGTTAGATAAAGTAGGCAGGCGAGTCAGTTAGCTGGAACATGTGGAAAAAAGAGGGATGCTTCCACATAGTGTAACTCGGTAAATTTGTATTGCTAAAAAACAGAGTCAGCTGCACTTACAGTGTATTGTGTATATATGCGTCCTAGGTGTTGTGTATATATACAGTATATATATATATATATATATATATATATATATATATATATATATATATATATATATATATATACACTGTATTCAGTTTAGCTAGATCCGTTCCTGTTATTCTCTTCCTACTGACAGGCAGGCAGGTGTTTTTACAGTATTTACAGCTACCTTAAGAAAATGGCTGGTGTTCTTCTGATCCTATTAGTCCTATTAGCTACAGTATTTACAGTTAGTGTAGTGCGTCCTCTGCACAGTGTGCACCTAAAGCTACCTGAAGAAAATTGGTGGTGTTCTTCTGACCCTATTAGTACCGCAGGCAGCTGTAGTATTTACAAGTTAGTGTAGTGCATCTACTTGAAGAAAATTGGTGGTGTTCTTCTGATCCTTTTAGTACCGCAGGCGGCTGCAGTATTTACAAGTTAGTGTAGTGTGTCCTCTGCACAGTGTGCACCTAAAGCTACCTGAAGAAAATTGGTGGTGTTCTTCTGATCCTATTAGTACCGCAGGCAGCTGTAGTATTTACAAGTTAGTGTAGTGCGTCCTCTGCACAGTGTGCACCTAAAGCTACCTGAAGAAAATTGGTGGTGTTCTTCTGATCCTATTAATACCGCAGGAAGGTGCAGTATTTACAAGTTAGTGTAGTGCGTCCTCTGCACAGTGTGCACCTTAAGCTACCTGAAGAAAATTGGTGGTGTTCTTCTGATCCTATTAGTACCGCAGGCAGCTGTAGTATTTACAAGTTAGTGTAGTGCATCCTCTGCACAGTGTGCACCTAAAGCTACCTGAAGACAATTGCTGTTGTTCTGCTCCTATTAATACCACAGGCAGGCAGCTACAGTATTTAGAGTTAGTGTACTGTGTCCTCTGTACAGTGTGCACCTAAAGCTACCTGAAGAAAATTGGTGGTGTTCTTATGATCCTATTAGTACCACAGGCAGGCAGCTGCAGTATTTACAGTTAGTGTACTGCGTCCTCTGCAAAGTGTGCACCTAAAGCCACCTGAAGACAATTGCTGTTGTTCTGAACCTATTAATACCACAGGCAGGGAGCTGCAGTATTTACAGTTAGTGTACTGCGTCCTCTGCACAGTGTGCACCTAAAGTTACCTGAAGACAATTGCTGTTGTTCTGCTCCTATTAATACCACAGGCAAGCAGCTACAGTATTTACAGCTAATGTACTGTGTCCTCTGCACAGTGTGCACCTAAAGCTACCTGAAGAAAATTGGTGGTGTTCTTCTAAACCTATTAGTATCACAGGCAGGCAGCTACAGTATTTACAGTTAGTGTACTGTGTCCTCTGCCCAGTGTGCACCTAAAGCTACCTGAAGACAATTGCTGTTGTTCTGCTCCTATTAATACCACAGGCAGGCAGCTACAGTACTTACAGTAATGCCGCGTACACATGATCGGACCTTCTGGCATACTTGATCCGGCACACTTTCCGACGGACTTTGTCCGCCAGGTGCGCCGGACTTTAAAACGGACGGGCTTGCCCACACACGACCGGACTTTTCGGCGGGCTAAATCTGCCCGTCTTTCCGACGGACTTTCGCCGGAGTTACGGCGGACTTTCAGAATGAAAGGACTTGCCCACACATGGACAAGTCCGTTCATTTTGAATGTGACTCAGGTACGACGGGACTAGAAAAGGAAGTCAATCTTGCCGCTTTTATCGGCGAGATTGACACCTTGCGAGCCCCGTCGCGGGGCATACCAGGCCCTTAAGTCTAAGATGGATTATAAAGGGAACCCCCTACACCGAAAAAACAGCGTGGGGTCCCCCCTAAAATCCATACCAGACCCCAATCTGAGCACGCAGCCCGGCCGGTCAGGAAAGGGGGTGGGGACAAGCGAGCGCCCCCCCTCCTGAACCATACCAGACTGCATGCCCTTAACATGGGGGGGTGCCTTGGGGGAGGGGGGCCCTGCGGGGCCCCCCACCCCAAAGCACCTTGTCCCCATGTTGATGAGGACAAGGGCCTCTTCCCGACAACCCTGGCCGTTGGTTGTCGGGGTCTGCGGGAGGGGGGCTTATCGGAATCCGGGAGCCCCCTATAATAAGAGGGCCCCCAGATCCCGACCCCCCACCCTATGTGAATGAGTATGGGGTACATGGTACCCCTACCCATTCACCTAGGGAAAAAGCGTCAATAATAAAACACACTACACAAGTTGTTAAAATAATTTATTAAACAGCTCCGGGGGGTCTTCCTCCGGCTTCGGGGGTCTTATTCCGGCTTCGGGGGTCTTCTTCTGGCTTCGGGGGTCCCTCCAGTTCCTCTTCTCCCGGCATCCGGTTGGTTCTTCTCCACTCCCTCCGGCCTCTTCTCCCGGCGTTCCAGTTCTTCAGCCGGCTCCTCCGCTGTCTTCAGGCCGCTCTTTTGCCAGCGGAGGTCCGGACTTCTGGGCTTCTGGGCTTCTTGTCTGCTTCCCTCTTCTCTTCTCCAGATGTTGACATGACGGTCTCTCCAGCTGGACTGCTCTCTGAGCGCTCTGTTGTGACTTATATAGGCGGAGACCCCGCCCCCTTATGATGTCACAGTCCCTGGGCATGCTGGCACTGTGACGTTTTAGGGGGCGTGGTCAACATCACCCGGTGATGTTGATCAATCTTATGCGAAAACATTTATAAATAAACCCCTAAGGCCTTGTTTACACTTGCAGTAAGGAAAGGTGGGGTGATTGCACCATGTTTTTACTACCCCTGACTGCCACCCTTCAGCTGCAAAGGAAACAGGATGGGGTTGTACATATGCTGCGGCTGTGATGCTATGCCTCTACACCACAACAAAAATTAACCCCCTATCACATTAGGCAGACAGTATCACTGCCAAGCACAACTTATTCAAGTAAATAGGGCTGCGCCACAATTGCCCTACAGCTGACTGCAAAGCATGCAGGTGGAGCACAGCATTTTAGCATTTACAGAGTTAAAACAGGCAGTAAGGAGGCAACATGTTTCATCCTCACCACCTGTCAAATCTACCGTGATCCGCAGAAGATCGCTTTTCGGTGAAGTAACAAAGTCTGCCACATGTGTAAACTTAGCCTAGGGGCTTGATTACACTTGCAGTTGAGGGATGGTAAAAACACGCAGCTGAGCCTCCAATTGTTTTCCCTTAGGCTGCAAACGTAACACCTAAAATGCAACTCTAGGAAAAGACGGGAGCAACTGTTGACCACCCTTCTAAAAAGAGCACACGGTAGAAGTGTAAGGTGAATACTGGGCAAAGTGGTTTGAATTCATTTTTGATATTTTGAGTTTGAACCAGGTATGCTGTGCACTTGTGTAAATTTGATTGTATTCATTGCACTTTATATAAGTTATTATATAAGAACATCAGAGGGAAGGCCGATAGTATAGCACATATACAGTGTATGAGGTTATGTTGAATAGGCTGTATAAGCTCTGCCATTGATTTTTTGTCAAGCTTGAAAAATTTTATACACTAAGAAGAATTGACTTTAGCACAGGTGTCACATATCTAGAGATTGGAAAATGCAGGTTTGTTTGGGGTTTTAAATCCCTTTAATCCCCTGTAATTCTCAAGTGAATTAATGGTTATCCTTCAACCTGGAAAAAAGTTAAAACTGGACTCTAGGCAGATATGATGGTCAAACATGAATGCAGCTCAGTAATAATTAAAGCTGAATTCCAGGAATGGATTTTGTTGCATAGTTACTGTACATTTGTCCAGCTTGAGCTAATGTTAGTATGTACTGTATATGTTATACCTATGGGATCTCTGTGGGAAGCAGAAAATTGCTGTAGTATTCACCTCTACCACAGTGATCACCACTGTCTTATGGGTTCGGGGCTGCTCTGCTGCCTAGTAACCACAGGAAGTTGATCACACGGGCACAATTTACAGAACATCTTGCATTTTTCTTAACAAATGCAAGGCACTCTTTGAATGGACAAGGTGGGAGACAGGACAATGAAATCACAATCTCAAGTTCCTCAGAGGCTCTAAAGAAGAAGGCATCCCTTCGAAACGTGTCAGCCAGCAGCAGTCCTGATGCTCTCTCTTGCACTTTCTGGAGACAGTGGATATTTAGACCGATTGCCAGCAAAGTGATTTTTATTCACATGTTTGTGAGTAGTTTTTCATCTGTTTTTATTAATAGATTTATTGAGGATAATGCACAAGGCCGGTGTGTCCTCTTTTCTTTCTTTCTCTTATGACTTTCTCTTATGACTGCTAGGATGCCCCTATCCTGGAGGGCAGCAAGGCTTGATAAGTTATCTCTTGAACAGTTTTTCTTTTTTGCATTGGTGTCAGTTTGTGACAGTTATAAGTGGTAGGGCAGTTAGTGTTAGCCCCCTTTAGGTCTAGGATACCCCCCCTAACTCCCCCTAATAAAGGTTAACCCCTTGATCACCCCCCCGTTGCCAGTGTCACTAAGCGATCGTTTTTCTGATCGCTGTTTTAGTGACACAGGTGACGCTAGTTAGGGAGGTAGGTATATAGGTTTGCCGTCAGTGTTTTATAGTGACAGGGACCCCCATATACTACCTAATAAAGGTTTTAACCCCCTGATTGCCCCCTAGTTAACCCTTTCACCAGTGATCACCGTATAACTGTTACGGGTGACGCTGGTTTGTTAGTTTGTTTATTATAGTTTCAGGGCACCCACCGTTTATTACCTTATAAAGGTTTAACCCCCTAATTGCCCGGCGGTGATGTAAGTTAAGTTTTAGGGTCAGATAAGTTCTGCGTCGCCCCAGGCAGCGTCAGGTTAGCGGGATCAGCCCAGATACCTGCTAGCACCTGCGTTTTGCCCCTGGGCCCAGCCCTGCCCAGCCCACCCAAGTGCAGTATCGATCGATCACTGTCACTTACAAAACACTAAACACACATAACTGCAGCGTTCGCAGAGTCAGGCCTGATCCCTGCGATCGCTAACAGTTTTTGTTGGTAGCATTTTGATACAGTCACTAACAGTCAGGAGCTTTTTTGCCTGTGAGTCTCACTAGTGTACCACTAAATTTAGAGCCCAAAATGGCAAATCGAAGATACACTAGTGAAGAGGCCTACATGTTTCTGAGCATGACAGATAGTGAAGAGGAAGTCACTCATCTGTCAGATTCAGGCTCAGAATACGATCCTGTAGAGGACAGCGGCTCCATGACAGATAGCTCTGACGACGGAGTTGTGGTCCCTGCCAAGGTCAGGTGTACCAGACCCCGAACTTCTTCTTCTGTCCTTGATTTGCAGGAACCGCAGGTCCCTCGTATGGAGCAGAGCAGTACTAGCGCCACTATTCCTTCTGGTGAACTGGCAAGCACCAGCGGCCTAGTACACCCTGGTCGTACATCCAGCACTGGAGTAACACTTGGTGACGTGGCACGTCCCATAAGTGCAGTTCAAGCTGGCGAGGTGGCAAGCACAAGTAGTGTCCCGCTGCCACCAAGAAGACGAACACAGGCCCGTCGTGCCCATAGTGCCCTTCCTGCTGCATTCGCCAATCCCAATTGGGAACCCACCACTTCTGCAGCACCCGTACTTCCCCCATTCACTGGCAAACCCGGCATTCATGTGGAAACAGTTGATTTTATGCCACTGGATTTTTATTCGCTGTTTTTCACCGAAGATCTCTATAGATCTATTGTGGACCAAAGCAATTTATACGCTGGTCAACACATCGCCACCATTCCCCAGTCCTCCCTTGCCAGAAATTGGAGACCAATTACGGTCTCCGAATTTAAGCTCTTTCTGGGCCTTTCCCTCAACATGGGCATAACTAAAAAGAGTGAGTTGCGGTCATGTTGGTCCATTGACCCAATTCACCATATGCCCTTGTTCTTTGCCTCCATGACCAGGGCACGATACGAGCAGATTTTGCAGTTCATGCACTTCAATGACAATGAACTCTGTCGTCCTCGTGGAGACCCTGAATACGATCGGCTCTACAAAATTCGACCCCTCATAAACCACTTCAACCAACGTTTTGCAGACTTGTTTACTCCCCATCAAGTTGTCTGCGTTGCTGAGTCCCTGATTAAGTTTTCTGGCCACTTGTCATTCAAACAGTACCTTCCCAGCAAGCGTGCCAGATACGAGGTCAAGATGTATAAGCTCTGTGACAAGGCCACAGGCTATACATGTAGTTTTATGGTTTACGAGGGCAAAGATAGTCACGTAGAGCCGACAAACTGCCCTTACTACATAGGAAATGCTGGCAAGATTGTGTGGGACTTGGTGTCACCCTTATTCGGAAAGGGGTACCACTTGTACGTGGACAATTATTACACGAGCGTGCCACTTTTTAGTCACTTTTTTGATCAACAGATTGGAGCACGTGGCACCGTGCGACCTAATAGCCGGGGCTTTCCCCAGCGGCTTGTAGATTCCCGAATTAGGCTGGGGGAGAGAGCCTGCTTCAAGTGTAATAACTTGCTTGCTATGAAGTGGAGGGATAATAAGAATGTTTTCGTTCTTACCTCCCTTCATGCAGACACGACGGTCCAAATTACTACGGCGACTGGTGTTGTGGAGAAACCCCTCTGTGTCCACGAATATAACCAAAATATGGGAGGGGTGGACCTCAACGACCAGTTGTTGGCGCCATACCTAATTGCCCGTAAGGCCAGAGGCTGGTACAAGAAAGTGTCTGTTTATTTATTTCAATTGGCTTTGCTGAACGCTCATGTGCTATACAGAGCTTCAGGATGGACTGGATCCTTCCTTAAATTCCAGGAAGAGATTGTCAGAGCCCTTCTGTATCCAGATGGTGCTCCACCTCACCTTCCCCAACCAAATGCAGTAAGCCGGCTGCATGAGAGGCATTTTCCTTATGTCCTCCCAAGTACCCCTACCCAACGTGTCTGCAGCAAGCGCGAATATAGGCGTGACACCCGGTATTATTGTCCCTCCTGTCCTGACAATCCTGGTCTATGCATTGGTGAATGTTTTGAACGCTACCATTCACTAGTTGAGTATTAGCGTAGGGTACAGCACTGCACAGACTAGGCACACTAACACAGGGTCTCCTAAGATGCCATCGCATTTTGAGAGACCCGAATCTGGTACCAGTTACAAAAGTTATAGTTGCAAAAAAAAGTAAAAAAATAAAAACACAAAAAAAAAATAAAATAAAAAAACAAAAATAGTTGTCGTTTTATTGTTCTCTATCTCTCTATTCTCTCTCTATTGTTCTGCTCTTTTTTACTGTATTCTATTCTGCAATGTTTTATTGTTATTATGTTTTACCATGTTTGCTTTTCAGATATGCAATTTTTTTATACTTTACTGTTTACTGTGTTTTATTGGTAACCATTTTTTTGTTTTCGGGTACGCCATTCAGCTGCAGAGCGGATTTATTTATCTTGACAGCAACAGCGTTTGCTCCCACGATACATAAAGCCGTGACTCCAGCGCTGTCGGAGGTGATTTCACCACCACAGTTACATACTTCAGCGTATATGCCGAAGCGTGGGGGCAGCAGTGGGTGGAGGAGCGATTTACTCCTAACTTTTGCGGGAGGATGCCCCCGTGCTTCGGCATATATATATTTTAGGCACAGGTTGCGTTACATGTTTTGTTTTTTACTATTTTTTTTTGTATTTGCTTTGCAGGTATGGTAAGTCTTATGCCCCGTACACACGATCGGACATTGATCGGACATTCCGACAACAAAATCCATGTATTTTTTCCGACGGATGTTGGCTCAAACTTGTTTTGCGTACACACAGTTGCACAAAGTTGTTGGAATTTCCGATCACCAAGAACATGGTGACGTACACCACGTACGACGAGACTAGAAAAGGCCGGTTCAGAACCAAGCCCGGCACCCTTTGGGCTCCTTTTGCTAATCTCGTGTTAGTAAAAGTTTGGTGAGAGACAATTCGCGCTTTTTCAGACTCGTGGTTTTCAGATCGTTTTCTGCTGTTCAGTTTGTGCTTGTGGGTTTGTATCTGCTCTTCAGTGCGTGCAGCGAGTTACGCGTGACTCTTGTCATTGTGTTCTTGTTCGTTCGTTACTGTTTTTCAGGTCGCTCTTCACAGGCCTTGCTGTTCTTTAGCGCGTTCTGTTACTTCGTTCTGAGCAGCCGACCGTTTTCGTAGAGTTCGTGCTGTGCGGGGGCTTGGTGTTGGGGTCCTGACCTTGACACAAGTCCAGTCCATGAACAGGGTGGGGAGGAGTTCATGGACCAAGAATTGGTTGCTTCAGCGTGACCAGTTCTGTCACATGCCCTTGCTCTGTGAGATCCGTGAGAATAATCCTGATGATTTCAGGAACTTTCTCCGGATGACGGACCCCGTATTTCACCATTTGTTGGCTTTGCTGACCCCCTATATCAGCAGGCAGGCAGGATACCTGCATGAGGCAAGCCATCACTCCGGGGGAGAGGCTCGTCACCACCCTGCGGTACTTGGTGACAGGGAGAAGCCTGCAGGACTTGAAGTTCTCAACAGGCATCTCCCCCCAGGCTCTGGGGATCATTATCCTGGAGACCTGTTCTGCCATCATCCAGGTCCTGCAGAAGGAGTATATTGAGGTAAGATTTATCCTTTAACATCACATTTTATTGTATTTAATGTTTGATAATATATTGTATTTCTTTCCTCATTCCCAAATTATCACGATTGTAATATGCTGTGAATGTCCCCTTTGTCCTCATGCATGCTGGATTTTTATGTAATTTTTTTTCTCCTTCATACATATTTGCCTTCACTTACCTCCCCAGCATGGTCTCCTGGCCCTATATTCACCTCATGTAGTCACTTAACAATGTATTTTATCAGCTCCATAGTAGTGCTTTACCCCAAACACCCCCTAAAATGTTTTAAAATGTGATTTGTGCTTTAAATTCAGGCAGAGTGCCAGAGGCTTTTTTTAGGGGTCCCCAAATCATTTGGAACCCTCCCTCCCCCCAACTGCTAAGTCAGCCGATACCAATTCTCTATCTATCCTCAATCATCTATCTGCTGACTTTGCCAAACCCATACACACTATACCCATCTCTTTTGTGGTCAGATGTATGGATGAATTCCCCAAAGCATGTAGTGCAAGGGCCTGCCTTTATACTTTCAAATGGTACTGTTTAAAGTTTTTGTATACTATTATTATCTTGATAGGTAATAGTAGAATTTCCAAATGTGCTCAAATGTGTACAATGTGTATTTATATCTTTGTATTATGACACTTCTTAACTGTCCAGTGGGCTGCCAATAGTGTAACTAAGGAGGAGCTGGCCAAAGTAATACCCATTATTTAGGTATTCATCTCTCAATGAAGTGGAGAGGGTTACCTGTCCAAGAACTCCCCCCCCCCCCCAAAATGTTAAAAATGGCTCATGGTGGGGGAATCTGATAGGTGTACCTTATACTTTGGTCCTTAAAAACTCCCTCAAATAAATGTTATCTTGATGTTGGCCAAGAATGTTTGTGTCTAATCTGCTTTCCCTGTTTATGTGCAAAATGACTAATTTTTTGTTGTTTGACTCCACAGTTTTCTTCCACGTCACAGGAATGGCAGACTGTGGCCTCCCACTTTGCCCAGCGGTGGGACTTTCCTAACTGCGGAGGGGCAATTAATGGGAAACATGTCCACATCGTCCCACCACCCAACTCGGGGTCATACTATTATAATTACAAGGGGTTCAATAGTATTGTGATGTTGGCGGTGGTGTCGGCTACTTACGAGTTCCTGTATGTGGACGTGGGGAAGAATGGCCGGATGTCCAATGGTGGAGTCATCGCCCAGACGGAGTTCTACAGGCGTCTCCAGAATGGCAGCTTGGACTTGCCACCTCCAGAAGACAATGTGGAAGGACTCCCATTTGTCTTCGTTGCAGATGAAGCGTTTGCACTGGGGGACCATCTTATGTGGCAATTCCCGATGAGGACCCTCACCCCGGACCAGAGGGTTTTTAATTACCGGCTGGCCAGAGCCAGAAGAGTGGTGGAGAACACGTTTGGAATCATGGCCAGCTGGTTCCGCCTATTTCTTACACCCATACACATGGCGGAGTATAAACTGAATCATATTATCCTGGCGTGCTGTGTTCTACACAACTTTTTATGGCAACATTCTGCCAACTATGCTGGCTCAGTTGGGCCTGAGGCCGGAATTCTAAATGAAACAACTCTGATGGCGCTTGAAAGTGGCCGTCCTGGCTTGCCCCCCCTGAGTGCCCATGATGTCCGGCTAAGATACCTTGAATACTTGGTGGGTAGAGGGGCTATCAATATGCCAGACAATGTCTGAAACCTTTTTCAACTAATAAAAAAAAAAATACTCAAATCTTTGGTGACATTTACTGCTTGTGTTTCTTTTATCTGACCCTGACAGAAATGTGGTGAGTCCTGAAAATGGCGTGATTGTGTAACCTTACAAAGCACTGTTGGGTGTTATTTACTAAAGGCAAAGACACTTTGCACTACAAGTGCAGTTGAAACTGCACTTGTAGTGCAAAGAGGATTTGCCCTTAGGAAATAACCCCCATTGTCACAGAAAACAGCAATTAGAGCACCACAAAACTGTTGGAGCGTTGAGACAATAATCCACACATTCTTGATTAAAGTGGTGTTCCAGCCAAAATTATACTTTTTAGATAAAAATACCCATATAATACACAAGCTTAATGTTTCTAGTAAAGTTAGTCTGTAAACTAAGGTCTGTTTTCTTAGTTTATAGCAGTAGTTTGTTATTTTATAAACTTACAGCAGGCCGTGGCCATCTTAAGTCTGGGCATCTGAAGCCAGACTGTATTTCTTCCTGGATCTCATCCTTGCAGATCTCGCACATGCTCAGTGCAGCACAAGCAGTGTAATAGGTTTCAGGTCAGGTTTCCATAGCAACGGCAGTGTCAGAGGGAGTTGCCGCCCCTTTCCCAGAAGGCATTGCAAACAGGAAATGATGCAATGAGCCACGGCTAGGGAGGAGGAAGTGAAAAATGAATACAGCAGATATACAGTAGGTGCTGAGAAAACATTTTTTTAAAGCGGAGTTCCACACAAAAATGGAACTTCCGCTTTTCGGAACCCTCCCCCCCTCCGGTGTCACATTTGGCACCTTTCAGGGGGGAGGGGGGTGCAGATACCTGTCAAAGACAGGTATTTGCACCCACTTCCAGCATAGACTCCCATGGGAGTCTATGCCTCTTCCCGTCCCGACCGCGCTGTCTGCTGGGAACACACAGCTCCCAGCAGAGAGCGGGGACCACTAGGGACGTGCAGCGCGACTCGCGCATGCGCAGTAGGGAACCGGGAAGTGAAGCCGCAACACTTCACTTCCTGATTCCCTCACCTAGGATGGCGGCGGCAGCTGCCGAGAACCGAGCGGGTTCTCGGCGTCCCCTGCCGACATCGCTGGACCCCGGGACAGGTAAGTGGCAATGTATTAAAAGTCAGCAGCTGCAGTATTTGTAGCTGCTGGCTTTTAATATTTATTTTTTTGGCGGTGTGGGTGAACCCCCGCTTTAAATATCCAATTCGTTTGCAGTGCACAGTTTAGCGAGGGATGCTGAAGAGTTGTAAAAGTGGGTGGAACTCCACTTTAACAATCTTTTTAATACCAGCACAATCACATGTGCATTTAGAAAAGATTTTTAAAACAAACCAAGATGTTTGTTGTATAACAATTTTTGGGGTCACATTAGAAAAAGTAGAAATGTCCATTTAAGATAAAACAGGCATGTTTAAAACCAACAAGAAAGACACAAATCTTGAACTTACAAAGTTCACATTTGGTAGAACTTGAAGGCAATATCAGACATGAGTATTTACAAACTGTGTTTGATATTGCGTTCAGATGGGGTGAAGTCACCCCAGGAAAAGCCAAATTTTGAAGATGCACACAAATTGCCGAATGTCAACATGTGCTAGCTGCCATCATGGGGGATCAAGGGACGTGTTTTTGGGGTGCAACCCCTTCCTCACAGCTACTTTATTATTGAGGAAGGGGTTGCACCCCCAAAACACGTCCATTGATCTTCTGTGATGGCAGATAGCACTTGTTGACACACTGTGTGCATCTTCAAAATTTGGCTTTTTGCAAATATGTCAAAAAATTGTAAAAATTTTTAGCACACAAAAAACCCAAGGGATTTGGAGGGGTTTTAAACTCTCCCTAAAACATGTTCTTCATTTTTTGTTGAACATCATTGATGTTTTTCAGGATGTTTTCCAAGTCCCTATTACACCCCATGATCTCCCCGATCAGGATCTGTGCACTTTCCGAGGGGAAATGATCTGGATCCACAACACACCATGTATTATAAATATGCCGGCATCCATCTCTTACCTGAGCCTGTGGTCGCAGACACTCACCTGTTGTGGTGCCAATTTCCACCACGTCTTCCTCCTCCTGCTCTGCTTGGCTTGGGTGGATTTCCCCTTCTTCCAGAGGTGGGGGGTCAGTGGTCTCCTCGGATGAGGGGTGTCCTCTGAGTCTTTTCTCCCCTATGTAAAAAAAATAGGTATACTTGGCACACAGATATTTGATGTCAGAAATAGGAATATGAAACATTGCTTGGAAGTGGGGTACAATTGTCTATTTTGGCAGAGTTCCAAGATGTAGAATTTTTATTGTCCTTTTCAAGCTTCAATACTTTACCTGTTTTGTACAAGCTTCACAGATGGAGACACCCCTATAGTATACACTGGAGCACCTGTGTGGGCCCCCTAATAAAAAGGGTGTTCTTGTGTCCCACACTAGTGCTACAGCGTCCAGATGTGTAAACAGCTGCTGAGTGTCCTCTCCTTACACAGAATCTAATTTGCATTTCAATCTAGTTACAAACCCATCTACACAACCAAATTATTTTCAGACAAGTAGGCCATAAAAAATGTGGGCAAATGCATATGGCCAAAACAATGGTGTTTTCTAGGCCAAACGAACAATGTTTTATACGAACGAATAATGTGACCATGAACATGAAAGTTGCCATTTTAAACTGGATAACAGTTAAGAAAAGCACATGGAGCAGCGCGAACGTAATAAACATAAAGAATAGGAACACAGGACAACTACTTACCTTTTTGCAGTACTTTCCGGATCCTTCTGTACTGCTCATGCTTTCTTAATTTGAGGTCCGACCACCGTTTCCTGAGCTAATCTTTCAATCGTCGTACCCCGAAATTCCGGTGCAGACTCTTGACCACTTTCGCCATGATCTTGGCCTTTCGGACATTGGGGTTGGGGTAAGGTCCATACTTCCCGTCATAGTCGGCCCTCTTCAGGATGTCCACCATCTCCAACATCTCCCCAAAGGACATATTTGAGGCCTTAAATCGTCTCCTTCTGGATCGGGACGTTTCTGGCTCCGGGCTTTCCTCCTCCTCCTCGGTGTAATTATCTGACACCTGCTGTGTCTCCGCCATGTGCTCTTCCCCCACTGCGACGAACGAGAAGGGGCGGGGAATAGACTAGAAAGAACGTCAGGAGCGGGTGGAGTTTCACGCATGCGCAGTGTCTATAAAGCGTAACACGCGTGCATAGTACGTACGACCTGTGAGCGGAGGAAGGAGTAACGGAGGCGCCGATCGTGATTGCGAAGGTAAAATTTAACATTGGGCCTATACTGCTTCTAGACTGAGGCCTGTATTTGCACAAGTTTAGAAGACTTTAGGCTGACATTAGGGTTTGTCTTGTGTTGTGTCTTGCAGTGAAAATGGATATCTTGAAAGATAAGGACTTTATGCCAATCTTCATTGATATGTTCAGGGAGCTGCCCTGTCTGTGGCAGATAAACCACCCTGAATATAAGAACCAAACAAAGAGGAAGGCAGTGCTGGATAATTTGCTGGAATTTGTGAAGACGGTGATCCCCACGGCAGACATCACCTATTTGAAGATCCTAATTGGTGGCCTGAGGGACACTTATCTAAGGGAGCGCAAGAAGGTCCAGGATTCCCAGAGATCAGGAGCAGCAGATGACGTTTATGTCCCCAGGCTGTGGTACTATGACAGGCTGCATTTTCTGGCAGGCCAGACTGAACCCAGGCCAGCATTCTCCGCTCTTCCTTCCACGCTTCCTTCCCCCCCCCCAGCTGAGGCTTCTGATGCCCAACCTGGGCCTTCCAGGCAGTAACATGTGGAGGAGCCCAGCTTGAGCCAGGTATAGCATTCTTCTAAATATTTCTGGTTGTCCAATCAATGATGTTAAATAGATGTTAGTTTGGATTGCTAATTTATGATTGTGATTGATGAAGCAAAAACTAAAACCATGTCCCTTTTTCATACACAGGGAAGTCTCAGTCAGGAGGTGGCCGGGCCAAGCAGGCTGCCTGATATCCAGGTCCTTCCCCTCCACCGTCAAAGAAAAAGTGGCAGGAAGAGGAGTAACCTGGAGGAGGCTGCCATAGGCCTCTTTTGGAAGGCTACTGTGTGGAGGAGGACTTTGCTGGCATAACTGCATGCAAAATGATGCAGATGGAGGAGGGCCAGGGACTCCTGTGTGAGTTCTTAATTTTGGAAGCTCTCAATAAGGGGTTAAGGGGCCAAATAACATGTGCTACCCACATTTGTGACCTCACACATAGTCCTCTTCCTCCTCCTCCTCCAGGTCCTACTCCTCTTCCTCCTCCTCCTCTAGGTCCTACTCCTCCTCCTGCCACATCTCCAACACCAGAGCCAGAGCCGGGAAGGAAGCATGGAAGGAAGACCAGAGAGTGATGACCCTGGGTTCAGTCTGGTCTGGCAAAATATGCAGGCTCTTGTAGTACCGCAGCCTGGGGACACAGATGTCATCTGCTGCTTTCTGGATCTCTGGGACTTCTGGACCAGACTGCACTCCCTTAGATAAGGACTCCTCAGGCCACCAATTTTGCTGGAAAATAATTGATGTCTGCCCTGGGGGGTCAAATGCTTCGCCAATTTATGATGTTTATCCAGCGTTGCCTCCCTCTTTGTTTGGTTCTGAGCCCTTATTAAAGGAATTTTTGGTTCAATTATACTCGCGTATGTGTGTTTTCCTTCAAAAAGGACAGTTTGTTTGTGAGGAGGCAAGTACATTTAAAAAATACAATGTGAAATTAACAAGGGACACCAACACCAAGCAACCTCCTTGAGATTAAATAATACAAGATACCAATGGTGTTGTGGTAACTTGACACACAAAACACACACAAAAATATTATGGAGTCAAACCAATAAAAAATTAAAAAAAACATCAGCCTTGAAACAAATACAAACCCCAAAAAAACAAAAACAAAACAGCCTTGAAAAAAATACAAAACAAAAATAAAACAACAAAAAACAAATTTGGTCAGATGTGACAAATCAAAATATGTTGAGGGAATCACGATAAATAATAAAGAAAGAAGTTTGTGAAAAGTCTGTGTGAATATGAGCAGCAAAACTACCTAATTCTTCTCACATTATAAAGAAGAAGAGAGTGCGCTTTATTAAACAATTTTAAACATTGCAGCGTGATGAAAGTACTCTATCCATTCCGAATGCTAATTTTACCAGACCGAGCTGTTCCGTCTCGGAATGTCTTCTGAGCATGCGTGGCACTTTGTGAATTGTCCACACACGGTCGGAATTGACGCGATCGTATTTTGTTGTCGGAAAATTTTATAGCCTGCTCTAAAACTTTGTGTGTCGGAAAATCCGATGGAAAAAGTCCGATGGAGCCCACACACGGTCGGAATTTCCGACAACACGCTCCGATCGCACATTTTCCGTCGGAAAATCCGATTGTGTGTACGGGGCATTACTGTTATACTGTAATGTTACTTTGTTTTATTGTTAACCATTATTTTCTTAGCAGGTACGCCATTCATTTGCAGCACGTTTTTTTAAATCTTGACAGCAACAGCGTTTGCTCCCACGATACATAAAGCTGTGACTCCAGCGCTGTCGGAGGTGATTTCACCACCACAGTTACATACTTCAGCATATATGCCGGAGCGTGGGGCAGCAGTGGTTGGAGGAGCGATTTGCTCCTACCTTTTGCGGGAGGATGCCCCCATACTTCAGCATATATATATTTTAGGCACAGGTTGCGTTAAATGTTGTATTTTTTACTATGTTTTTTTTGTATTTGCTTTGCAGGTATGGTACGTCTTACTGTTGTACTGTAATGTTACTTTGTTTTATTGTTAACCATCATTTGCTTAGCAGGTATGCCATTCAGTTGACAGCAACAGCGTTTGCTCCCACGATACATAAAGCCGTGACTCCAGCGATGTCGGAGGTGATTTCACCACCACAGTTACATACTTCAGCATATATGCCAAAGGGTGGGGGCAGCAGAGGGCAGAGGAGCGATTTGCTCCTAACTTTTTCGGGAGGGTGCCCCCATGCTTCGGCATATATATACGGTGCATGTATGCCCATCATTAGAAGTGGGTGGATGAAGGGAGGTATTCTAATGGTGAGCATACCCACCGATCAATATCTTTTTTTCGTTCAGCCCACAGGCTGCATGAAAAAAAAGTTTACAATATATGCCCAACAAAGACCAGCAACATACTGGTATGTTGCTGATTTTGAGTGGTTATACCAGAATGATGCCTGCAGGTTTAGGTATCATCTTGGGATCATTCTTTTCAGCCAGCGGTCGGTTTCATGTAAAAGCAATCCTAGCGGCTAATTAGCCTCTAGACTGCTTTTACAAGCAGTGAGAGGGAATGCCCCCCCCCACCGTCCATGTTTTTCTCTGGCTCTCCTGTCCCAACAGGGAACCTGAGAAT
The DNA here is from genome assembly GCF_042186555.1 of Aquarana catesbeiana. Classification (NCBI taxonomy): domain Eukaryota; kingdom Metazoa; phylum Chordata; class Amphibia; order Anura; family Ranidae; genus Aquarana; species Aquarana catesbeiana. The sequence continues at coordinate 73,698,657 of NC_133332.1, read as the reverse complement.
GCAGCCGGTGATTCAGCCAGATGACCATAGAGCTGATCAGAGACCAGAGTGGCTCCAAACATCTCTATGGCCTAAGAAACCGGAAGCTAGGAGCATTTCATGACTTAGATTTCGCCGGATGTAAACAGCGCCATTGGAAAATTGGGAAAGCATTTTATCACACCGATCTTGGTGTGGGCAGATGTTTTGAAGGGCAGAGGAGAGATTTAGGGTCTAATAGACCCCCATTTTTTCAAAAAAGAGTACCTGTCACTACCTATTGCTATCATAGGGGATATTTACATTCCCTGAGATAACAATAAAAATGATTAAAAAATGAAAGGAACAGTTTAAAAATAAGATAAAAAAAGCAAAAAAATAATAAAGAAAAAAAAAAAGCACCCCTGTCCCCCCTGCTCTCACGCAAAGGCGAACGCAAGCGTCGGTCTGGCATCAAATGTAAACAGCAATTGCACCAAGCATGTGAGGTATCACCACAAAGGTCAGATCGAGGGCAGTAATTTTAGCAGTAGACCTCCTCTGTAAATCTAAAGTGGTAACCTGTAAAGGCTTTTAAAGGCTTTTAAAAATGTATTTAGTTTGTCGCCACTGCACGTTTGTGTGCAATTTTAAAGCATGTCATGTTTGGTATCCATGTACTCGGCCTAAGATCATCATTTTTATTGCATCAAACATTTGGGCAATATAGTGTGTTTTAGTGCATTAAAATTTAAAAAAGTGTGTTTTTTCCCAAAAAAAATGCGTTTGAAAAATCGCTGCGTAAATACTATGTGAAAAAAAAAAAATGAAACACCCACCATATGTAGGGCATTTGCTTTAAAAAAATATATAATATTTGGGGGTTCAAAGTAATTTTCTTGCAAAAAAAAATATTTTTTCATGTAAACAAAAAGTGTCAAAAAGGGTTTTGTCTTCAAGTGGTTAGAAGAGTGGGTGATGTGTCACATAAGCTTCTAAATGTTGTGCATAAAATGCCAGGACAGTTCAAAACCCCCAAAATGACCCCATTTTGGAAAGTAGACACTCCAAGCTATTTGCTGAGAGGCATGTCGAGTCCATGGAATATTTTATATTGTGACACAAGTTGCGGGAAAAAGACATTTTTTTTTTTTTTTTGCACAAAGTTGTCACTAAATGATATATTGCTCAAACATGCCATGGGAATATGTGAAATTACACCCCAAAATACATTCTGTTGCTTCTCCTGAGTGTGGGGATACCACATTTGTGAGACTTTTTGGGAGCCTAGCCGCGTACGGGACCCCGAAAACCAAACACCGCCTTAAGGCTTTCTAAGGGCGTAAATTTTTTATTTCACTCCTTACTGCCTATCACAGTTTTGGAGGCCATGGAATGCCCAGGTGGCACAAAACCCCCCAAAGTAGAAAGTAGACACCCCAAGCTATTTGCTGAGAGGTATAGTGAGTATTTTGCAGATCTCACTTTTTGTCACAAAGTTTTGAAAATTGAAAAAAGAAAAAAAAAATTCTTGTCTTTCTTCATTTTCAAAAATAAATGAGAGCTGCAAAATACTCACCATCCCTCTCAGCAAATAGCTTGGGGTGTCTACTTTCCAAAATGGGGTCATTGGGGGGGGGGGGCTGTGCTATCTTGGCATTTTATTGCCTTCAAAACTGTGATAGGTAGTGAGGAGTGAAATCAAAACTTTACCCCCTTAGAAATCCTGAAGGCGGTGCTTGGTTTTCGGTGCCCCGTACGCAGCTAGGCTCCCAAAAAGTCCCACACATGTGGTATCCCCGTACTCAGGAGAATCAGCAGAATGTATTTTGGGGTGCAATTCCACATATGCCCATGGCCTGTGTGAGCAATATATCATTTAGTGACAACTTTGTGCAAAAAAAAGTTTGTCATTTTCCTGCAACTTGTGGCAAAATATAAAATATTCCATGGACTCAACATGCCTCTCAGCAAATAGCTTGGAGTGTCTACTTTCCAAAATGGGGTCATTTGGGGGGGTTTATGCCATCTGGGCATTTTATGGCCTTCAAAACTGTGATAGGTAGTGAGGAGTGAAATCAAAAATTTACGCCCTTAGAAATCCTGAAGGCGGTGCTTGGTTTTCGGGGCCCCATACACGGCTAGGCTCCCAAAAAGTCCCACACATGTGGTATCCCCATACTCAGGAGAAGCAGCTAAATGTATTTTGGGGTGCAATTCCACATAGCCTGTGTGAGCAATATATCATTTAGTGACAACGTTTTGTAATTTTTTTTTTGTCATTATTCAATCACTTGGGACAAAAAAATTAATATTCAATGGGCTCAACATGCCTCTCAGCAATTTCCTTGGGGTGTCTACTTTCCAAAATGGGGTCATTTGGGGGGGTTTGTACTGCCCTGCCATTTTAGCACCGCAAGAAATGACATAGGCAATCATAAACTAAAAGCTGTGTAAATTCCTGAAAATGTACCCTAGTTTGTAGACACTATAACTTTTGCGCAAACCAATAAATATGCGCTTATTGACATTTTTTTTACCAAAGACATGTGGCCGAATACATTTTAGGCCTAAATGTATGACTAAAATTGAGTTTATTGGAATTTTTTTATAAAAAAAGTAGAAAATATAATTTTTTTTCAAAATTTTCGGTCTTTTTCCATTTATAGTGCAAAAAATAAAAATCATAGAGGTGATCAAATACCATCAAAAGAAAGCTCTATTTGTGGGAAGAAAAGGACGCAAATTTCATTTGGGTACAGCATTGCATGACCGCGTAATTAGCAGTTAAAATGACGCAGTGCCAAATTGTAAAAAGTGCTCTGGTCAGGAAGGGGGTAAATCCTTCCGGGGGTTAAGTGGTTAAAGCGGAATTCCGGCCGTAAGAAAAAATATTTAAAAATCAGCAGCTACAAACACTGTAGCTGCTGACTTTAAATAAGTACTTACCTGTTCTGGGTGCCCACGATGTCGGCCGCCCGAGGCCGACCCGTCCCTAAGCACTCAGGTCCCTGCACCGGCATCCTAGGTAAGGGAAACAGGCAGTGGAGTCTTGCGGCTTCAATGCCAATTTCCTACTGCGCACACGCGAGCAGCGCTGCGCTCTGTGAATGGCTCCGTGGTGTTCTGGGAACGCACATAGTTCCCAGAAGACAACGGGGCAGCTCACCGAGGAGCAGAACACGCAGCGGAGTAGGAAGAGGCAGATTAGGAAGACTGCCTAGCAACAAGGGTTTAGGTAAGTTTAAAAAATTTTTTTTTTTCAAATGTTTTTTTTTTTTTATTTTTTTTAGGATTTTTGGTGATTTTTTTTTTCAGGGTGGCCCTCCACTTTAAGCTTTAACAATAAGGTCTGGTTCACACTGGTGCGATATGTGCTCCGACATTGAGAGCACATGTCGCATGACAAGTAAAAAACAATGATTCCCTATGAAAGCCGCCTTAACTGGTCCGACTTGTGTTGGTCCGACTTTAGAAACAGTTCCTGCACTACTTTGGTCCGACTTGCAATTTCAGCCCATAGAATTGAATTGAAGTTGCAGCCCAGCGTGGGATCCCCCCAAATCCAAACTAGGCCCTTTGACGACCTGGTCAGTGATGTCACAAGCTGGTGAGGTCTCCAGGTGATGTCACCTGATGGCCACGCCCCATAGTTATATAAGATGTGTCAGACACTGAAGCTGACACAACGGTGAGAGCCAGCATCGGTGGAGGAGCGTTATTTTTTTCAATGGGTCGGCGGCGGACATTGCGATTGACATTGGAGCTACCACGGGGGACAATATTCATTTTCAATAAAGAACTTGTCAAAAACTGTCTTATGGTTTTTTTACACTACACTGCTTTTTTGGGGGTAAATGGGTAGGGGTACAATGTACCCCATAACCATTCACCTAGAGGAGGGGGCCTGGATCCAAGGGCTCTCTTTCTTAAAGGGGGCTTCCAGATTCCGATAAGCCCCTTGCCTGAAGGTGATTTGGGTGGGGGCGGGCAGACCCCCCTTTTCCCAAAGCACCCACTCCCCCATGTTGAGGGCATTCGGCCTGGTATGGTTCAGGAGGCCTGGCGCTCACTTGTGCCCCCCCTTTCCTGACTTGGCGGGCTGCATGCTCTGATAAGGGTCTGTGTTAGATTTTCGGGGGTGCACGCTGTTTTTTTTTTATTTTGGCGTGGGGTTTCCCCTCAAAATCCATACCAGACCCTGGTATGGTCTTGGAGGGGGCACGCCATTTTTGGGGGGATTTTGCATTGCTAACATTGCACACACTTGACCTCGGTGTGATGTGAGGTTTCATCCATACCAGAACCAAAGGAAATGTCGCATGGAAGTCGAACTGATGTCACAGGGCAAAGTTGGATTGAAAGTTGCACAACTTTCGTGTCGTACCAGTGTGAACTGGGCCTAAAACCTAGGAACTGATTGGTTTTAGTAAATCTCCCCCCAATTTATACAGTCTGGAGGAAAGAAGGCAGAGGGGAGACATTATTGAAATGTTTTAACCTCCCTGCCGGTATTATTATGTCATATTTTTGAATCTCAAAGCGGTACAATTGTTTTGCATTTTATATTGTAGGCCTGTAATTCTTAGTAATAACACATTTAAATCTGTCCAAACAAAAGTCTAGTAGACATCCCGGGTATGATAAAGTTTGAAACACAAAATCATAAAATATAATACAATAAATAACGATAAATAATTATAACAAATAAGAATACATTTTATTCAATAATTTAATCAAGTCAAAAACACTGAAATTTGCTCAGTTGCAGAATTGTCGCTGTCGTCACTTTCAGTGTCTGATGACAAATTTCCCCACGAATCACTATCGCTCAATTCTGCAAGTGATTCTAAAATACTATCGCTAAAGGGACGTATTTCGATCGCTATGGACATTCTCAAGTTTACCGGCAGAAAGAACAGTATATATAATATAAAACCGCAGGCAGGGCACTGGACAAAGCATTAGGGACAAAAGGGAAGTGAAATGATTTGATACAGTAATGTAATCTGTAAGATTACAGTGTGTTATGTATTTTTCATTTTTTGAATTTGCCACCGGGCTCGGCCCCCGTGCATCACTACGCTCACAGGGAACAGATCCCGGAACAGTAATACATCAGGTGGATGATCGGGCGGAGTACACAGCGGGGGACATCGCAGGATCCTGGGGACAAGGTAAGTAAGCTGTATATGGATCCTGCGATGCAATCCCAAGTGTGGCTCTGGGTTATGGCTTTTGGTAATGAAAATTCACCCGGAGCCACACTCGGGAACACCGCCAGGAAGGTTAATACATCAAGAAGAATCAGTGCGGTTCAGGAGGGCAGCATTTTCAATATGAAGCTACGATCAAGAACAGGGGGCCATGACCTCACACTAACAGGAGGAAAGTTCAAAACTAAACAAGAAAGTTTTATTTTACCAAAAGAATAGTCAATGCTTGGAATAGACTCCCAGCAGAGATAGTGAATCAGTCAACAGTAAGTGGATTAAAAAATGGTTGGAACAAACATAGATCTATACTAATTAAAAAAAAAATTGGGCAGACTTAATAGACCCCTTGGTCTTTTTTTTGCCATCACTCCAATGTTTCGTTCTCGGTGACAATGGTTACCAGCACAGTGTAGGGATGCATCTCCCCGACAGTGACACAGATGGCAAAACTTCACAGAGGGTCTCACTCTTCTCCATGCTATTTAAAACTAAAAAAAAAAGAAAACTAAAAAAAAAGGTTTTGCCTAGAGATACACATTAATGATGTATTCACAAATACAGAGCTGCATTAATTTATGTCTTTCATATCTGCTTTAAATTCTTTGCAAAGCTCTATGAGCTGATTTTTACACAATTGAACATTTCACTTTAGGATTACTGCTCGTTTGGAACCTGCTAGGTTTGTACAAGAGGCAGCCCCTCTCTGGTAACAAACTGTTCCGAGACGCTAGCATCCCGCAGCATGGAGCTCTCGCTGTGGGAGATGAGGTATCATATAATCGCCCCTTCCTTTAATTATTCTTCAGGAGTAAAAATGTGCCAGCAGCGTGTTAATGACACAGCAAGGGAGATAAGGTGGAACGCTATCCGCTGGCACAGGAACTTGTCAGCCTCCTTTCTGACTCATTTAGTACGTGGTTAATTAGCAGTCTTTTCATTGCCCACTTCTCTGTTCTGCAGGTAAATGCAAGGGTTTGGTGCCTTCCAGTGTCGAGACTCGATGCCAGGATTTGAATGCCCTCAGTCTATTTCCAGGCACTTTGAAAATGTTTACGTCCTGCTTCAGCAGCAAGTGTACTGGGCCATCTGGAGAGGGGCCCGTGCCACCTGGAGGGAGGGCCTGCTACAAAATGTATTTATCAAACAACATCTCCTAGGCTTTAGCAAACATGTGTGAATATGAATTTTTTGAACGTTGCTTTCAGAATGAGAACACACCGTGATAGACAGGTTGGACCTGCCTTCTAATTATCTGCACATCTGTTCCCCCCCTAAGATTGGTCTGTGAGAGGAAAGGATCAGAATGACAACAGGAGTAGACCACCCTAAAATATGCTTGTATTATATGGTTGCCCAGCATAAGGAAGATGACAGCAATTTCAGAGTTTGTAGTTCTGTAGACATTGCAACAATGTCTACAGAACATTTGTGCAATAAGCTAGAGTGCCTCTTACCTGCTGCTGGCTGCCCTTGTGTGCATATCTCTACCCTGGTGATTTCGACAACTCATGCCTGTTTTACTATGTCTGTTCCTTAACCCCCTCCCGCCCACCCTGACATCCCTTCAAAAACCTCTAAATGCCCGGGGGCAGTGTTGACAACCTACACAGATTGAAATTTACTGACACAACACCCAAAATTTACTGGCACAGCCAAGTTTTTAATGGCATTTACAAAAATTACAGTTTTAAGTGCAGATTTCAGTATTTAGGCTACAAACAAATACAATATGCAATTAGCAATGTGGTTTAAGGTAGGTTATAAGGCAAAAACATATTTCCTATTTTATTTTCGATATAGTAAGTAAGTAGCCCAGGGACAGGACTCAGGAGGGCAAGAAATTTGAATGGGCAGGCACACACGCATAAAATTGACTCTCACTGTGACACAGACAGCAGTGTGCAGCAGCACAGATGATGACACCCACACGGACATGACACGTCCCCTCCTCAGTCACAGTGACAATCTCTCTCCATGCCAGGTGGCCCCTTCAGTCCACTCAAGTCCAAACAACACCGACAGTCCCACTCCTGGCTTTCCTTGCTCCCGTTCCATAGGCCCGCACCCAGGGTTGCTCCACTCGTTTCTCTTGCGCCATGACATCACTCGACGCGCTCAGGCACTGCCTTCGCCAGATCCGCCCCCTTTGCCAGTGCCGCCGGAACACACTGTAGCAATCGATCAATGGTCTCTGCCAGCTGCACACTGAAACACTGCATGCGAATTTTTGAGCCAAGCTTCACAGCCATATTTTTACTGGCAACTTTTTCTTGTCACTGACATTTACTGGCAGGAGAAAAGTGCCCAGTTTTTACTGGCTGCCAGTAAAAATACCGACGGTTGGCAACACTGTCGCAATTTTTTTAGAACTTTTTTGTCTTAGTATAGATCTACAGTTTGTTTTTCCCAAGCATGTTTAAATTTGCAAACCGTTGACTGACCTACTATTTTTGCTGGAAGTCAGTTCCAAACATCAATAGCTCTTTAAATAAAATAATACTTTATAAGGTTAGTTTTAAACTTTTGAGTTTAAAGTTATGTTTCCATATTCATGATCCTAGCTTCATATTGACAAAATTACCCTCATGAAATTAAATTCACACCCTTAGGGGTCTATTTATAAAACAAAAGAAAAAGTTGCAGAATGAATGTCACAATCATTTACGCAACCTTAATAAATTTTCTTCATATTTTGTCTAACAGGTTTACATGGGCTACCAGCGGCCGGGACAAGGCAAGTATTGTGCCCCCTAACTTGTGGACCGTGAGCACTCTCTGAGTCCACCATTAGGAAAATCTGTTTTTTCGGGAGCAGTGATTAAAAATTAAAAATGAAATATTTCTTTAAATATCGTGCCGGGGGATGTCCTTTGTATGCCTGTAAAGTAGCGCATATTTCTCATGTTTATAGTGCCACAGCAAAATGACATTTATAAAGGAAAACATATCATTTAAAATTGCTCGCGGCTGTAATGTATTGTCGGATCCCGGCAATATAGATAAAAATACCAAAAAAAATGGAGTGGATGTCCCACCCAAAATCCATACCAGGCCCTTCAGGTCTGGTATGGATATTAAGGGGAACTCCGCAAAAATGACGTGAGGGTCCCCCAGGCCCCCAGGCACTATATATTCTGAACAGCAGTATTTATAGTATACGGTCTGCCCTATATACTCTGCAGAAAATTGGGCCTTAGGTGTTGGTGGTACCGGAACACTGTCTCACAGTTACTCTTGTTGGGCGCAGGAACGGACCCTGCTGTGAAATATTATATCAAGAATTGTAATTACACGGCCCTGCTAAGCAGGCTGCTAGGTTAGTGAGAAAAACCTATCCAGGTGGGCAAAGATTCAACTATAAAGAGAGAGTACATTAATCTGCAAGCTCTCAATTTCTAATACTACACCAAGAAAAGGTATTTGAACTTCCCTGCAACTCTCCTTCTACCGCTTTCCTGCTACTTCCTTCTATTTACGTTTATTAAAGCATTGGAAAAGATACTCAAGTGTCCGGTGCCTACATTGTCTGGTATTAAACTCAACGGGACCCTAGACCCGGTTCTGGTGAAATAGACGTAACGAAGGTGACGATAACAGCCCGCTTTAAACCAGCAGCTCCACCGTGAGTTATTGCAAGATATATATATATATATATATATATATATATATATATATATATATATATATATATACACAAGACTGTATATACAGCATATATTAATACACTGCCTGCTGGAACAGTGCATTTTTAGGTGTAACTTCAACCTGTGAGGGGATGTGTGCTTCTGGGCATGCAGTTATGTTATCTGGGGCTCTTCTGGCCATGCAGTACATGTAGTACTGCAATGTGGGATGTGTCCGGCACTGCAAGATAGCCACTCGGAGGTATCCAGGACCAGCGTGGAGCACAAGCGGCCAGCATTGAGGTCCGTTTGCAAGTAGGAGTCGTCAAAACTCGGGGACTGCCTATATCAAATATACTGCCACTAATTGAATAACCTGCCAGCTTAATCTAACTCAAGCTATCTCTCTGTCCATGCCAACAACACTACACATGGCTGCTCTGTAAGCAGCCTTATATAGTGTGGGGCATGGACTTTGTCCCCCTGAGCCATGATTGGTCAAAGGCACCCTTCCTTTGACCAATTATGGCTCTCTCAGCAGAGCGCGCTGCATTTGGCCAAAACATGCAGGTCAGGTGCATGCTTTGGCCAATCATCATACAGCAATGCACTGCATTATGGGGTGCTCAAATTTTCCACGAACGCCCCATATATTCGGTTTGTTTTTGAACAAATGAACACCTGATGTTCGAGTCGAATTTATGTTCAACTCAAACCATGGGCTCATCCCTACAGCTGAGTGAATGCCTGTGATATTACTCCTGCAAATTGTTGATAAATAGACCCCTTACTGTATAAACACATAGATGAAATACATATATGGGGGTTATTTTATCTATCAAAGGATCCGCATTTCTAACCAGCCTGTGATTGGACAGTAAAAAGAGGAGCAGCGTAATGGGTCAATTAGAGCTGCATGATTAATCATTAGGAATCGAGATCGCAATCTTTTCCCCCTTTCGATCTTGACAAAGCATTTTCCCGATTTCTTTCTATGCAGAGAATTCTCTGCTGAAGCCGACAGCTGTCAAAAAATAAAAAAACGGGCAGTCTGCCAAGTATCACAACATTCCTCAGCCACTGAGCTAACTATAAACATTGTAACCTTTTGTCCTTTAGATCAAAGGAATGAACTTCTGTGTAAATGAGGAAAGTTTAACCACTTAAAATTAAACCTTTTTCTGACACTTGTTGGTTTCAAATTAAATTCATTATTTTTTGCTAGAAAATTACTTAGAACCCCCAAACATTTTATATATATATTATAATATATATGAAACGACAAAAAGGGATTGCTGTACAAGCGTGCAGCAATCCCTTTTTGTCGTTTCCTATAATATAAGCCTTTGGCAAGGCTTGATTGCTTGCACTTGTTACCCCAACCAACGTGCACCTCACCCATATATATATATATATATATATATATATATATATATATATATATATATATATATATATATATATATATATATATTTTTTAGCAGAGACCCTAGAGAATAAAATGGTGGTTGTTGCAATATTTTATGTCACACTGTATGTGCGCAGCGGTCTTTCAAACACAATTTTTTGGGAAAAAATACACTTTAATGAATTAAAAAAATAAACTAAACAGTGAAGTTAGCACACTTTTTTTGCATAATATGAAAGATGTTACACCGCGAGAATCGTGTGAAAATCATGATTTTTATTCTAAGCAAAAAAATTGTGATTCTCATAATTGTGCAGCTCTAGGGTCAATACAAGGCTGGATCATCCACAAGACAAGAGCATGAGCCAAAAGCCTAGTGGAGGTCTAAAGCAGTGTTTCTCAACTCCAGTCCTCAAGGCACTCCAACTGGTAATGTTTTTAGGTTTTCCATTATTTTGCACACGTGATTTGATCAGTTTCACTTCCTTAGTAATTACCACAGCTGTTTCATTACAGGGAAATCCTGAAAACATGACCTGTTGGGGCTCCTTGAGGGCTGGAGTTGAGAAACACTGGTCTAGAGGTCCCAATGACTAACTTCACATCCTTGCTTAAACCAAGGTAATAATGCTATTGGTCAAAGCACTTTACAAAGCGACGATGCGCTAGCTAATAGGTGTCTTATGAGATGGAGTACAGCAGTACAGACAGTGCCAACTGGGCAACTTCTCTGTCAGGTCCATAGCAATATACTGGATCCTCATGGGATAGCTCAAAGGGCGGATGCACGGATGTCTCTCCCTGTACTTTAGCTGCAGGTTGCCATTGGCTACAATCGGCGGTTTCTCTGCACAGCAACAGGTAACAGATTGTTCGGTTGCACTGCACAGCGCCAAGCAGCGGATTGGACAGAATTGGCGGGTAGCCAAAGCCCGCGCTACCGGAGCACATAAAAGGGGATACTGGCTGAGGTTCTGGACCGGACAGTGACTCCTACCCACCCTCCCTATAGTTCTTATATAGTCATGGTGTTATTTAGTGGGGGAGTAGCCACCCAGCATTGTCTGTATGGACATTGTGTAATTTTGTGTTGATGTATTTTAGACAGGATGGCTTCATATTTAATTAAACTTTTATTATAATTATTATCAGGTTACCCTTTTCATAACACACCGTGGCCAATGTTTAAATTTTGCCAAACAAATAAATATTTGGAAATAGTTAATGGTGTATGGTCTTATTCTTGATTACAACAATCCCTTTGTGCTAGTCCATGTGCCAATTGCATTCCTTATCCATGTCAGTTGTAGGAATAAGTGTGTGCAAAATTGCTATTATGCCTAGAGCTGTATTCTGTCCATCTCTGAGGTCTTGGGTTGTGAGACTCAGAAAACAATGAACCAGGAAACTATTATTTTCAGATGTCAGCCCCTCTATTCTTGAATCTCTAATGACAGGTTTCCTTTAAAGTAGAAACCTTTTTGAAATAAACATCCTTTAATGTGCTGTGATGAAGAATTAACAAGCAGAACCATTAGTCATATTTAATAATAGTAGAAAGGAATTCTGTATATTTTGTCACAATGCGTTTTCCCCTAGTTCCAATTTCCATGAGTAATAAGTCATGAAATGCATTAGTAAAATAGCATTATAATCTTTTTAATTCTACGTACACAATTGATCTAGAGGAGCGTAAAACATGGGTGACAAAATTTCTCACATCTAATGTGAAGAAATACCTCAGAGGCAGAGAAAATGATGATCATTTCTATGGAAAGGAAAATAAAGGGCTTTTTTTTCAATCACCTGAACAGTACAGGCATTTATGGTGAGCTGCAGGCAAGCAGCTAAATACTTTGTTTAAATATATATATGGGAGCTGTTTTACCCGTGAAAGGATTTGCATTTTTGTCAGTTAAGTTGTAAGGTTTACACAACTTGGCCACAGAGGCAGGTGGATGACACTACTTTCTCTGTTACAGTTGGGAAAGGAAAGGGCACTTAAAAAAAAAATAAATAAACACACATTTATCATTTATTTGCAGGTAAAAAAAAAAACATACAATTATTATTTTTTTATTTTTAGGAGCCTGCACAGCATTGCACTTGCCATCAGCATTTTGCAGGTGCTTTGTCAGGTTCCTGCGGGCATTCAGTACAGCTGTCTGCCCGTACCTCCCATATAGAAAGAGTTACTGAAGTGCAGGATGAGTAATGAACTAAGAAAGTGCTCATCAGCACCCTCACAGTTCATTGAGGACTACAAGCCACCACAGTTGCAGACAGGATTTCAGTGGTTTAGTAGTTCATTAATTAACAGATCAGTGTGAATGAGTGACACATATGCGTGCCCAAGCCCCACACAGCCACACTGTTTTAAATTGTGACAGCAGGTTTGGGAGAGGATCCCCTGCCTGCTGTCACAGGGCAGGTTGGGTGCATGGGGGGAGAGGTTCACAGTAACATGCAACATGTTATACCCTAAATACAGGTGTAACATCTCACTAAATGTGAATTTATCCTTTAAGAAATGCAGTGATGTCATATCCCCCCCCCCAACTGGCTAATTGGACCATAAAGAACTGATGAGATCATCCTTTTGCTCACTCAATTTTCTCCTACAATCAACATGCAGTACACCTGATTAGCTCCCAGTCCTGCACTTCCTCTAGCTGCTGTATTGGGGATTATAAGAGGCTAATACCAAGTCAAATTCTTTCTTACACTGGTTGCATTTAAAATACATTTGAATATATATTATGAATGCAGAGATTTATTGATGTGTGTCTTTTATATATGTGCAGTTGTGTTGGAACAGGAAGGGGCCATTCCCAAACTGTCCCCACAAAGTTGGGACCATGAAATTGTCCAAAATGTCTTGGTATGCTGACGCCTTAAGAGTTCCCTTCACTGGAACTAAGGGGTCAAGCCCAACCCCTGAAAAACAACTCCACACCATAACTCCCCCACCACCACCAAATGATTTGGACCAGTGCACAAAGCAAGGTCAATAAAGACATGGATGAGGGAGTTTGGGGTGAAGGAACCTGACTGGTCTGCACAGAGTCCTGATCTCAACCTGATAAAACACCTTTGGGATGAATTAGAGTGGAGACTGTGAGCCAGGCCTTCTCGTCCAACATCAGTGCATAACCTCACAAATGTGCTTCTGGAAGAATGGTCAAACATTCCCATAGACACACTCCTAAACCTTGTGGACAGCCTTCCCAGAAGAGTTGAAGCTGTTATAGCTGTGAAAGGGTGGGCCAACTCAATATTGAACCCTACAGACTTAGACTGATTAAAGTCCATGTACGTGTACAGGCAGGTATCCCAAATAGTGTACATACATTATATTTTAAGTAGAATTTCACTGGAATAAACTGCTGTGTCTTATTAGAAAGTGGAGCTGTCTGTGGAGGCTGCTTTTTCAGCAGGTGCAAATACTGGCTAGATCGACCAAGGTCTAAAGGAGGTTTGGCAATGCAAAAAGCGGTGCTTGAAATGGAACACAGAACAGAACTGTTTCCCAAGATTCACACATTTACACGTACAATTCAATTAGAAAAATGTGAGTAATGTTGGTTAAATTTGTGAATCTTGGGAGGGGGGAGGGTCTCTGGGGCCCTTTTCAAAAAAATTTTTGCCTGAGCAAGTTTATATTGTCTTTTTAAAGAGACAAAACATTAAAAATGCGCATTTATTTCAGAGATATATTACATTTTTTTTTTTTTTTTACCAAGACACACATATTAAGTGTAAGTGTGAGTGTGCCGGAGTTAAAAAAAAGTGATATGTATTATTAGTGGTCACACCTTTAGCATATCTTCTTTTTATACAGTATGTGGTCTGCTAGGATTCAAGCAATATTTATTTTTTCTGAATTCTTAGAGCAGCAACCATTGACTCCTTGCTGCTCTTCACCGTGTTAAGTAGTCTAAGGTGACTACTGCAGAACATATGATTGACAGGTAAGCACGCTACCATGCGATGTAGCCATGTCTCTGATTGTCAGCTGTGCTTCAGCTCATCATGCTGCAGAGTGGGGATACATAATCAGATGGTGACACACCAGCTCCAGGAACAGAGAGCGGTCACAAAGTGCAGCAGGCTACAATAGCAAAGTGCAGTCAAGTGTGATCAGATCAGTAAAAACCAAATTAGTGTGACCTCTTCCATGACCACTGCCTGTGTGGCTGCAACGTATATAATAGCCGGCTACTATTTTATTTGTTACAAATGTGCCTTAAGCCAAAGGTTTCAGCAAATTCATGCATTTGAGAATTCTGTTGTTTAAAAGGTGGGGAATAATTTGGTTTTGAAAGAAGTTACAGGAAAAAAAAGATAATATTAAATAGGATAATATATGTCACTTAAATCTGTTGTCTAGACAGGCATCTATATACACAGATAAAATACACATATTCTATGTGAACCATTTTATCTGCCAAAGATTTTATAATCCTGTTCAAACAGTCTTTCAATCCAAGTGCCTCATATTTCTATTAGGTCCCATGCTTATTTCCCTGGTATTACACTGATTCCCAAGGTATTGGTCATGTGATCTCTGATCAAGCGTTTTAGGGGACTGATGTTCAGGTGGAGCTGGCCAATCAGTGACTCTGCCCACACAGTGATCCTCCTGCCAAGCAGGTTCCAGATCACTAGCCGATGGAGAAGGGCAAAACTCAGTTATTACAACTACTGGCACTTTGTTCACGAATTTTACAATCTTATAGATCATTTATGTTTTACATTTTGTGTGGCTATTGCCAAATGTTTTATAATGTTACAGTGAACACATGAAGATTGCATATGTTTCCATAATTCTCCCTTGTGCAACAACGTGCAACAAATCACTGATGACCTGCATTAACATATAGTTACCTTCTTATAGGCTAGTCTATATTGCAGTTGGTACACTGTTTGAATGAAAGCCAGGCCTTAAAGTGGAACTAGAGGCAAAAAAGGGAAAAATTGTGAACAGGCAGGCTCTCTAATAAAATAAACGTACCTGCTTGCTTGCATTGTGCAGCTCTGGTTACATTTCTGGCACAGTGCCAATGTGCCCGGATGAATGACTCCCATTCATTTGTAGGAGTTACATCATTGTCCATGGTCAATCAAGACATCCAATGACAGGCATCCAGAAGAAGCTTCTACGAATGAGGGATCTTATGGGTGTCAGACCTTTGGAGCATAGGTGAGTATTCTTGCCTAGTTCCGCTTTAACAATGATGAAGGGGTTTAGAATATATGGAAATATTAAAGGTTACATTCAATAAAAAGCCAGCATGTTCCTTTCTTTGCTTTCAAAGGGTTAACTTTATCAAGGCTGAAATAAAGATAACATGAAAGGATCCATTTACTATGTCATATATTGTATCTAAGTAGACTATAAAGCTTATACAATATAACCAAAATATTTTTTTTAATAGAGAAGTGTTAGAAATGATGTATATAGCCATACAGAACAGACAGTGCACAGTCAACATGGGCTTTGCTGCTTAACTGCAGACAGGGCACAGGAACTTTATTATAAGAGAAAATGCAATATAGTATACAGTACCATAGATGCAGCTACAAACTTAGAAATGCTACCATCTACTGGCTGAAGTAGTTGTTGCAGAAAACACTTTTCTGTATTCCAATACCCCCACTAAACAACTACTTCTTATATTAATCCAATTTCAAATCTCATTTCTATAAATCTGTTTCTTATAAGCAGTTTTGTCAGAGCTTCTAATCCACTTTTGTTCTCATCGGTTGGAAGTCTTTGCATCTCATCCCATGAATCTGGCTCTGGTTTTGATATTATGAGAGCAACATAGGACAGACGTTTGGCTGGGATGCCTTTATTGCTTCTGGCAGATTTCCTGATTGAAGCCTCTTGTGGCTTGGTTTCTTCTTTTACAGCATTTGGATTGTCTGAGTTCATTTCTATTTCTGTGCCACTTTGTTTCTTTTCATCTTTAAAGCAGACTCTGCGATATAGTCACTATTAATGCGTTCTTGTCAGAGACCATGAATCAGGCCGAGGCAGAAATGCAGTAAAAATCACACTTTTTAATAAAATGGTACAAACAGAGCAAATGTAATCAAAACATAGCCAGGATTCGGTAACCAGAGCAGGTAGTCAGAACAAGCCAGTGAAACAGGAATCCAGAGATCAGTGTAGTAGAGGCAGTAAACAGGATCAGGAACCAGAAGGGAAGTCAGCCAGGCAAAAGTCTTTAACAGGAAAACACAGCAGAGAGTATTCGGATATGTTGACCAGGCGAAGGCACAGGAGATCTGATCCAGGCAGTTTAAATAGCCAGCAGGGCTAGCTGACAAGCAGGAAATGAAGACCAGGTAATTCACTGTGGAATGAAGAGTACTGGCAATTAACTGACAGCTGAGCACAGAGCTCTGAGAAGGAAGGGCTTGGCCCAGCCCTGACAGTTCTGTTTTACACTTATATTCATCCACAAGCTTGCCCTTAACATTTTCCAATGTCAGTTCATCATCTGGACGTGCATCAAGTGCTGTGACAAGCGTTTCATAAATTTCTGGTAGGCCACTCAGTAATAGTGCACCGACATGAAAATCTTTTATTTCCTCTCCTATACCTCTCAGGCGTTCAACCATTTCCAAGGTGGGCCTTATGTAATCCTGTATATCCTAGTCTTTCATCAGCTTGGTTTGGTATAGATTTCTAATCCAATGCAGTTTATTGCTGAGATCAGTGCTTTCATGCACCTTTTGTAATCCTTCCCACATTTCTAGCAGTTTCACACTTAAATAAATTGTATGATTGGATTGTCTTTTCATGCTAAGAGAGATTGTGCTCAGAGCTTTTTGGTTTTTCTCTATCCACTCATCTGAAAGGTGTTCTGGCCTGACTTCATTTATACATTTCTGCATACATTCTCTTATTGGCAGCCCATAACCTGTTACAAATTCTGTATATAGCCCCACAGAACAGACAGTGCACAGTCCACATGGGCTTTGCTGCTTAGCAATAGACAGGAAATAGGAACTTTAATTTAGAGTATACAGTACCATAGATGCAGCTACAAATGTATAAACACTGCCATCTACTGACTGATGCAGTTGTTGCTGAAAATCTCTGTATTCCAACAAGAAGGAAAAGTTTAGAACCCCCGTTAAGTTTTCAATGCTAAAAAACAAACAATGCAATCCCAATGGGTAATGGTAACAATGCATAAATAAACATGTGAATAAAGTGAGAACCTTTCAATAATCTATCAAAGATAAACTCAGAAAACAATTACAGAGCCTTCTACACATCCCATACTATACATTAACAGATATACTGTATATACATCAATGCATTTTTTCTTAGTACAAAACTAACACAGACCAATAATATGCTGTGTCCTCAAACTCATAAAAACCAAACATTAGCAACGTTCGGCACTCAGTTACTACATCCTGACTGCCAGAAATGGTGGATCCCTAATTGTAGACATCATATAATGTAGCTGTAAACCCAAAAATAAAGATCTTTAGAATTTGCATTTAATGTGGTTGTAAACCATTACATATACCCAGTTTAGTGACTAGCCTTAGTTGATATGCAGAGGTAAAATCAAATCATCTTGCATATGTTGTATCTGTTTATCTGCAGCATTCTCTTCTCTGTATCCTTCTAAAACACATTGATCAAAGTTTATTTCTCAGCTCCAGCAGGCAAGGGGCAGGGATCTAACATCACGCATTGCACAGCACAGAGTGTATTCTGAGACCTGAATGGAGGGAAAGGACACAACACCTCTACATAGTCTTATAGAGAAATATGCACAGCTGAGGCTGTCAATCACCATTTGTGCTGAAGTGGAAGGCGGGGCTTTCTCCCAAGATTCTGTTATGTCAGGATAACCTGTCAAATAACCTGATAGCAGAAGGAAGAGAGAGGAAACAGAAATCACACCTTGTACTTTGGATTGAGGATAGTACATACTGTAGAGGGATATGCTCCCACCATTTTTTTTTTTTTCAGTTTAAAGAAAGATTTATTGAAAAGCAGTACATTACAACTTAAAGCCACAATTACACATTGAGACAGCGCCTGGGATAACCAGGGTTAGTCAACCGATTACACAAAAAATTACTCAACAAGAATTGTTCCCCACACTACGATATGTACCTGTGATTCGTATGAACAGGGGGATAACATTTAAGTGCACTTAAATTAGTCGTCGGCCCCGACACCCCATATGGGTTGCTCCCATCATTTTTAACCTCAGGTGTTTACAATCACTTTGACATCCTGTGTGCTGGAAATTAATTGATGCTGTCACTCATTAAAAAACAGATTGTTACTAAAGTTGCTTCTCCCACCATATATTAAGGCTCACTTGGGATACAAGTTCCTTGCTTACGGACTTATTAGTCATATACATCCATGTTTCATAATTAGCATGTTCAAAACATTACGTTTATAAGGGTTAATGCACATTGAAGAGGGCTGTTGGAGTGATTCAACATCTGACGGTAAACCACATTAAAATAAAGGCAATTGTACTGGTTTAGTCATGGATATATATAATAAGCAGGGCTTTTTTTCAGCGGGAACACAGTTCCGGCACCTCCAGCACTGGATGTATGTACTGGCAAGGGGTGCTGGAAGGTCTATTGTTGCTTGTTCCTGGGGTATCTATTGTCACTGGTGGGGATCTATTTTTGTGTGGTGGGTCTTTTGTTGCTGGGTAAGTCTACTGTTGCTGGTGGGGGGGTCTTATCTTGCTGGGGGGGTCAATTGTTACTGGGTGGGATCTACTGTTGAGGGAGAGGTCTATTTTTGCTGGAGGGTCTATTGTTGCTGAGGTGGTATTTTGTTGTGGGGGGTCTATTGTTGCTGGGGTGGTATTTTGGTGTGGGGGGTCCATTGTTGCTGGGATGGTACTTTGTTGTGGGGGGTCCATTGTTGCTGGGGGAAAGTCACTTATTGTGTGGGGAATCTGTTGTTGCTGGGGGGGTCCTTTGTTTCTGGGATGGGGTCTATTTTTGCTCATTGCAAGGGATCTGTTTTACTATCTTTCTTTTTCTCATTAACAAATTTCATAGAAATTACTGAGCAGCACAAAATACTTGGTTCTGTATTCTCTGAAAGGTGCTGTACTGGGAGGTGGGTAGGTGGTGGAACCAAGGTATGGTGCTCAGAGACGGGTAGGGGGCAAAGACGAAGGGTAACTCGGTAGGGTGGGGTTCCTGTACCTATTCCCTGAGAAAAAAAGCCCTGATAATGTGGCTATAACCAAAAAAGGCACTGTAGTGGTATGTCTGATAGGCAAGAACTAGCATCTTCAAATGGTATAATACCCTTATTGCATGTATCTTGTAATGTCACAACACTACAACCGTAGCAATTTAATCCAATGTGCAATGTTCTTATAAACATGGTTCGGTGACCCCACACAAGCAATTATGCTGGTTGTGTCACAGCAAGCTTCTGTTGTTTGCAACAGAACCATTTCCATACAATGCTTAAAACAACGATTTTCACTGCCCGAAAACCACTCTATCATAATATCCACAAAGAGAATTTGTAGATATTTACTCCATTGTCAGGGCCATGGTCAGTGTCCAATTAACATTAGAGAAAAAAATGGAAAGCAACAAATGTAGGACTTTACTGGTCCCCAATTATAATCCCAAATAGGAAGAGAGAGTACTCTCTCTTTCTATTTGGGCCAGACAGAGGAATCAATGTACCGTCACCAATAAAGATCAGTACGCATTTCGCCAAAGGCTCCTTCATGGGATCCTAGTGGTACTAAACCAAAATGAAAACCATGGAGTGCCTGGTCCACAGCATTATGGGGAGGAGAGTCACGTACAGTACAACCAGTTCAGATAGAAACATGCATTGGAAACAGTGCAGCTAGAGAGCAGGGATCACACTGGGACAAAGCCTATACTAGAGGAAAGCAAAAGATACGCTCCAATTTTTTTTCTTTCAATAGGTTTTTTTGAAAATATGAACACAACAATCCAAATTTTCCGCACATAGAATTTGTACATACAGTACATGTCAAGGATGATACATAGAGAAGGTTAACTGCAGAGGCCTCGTGAATTGCCTCAAGGCCAGCAAGGAAAGATAGGTCCTAAGGCACTATTGCAACATCAACCCTCAATCGAATGTAGAGAACTCTAATATAGATTAAATGTAGCAGTTAAACATGGTCAACCGGCTCGAGATTATAGCATCATTGAGCCTTACTTGTATGTAATGAGTTCCATATAAGAGAGACCTCTGTATAATTGGCTCTTGATCTTATGGTCTAAAGCGGAGTCTAAAATGCACTACTAGAAAGTGCACAAGAAAATTTTATAAGGAAAGCAAGGATAGAAAGAAGTAAGAAAAGAAGAAAGTATTCAGGAAAGTGCTGCAAATTTTATAGTTGAGGTAAGACTGTGCAGTCCAGAGTGGACAGATAGTCCCATATACAGTTGCCCTCTCGTATGTTTAACATAAATTCGCCTGTGCCGATCCTGGCTGCAGCCTCCATTTCCTCACAGGGCATAGGCGAAACGTCTGGTTTTCATTTTGGCTTAGTACCAATAGGATCCCCTTAAAGAGAAGCCTCTGGCAAAATGCACAGTGCTCTTTATTGGTTAAGGTACATTGATTCCTCCATTTGACTCTGCACATGTAAAAATTATTGTGTATCCAATTCTCCAGATAACTAAGTTTTGAACTGTAACGGGTCATCGAAACAGGTTTCTCTGTACATGTATACACCTAGCCATTTAACATGTGGGAGAATGTTGTACCAATTTGTTTGTATATATTTTTGATATACTTTTATGATATTTTAATCATGTTGTTATAATACATTTTGGATTTTATACCAATATGAGTACTCTCTCTTCCTATTTGGGATTATAATTGGCAACCAGTAAAGTCCTACATTTTTTGCTTTCTGTTTTTTCATGGTTCTTTAAATGAGGTGCCATATGAAACGGGTTATGTCTCTGAAGTTCTTACAATTAACATTAGAGCCCTCTTGTAGCCAACCATCAAAATCCAAAGTAGACCCAAATACAAAATATGGAACAAATTGGCTGTGTGCAAGTCCACTACTGTTATAGTTCAACATAGCTTAGAAAATGTTGAGCTAGGAAAACAGACTCACCCGGTTTTAAAAAGTCTTGTCCCAAATGATATAACCTTATAATCCCAGATGAAAGGAAGAGATGTCCAGCCAGAAAATCAAAAAATCAATAATGTCCTCCTGCAGAAATATTGCATATTATTGTCTGTCTATGATGTTTATATTTTATTGTGTAGGATGAAATATGTGGATAGTTGTATAATCCTTTCTTGAGTTTATCTTTGATATTAAAATGATTTTGCTATCTGTGTCCCCACTGGATGGTTTAACCATTTGTATTTGTCATGGTAAACACTTGCACAGAAAGAAAGTGATGGGATATCCCACATTTTACAGTTGACCTCAAAACAAGAGGTATATGCAAAACCTTTTTGATTGTTTTGAACTGTTTAAGACAGGTACTTCCCTCACCTTTCTTTACATCAAAATGACCCCACCATAATAAAGACTTAAATAATTTGACAGGGGTTGTAACCCCCTTATTCTACCCAAAACTAAAAAAAAAGAAATTAGACATTTAAACCCCCCCCGGTCTCCTCTGTGTCCCGGCGGTCGCTGCTTTTCCTTTCCGGCCAATCGGGTCTTTGGACTCCCGGCAAATCGGGTCTCAGGAACCATTTCCTGATTGGACAGGAGGAGAAACAGAAAGACATTAGCGAATATTAATTTGCTAAAGTCACACAACTTGGTGTGCTCAGGGCTCAGTGCTCTGTGCCCCGAGCCCATCCTTTTTTGAAGCCAATTAAAGCCTCAGGCTCTTATCATGTGCTCCAAAAAAAAAACCCCATCAAAATCCATGTGCCCGGCACCTTGCATGTAGATTAGGGGCCAGGTGCATCGATTAAGGAGGGGGTGCCCCTGCGCCCCTTATGGAGCGGCCACCACTGGGCATGATATTAAATTATAAAAAGCACTGCATTGGTGAAATATAAACATACAGTATAAAGGGAAATGGCCTCTTTAAAAAGAAACCGTGTTCACTTTAAGTTTCTAAACTAAAACTGAAAATCATACACCTAGAAATACCATAATTAATGGTAATGATAATGCGTGACAAAAAATAGTGTACAATTAATTAGAGCAATAGACTTGTACCATATAATACATCTCCCCCCCATGTCTTATAAAATACATCTAACACCAACCACTTGTGTTTAACTAAAGGCAATATTGTGCACTAGGGATGAGCTTCGTGTTTGAGTCGAACCCATGTTCGACTCGAACATCGGCTGTTCGCCCGTTCGCCGAATTGCGAACGATATGGGCCGTTCGCGCTAAATTCGTGTGGCGCGTCACGGCCCATAATTCACTGCGGCATCGCAGTGCATTGCTGGCTGATGATTGGCCAAGCATGCACTATGACCCGCATGCTTGGCCAATCACAGCGCCGTCAGTAGAGAGAGCTGTAATTGGCCAAAGCCAGGGTGGCTTTGGCCAATTATGGCTCAGGGGATTTAGTACACACCCCACACTATATAAGGCCGCCTGCACGGCGGCCCTGTGTAGTGTGTGTTCCGGTGTGCTGAGAGATAGAGAGAGAGAGAGACAGTGTCATTTGATTTGAGTTAGATAGATTAGGCAGAACAGTCAGTCAGTTAGCTGCACTTACAGTGTATTGTGTATATATATGCATCCCAGGTGTTGCATATATATATATACACTGTATTCAGTTTAGCTAGATCCGTTCCTGTTATCTTCTATCTAGACTATTTACATTTAATGCAGTGCGTCCTGCTCACAGTGTTCAGCTAGATCCGTTCCTGCTATTTACATTTAGTGCAGTGCGTCCTGCTCACAGTGTTCAGCTAGATCCGTTCCTGTTATCTTCTAGACTATTTACATTTAGTGCAGTGCGTCCTGCTCACAGTGTTCAGCTAGATCCGTTCCTGCAATTTACATTTAGTGCAGTGCGTCCTGCTCACAGTGTTCAGCTAGATCCGTTCCTGCTATTTACATTTAGTGCAGTGCGTCCTGCTCACAGTGTTCAGCTAGATCCGTTCCTGCTATTTACATTTAGTGCAGTGCGTCCTGCTCACAGTGTTCAGCTAGATCCGTTCCTGCTATTTACATTTAGTGCAGTGCGTCCTGCTCACAGTGTTCAGCTAGATCCGTTCCTGTTATTTACATTTAGTGCAGTGCGTCCTGCTCACAGTGTTCAGCTAGATCTGTTCCTGCTATTTACATTTAGTGCAGTGCGTCCTGCTCACAGTGTTCAGCTAGATCCGTTCCTGCTATTTACATTTAGTGCAGTGCGTCCTGCTCACAGTGTTCAGCTAGATCCGTTCCTGCTATTTACATTTAGTGCAGTGCGTCCTGCTCACAGTGTTCAGCTAGATCCGTTCCTGCTATTTACATTTAGTGCAGTGCGTCCTGCTCACAGTGTTCAGCTAGATCCGTTCCTGTTATCTTCTAGACTATTTACATTTAGTGCAGTGCGTCCTGCTCACAGTGTTCAGCTAGATCCGTTCCTGTTATTTACATTTAGTGCAGTGCGTCCTGCTCACAGTGTTCAGCTAGATCCGTTCCTGTTATCTTCTAGACTATTTACATTTAGTGCAGTGCGTCCTGCTCACAGTGTTCAGCTAGATCCGTTCCTGCAATTTACATTTAGTGCAGTGCGTCCTGCTCACAGTGTTCAGCTAGATCCGTTCCTGCTATTTACATTTAGTGCAGTGCGTCCTGCTCACAGTGTTCAGCTAGATCCTTTCCTGCTATTTACATTTAGTGCAGTGCGTCCTGCTCACAGTGTTCAGCTAGATCCGTTCCTGTTATTTACATTTAGTGCAGTGCGTCCTGCTCACAGTGTTCAGCTAGATCCGTTCCTGCTATTTACATTTAGTGCAGTGCGTCCTGCTCACAGTGTTCAGCTAGATCCGTTCCTGCTATTTACATTTAGTGCAGTGCGTCCTGCTCACAGTGTTCAGCTAGATCCGTTCCTGCTATTTACATTTAGTGCAGTGCGTCCTGCTCACAGTGTTCAGCTAGATCCGTTCCTGCTATTTACATTTAGTGCAGTGCGTCCTGCTCACAGTGTTCAGCTAGATCCGTTTCTGTTATCTTCTAGACTATTTACATTTAGTGCAGTGCGTCCTGCTCACAGTGTTCAGCTAGATCCGTTCCTGTTATTTACATTTAGTGCAGTGCGTCCTGCTCACAGTGTTCAGCTAGATCCGTTCCTGCTATTTACATTTAGTGCAGTGCGTCCTGCTCACAGTGTTCAGCTAGAGCCGTTCCTGCTATTTACATTTAGTGCAGTGCGTCCTGCTCACAGTGTTCAGCTAGATCCGTTCCTGTTATCTTCTAGACTATTTACATTTAGTGCAGTGCGTCCTGCTCACAGTGTTCAGCTAGATCCGTTCCTGCTATTTACATTTAGTGCAGTGCGTCCTGCTCACAGTGTTCAGCTAGATCCGTTCCTGTTATCTTCTAGACTATTTACATTTAGTGCAGTGCGTCCTGCTCACAGTGTTCAGCTAGATCCGTTCCTGTTATCTTCTAGACTATTTACATTTAGTGCAGTGCGTCCTGCTCACAGTGTTCAGCTAGATCCGTTCCTGTTATCTTCTAGACTATTTACATTTAGTGCAGTGCGTCCTGCTCACAGTGTTCAGCTAGATCCGTTCCTGTTATCTTCTAGACTATTTACATTTAGTGCAGTGCGTCCTGCTCACAGTGTTCAGCTAGATCCGTTCCTGTTATCTTCTAGACTATTTACATTTAGTACAGTGCGTCCTGCTCACAGTGTACAGCTAGATCCGTTCCTGTTATCTTCCTACTGACAGGCAGGCTTGTCTGGTTACAGTATATAAAGCTACCTGAAGAAAATTACAGGTGTTCTATTTGATCCTATTAGTACCACGGTCAGGCAGCTAGACTATTTACATTTAGTACAGTGCGTCCTGCTCACAGTGTTCAGCTAGATCCGTTCCTGTTATCTTCCTACTGACAGGCAGGCTTGTCTGGTTACAGTATATAAAGCTACCTGAAGAAAATTACAGGTGTTCTATTTGATCCTATTAGTACCACGGTCAGGCAGCTAGACTATTTACATTTAGTACAGTGCGTCCTGCTCACAGTGTACAGCTAGATCCGTTCCTGTTATCTTCCTACTGACAGGCAGGCTTGTCTGGTTACAGTATATAAAGCTACCTGAAGAAAATTACAGGTGTTCTATTTGATCCTATTAGTACCACGGTCAGGCAGCTAGACTATTTACATTTAGTACAGTGCGTCCTGCTCACAGTGTTCAGCTAGATCCGTTCCTGTTATCTTCCTACTGACAGGCAGGCTTGTCTGGTTACAGTATATAAAGCTACCTGAAGAAAATTACAGGTGTTCTATCCCAGCTTAGTGCAGCTACAGGCCATTAGTATGTCTGGAAGGCCAAGAAGGAGAGGCAGACAGTCACAAGCCAATAAGAGAGGGCAAGCAGGCTCTGTGTCTAGTGCTGGTCGTGGAGACGGTGCATCCTCATCAGCACGTGGCCATGGGACACGCTTGGCCTTTTTTTCGGCAGCTGGCCGTGTTGAGCCGCAACATGCGGAAGACTTGGTCGAGTGGATGACCAAGCCGTCCTCATCCTCCTTATCCTCTCTCACCCATGCCCAGGGTGCTTTGTCTGGCAAAGCAGCGGCCTCTTCCCTCAGCTCAATGTCATCAGTGACTCCTTCCCTAGCTCCACCATGTCCTCATGAGGATTCCCTCGAACTGTTTGACCACAGTGTTGGGTACATGCTCCAGGAGGATGCCCAGCGTTTGGAAGGCTCTGATGACGATACTGAGCTCGATGAAGGCAGTAACATGAGCACGGACAGAGGGGGTGCCCAAGAAGGACAGCAATCTGGCAGTCATGCTCCCCCTGCTGCAGCATACTGCCAGGTTTGCTCCAGTGATGAGGAGGGAGGGGATGATGAGGTCACTGACTCAACGTGGGTGCCTGATAGGAGAGAGGAGGAGGAGGAGGAGGAGGAGGCGGCGGCACATCACCAACGAGGCAGGATGCCCTCCAGGGGCCAGCCTAAGGGCAGCACATTGACTGCATCACACCCCAAAGCTCCACATGTGCAGGGCGCTGCAGTCTCTGCGCGTTATTCAAAAAGTTCTTTGGTGTGGGCCTTTTTTGAGACGAGTGCATCAGATCGCACCGCTGCTATTTGCAACATATGTCTCAAGCGTATCTCGCGTGGCCAAAACATCTCCCGCTTGGGTACCACATGCTTGACCAGACATATGTTGACCTGCCATGCAGTTCCTTGGCAAGCGTATCTAAAAGACCCACACCAAAGAACAAAGAGGATCTCTCCTTGCTCCTCATCAGCTGAGATTTCCAACCCCACTAGACCTTCAGTCCTCTCTGAGACCTGCAGTGAGAGGAATGAAGGTGTAGAATTAGGTGTGTCACAGCCAAGTACTTGAGGGCAATCTGCTTTTGGTACACCGACGTCAGATTGTACCAGGCAAATTTCCCTGCCCCAGCTGCTGCACCGCCGAAAGAAGTTTGCTCCCAGCCATCCACATGCCCAGCGGTTGAATGCTAGCTTGGCAAAATTGCTAGCACTTCAACTGCTGCCTTTTCAGTTGGTAGACTCTGCCCCCTTCCGTGAGTTTGTGGAATGTGCGGTTCCTCAGTGGCAGGTACCCAAACGCCACTTTTTCTCACGGAAGGCGATTCCGGCTCTCTACCGGCATGTGGAAGGCAATGTCCATGCCTCGCTGGACAGGGCGGTCAGCGGTAAGGTGCATATTACCGCTGACTCATGGTCCAGCAGGCATGGACAGGGATGTTACCTAAGTTTCACGGCGCATTGGGTGACTCTGCTGGCAGCTGGGAAGGATGCAGGACAAGGTGCAGTAGTGTTGGAGGTTGTTCCGCCACCACGCCTCCAAAATGCTGATTGTGACACACCTCTCTCCTCCACCCCCTCCTCTTCTTCTTCCTCCATGGCCTCTTCCTCGGAACCAGCGGTGCTCCGTAGGCGTTCAAGGGGCTACGCAAGTACGCAGGCCAAAAGATGCCATGCGGTGCTTGAGCTGGTGTGCTTGGGGGACAGGAGCCACACTGGGGCAGAGGTTCTGTCAGCTCTGCAGGGGCAGGTTCAGAGGTGGTTGACGCCACGCCAACTTAAGGCAGGAATGGTGGTTTGCGACAATGGCACCAACCTCCTCTCTGCCCTCCGACAGGGACAAATGACCCATGTGCCCTGTTTGGCTCACGTCCTTAACTTGGTGGTGCAGCGGTTCTTGGGCAGGTACCCGGGCTTACAGGATGTCCTGAGGCAGGCCAGGAAAGTCTGTGTGCATTTCCGCCGGTCATATAATGCCAGTGCTCGGCTGACGGACCTCCAAAAGGAGTTTAACCTGCCCAAGAACCGCCTAATCTGTGACATGCCCACCAGGTGGAACTCAACGTTGGCCATGCTGCAGCGGCTGCACACGCAGCAGAGGGCCATCAATGAGTACCTGTGCGACTATGGCACCAGGACAGGGTCAGGGGAGCTTGTTTTTTTTCCCCACGCCAGTGGGCCATGATCAGGGATGCATGCACTGTCCTGTCACCATTCGAGGAGGCCACGAGGATGGTGAGCACTGACAGTGCATGCATCAGTGACACTGTCCCCCTTGTCCACCTGTTGGAGCACACGCTGCGTGGAATAATGGACAGGGCACTTGAGGCAGAACAGAGGCAGGAAGAGGAGGACTTCCTTAGCTCTCAAGGCCCCCTTTATCCAGACAGTGTTCCTGCGTGCCCGCCGATCACACAGGAAGAGGACGAGGAGGAGGAGGAGGAGGAGGAAGATTGTGTCAGTATGGAGGTGGAGCCTGGCACTCAGCATCAGCAGCAGTCTTTAAGGGATCAGTCCCAAGGAACACATGGACTTGTACGTGGCTGGGAGGAGGTGGCTGCGGACGTTGTTGTGCTTAGTGACCCAGAGGACTCCGGACCGAATGCCTCAGCAAACCTACGCTGCATGGCCTCCCTGATCCTGCAAAGCCTGCGTAAGGATCCTCGTATTCGTGGTATCAAGGAGAAGGACCAATACTGGCTGGCAACCCTCCTTGATCCACGTTACAAGGGTAAGGTTGCGGACCTTATCTTGCCATCGCAGAGGGAGCAGAGGATGAAACATCTTCGGGAGGCCTTGCAGAAAGGTCTGTGCAACGCGTTCCCAGAGACTGGGAGGTTACAAACTCCTGTTTCTGGACAACGTGTTGCTGAGGCTTCGGTCAGTCAAAGAAGGAGCGGTGGAGAAGGTGGCCGTCTGACCGATGCGTTCAGACAATTTTTTGGTCCGCAGCCCCAAGGTATGATCGGTTCCAGCAACCATCGCCAGCGTCTGTTTTACATGGTGCAGGAATACCTAGGGGCAAGATCAGACTTGGACACCTTTCCCACCGAAAATCCTCTGGGTTACTGGGTCTTGAGGATGGATCACTGGCCAGAGCTTGCACAGTATGCAATTGAGCTACTGGCCTGTCCTGCATCCAGCGTTCTTTCGGAACGCACATTCAGTGCTGCTGGAGGCGTGGTAACCGATCACAGGGTGCGTCTGTCCACCGACTCGGTCGATCGGCTGACCTTCATAAAAATGAATGAGTCTTGGATCACCACCAGCTACCAAGCACCTGATGCTGATGTAACCGAATAATTTTTTTTGAAATCTCAGATCCCTTCAAAGACTGCCTATGCTGATGCTGAGTGACTATCCCTGAGTAATTATCCTCTTCCTCCTCAATCATCACGCTGATAGCTTGTAAGAACATTTTTGGTTCTGGGCGCCACCACCAGTGCCTAAGGCACAATTTTTCAGCCCCTGTTTAACAGGGGTGTGTAATTACAATTTTTGATGTAATACTTTGCAGCAGGGCTCGTTCCTGCGTTCCAACTAGAGTGTCTGTGAGGGGTTGCAGTGTTGTGGCACCAGCACCAGTGCCTAAGGCCTAATTTTTCAGCTCCTGTTCAACAGGGGCATGTAATTACAATTCTTGATCTAATATTTCACAGCAGGGCCCTGTGAGGGCTTACAGTGTTGTGGCCACAGCAACACCTAAGGCCCAAATTTCTGCTGAGTATATAGGGCAGGACCCTACTTTCAAACATCTAACTTACAAACGACTCCTACTTGCAAACGGAAGGAGACAACAGGAAGTGAGATGAAATCTACCCCTAGGAAGGAAATTCTCTCCTGTAAGAGTTAATATGGGAAAACAATTTCTCCTTTCCACTGATGCTTTCCAATCCTTGTTCCACAAAAAAACCCAAATTTTCAAAAAACATTTTTCATTGGGACAAAAAAGTGAGGTGAAATCTTCTGAAGAGGAGGAAAGACAGCAAAACAAATGTCACAGGGGTGATAACCCTTCCCTATGTTTTCCAAAAAGCTTAGAAAAGATTTTTTGGCTGGAGCTAAACACGTTAAAAATGTTCAAAATTACAAACAGATTCTACTTAACAACAAACCTACAGTCCCTGTCTTGTTTGCACCGCCTGTATACTGCTGTTCAGAGTATATAGGGCCTGGTGGCCCCACACCTTTCCTTATTTTAATTTGGGTGCGGGGTTCCCCTTAATATCCATACAAGACCCAAAGGGCCTGGTAATGGACTGGGGGGTACCCATGCCGTTTGTCTCACTGATTTTCATCCATATTGCCATGACCCGACATGACATTAAACCCGCAAGCAGTTTTAAATTAGATTTTTTCCTTTAAAAATGACATTTGGTGCAGGGACTGTTCTAAACATGGGAAACACGCGTCACTTTACAGGCATACTATAGACACCCCTCAGGTACGATATTTAAAGGAATATTTCACTTTTTTTTTTTTACTTTAAGCATCATTAAAATCACTGCTCCCGAAAAAACGGCCGTTTTTAAAAGTTTTTTTTGCATTGATACATGTCCCCTGGGGTAGGACCCGGGTCCCCAAACCCTTTTTAGGACAATACCATGCAAATTAGCCTTTAAAATGAGCACTTTTGATTTCGAACGTTCGAGTCCCATAGACGTCAATGGGGTTCTAACGTTCGTGCGAACTTTCGGTCCGTTCGCGGGTTCTGGTGCGAACCGAACCGGGGGGTGTTCGGCTCATCCCTATTGTGCACACACATATGCTTCAAATGAAGTGAATCTGCTCCATGGTGTACTACAACCAACCTCCCCCACTTTATATTGTGAATCAACAAATAAAAAATCCAAATATCAAGAGTTCAATAATGGTGCTGAATTAAATGTTTCCACTCTACGCCATGTCTACACATGTGCTCTCCACCCTCTGTGTGTCAAAACAATCACCAGAAGTTTAGACCCTTTAAATTAATAAGTGATTCAACCAGCGCTTATTCTCATTATTCAGCATGAGCCTTGCTGCTCCTGTTTACTTGATGAAACGCAGTGTTCAGGACTTTCCTATTTCATGTCTTCTGTGTTATTTCTGCATGTTCGCGAGCAGTGCATTCCAAGGGCCACAATATATGGAGGGAGATAACTTCCTATTACTCTGGTTAACATAGGTTTACTGCACAATGTAGGTGAAATTGATTTGTTTTATTTAACCAATAAATAAATAAATAAAGTGGGATTTTCTGGGTCTGGCATATTGGAGAGGAGAAGGAGAGGAGGATGTTGATCTCAGATGGCACAGAGCAGTGGCGTATCCAGGGTATGGCAGATATGGCAAGCGCCATGGGCGCCATATGAAGGGGGCGCTCCTGAGTGGCTGGGCAGCAAGGCACTTGCAGAGATCTCTTCTTAAAATGGCCCTGATGTCACCACTGTTACTCACTGTCAGCCTGGGGTGGGATCCTGGCCAGCAGAGAGTGCTTTAGGTCGTTCACCACTGGCCCCTGGCTCACTGCCCAAACTGGTTGCTAGGCACGGCCCGCCTGGCGTCTAACAACCAGTGACGTCACGGAGGAGAGAGGCAGAGATCGGCATTCAGAGCTCCCACTGCTTAGCTCTGCCCACCTCCTCCCTGCATCTTCTCCGACATGCACAAGAATCATGTGAGGCACTGACTGCAGTGCACAAAGGGAGAGAGGAGTTTAAGCAGTGGTGTCCTCCTAGGAGATTTGCAAAATAAGCTGCCGAGCAGGAGAGGGGAAGGAGCCGGGAGGTGCAGCTGTGCTCTCCCACCTCTCCATCTTCACAGTCCTGACACTGCAGCTCTTCTCTTCCAGTGGCTCTGTGTATGTATAGGAGCGCCCTGCAGCTTCCCCCCCTCCTGTTCGGTCATTGAAGCAGCAGATAGGAACCACATATTATAGGAACGGCTGCCACAGGACAAAAAAGAGTTAACAGCAGGAACTGATCTACCTCCTGCTGCTTACTGAGCCAATGGGCACTGCTGTAACCCCACCCCCTTCTCAAGCCACCCCCTTTGATTAAGAAGTACAGAGTACTGGAGCCGTGCTGGAGCCTGGAGATTGAGAAAGAGAGGAGCTGCTGTGGGGACTGGGGAGGGGACAGAGAAGGAGGAGAAATGAGCAAGAGAAGCAGAAGAATGTATTCAGGTGAAGGTAATGTGGAGAATGTGCACAGGAAGAGACATTTACTACAATGCTCCTCTCTTTATTCTCTCTGTACTTTGATGTATTCTGTATTCCTCTTCTCCCCCCCCCTTTTCTCTCTCTCTCCCCCCCCTTTTCTCTATCCCCCTTTTCTCTCTCTCTCTCCCCCCCCTGCACCCCTTCTCTCTCTCTCTCCCCCCTCCCCCCCCCCGTTCTCTCTCTCCCCCCTCCCTTTTTTCCCTTCTTGCCATAACCAGTATAAACACTATAAATATTACAATAAAATACAATACTGTGTTTCCTTCTTCACCTTAGTGTTACAATTTAAATGTAAGTAGTATACCGGTAGTATACTGCTGGACTTTTTTTTTTTTTTTTTACCACGCAAGGTAAAGATATAATCTGCTAGTATGGATCGCATACTAGCACATTATGTTAAACTTACCTTAAAACAAAGCCCTCCCGCACCCAGAAGTCAGCGCAGAAGGCGTTCTCATTTTTACTCATCTTGCTTCCGGGTCCGCAGGCTCTGTGACTGGCCTGAGCCATGATGAAGTCACTTCTGTGCATGCGCGCGGGAGTAATTGTTTATGGCACAGGGTTCTAAAGTAACAGCACCGGTGGCCGTTCCTTCAAAGCGCATGCTCCAGTGATATCACTGGCTCCATGTAATGTAAATATCTTCTAAACTGTACATGTTTAGGAGATATTTACTGTACCTATAGGTACACCTTATTATAGACTTATCTATATGTAAAAGGCAGTAAAGGATGTTTACTTCCACTTTAAGTGATGGTGGAGCTCTTCCTCTGAATATCATATACTGTATACGTGGTGTCCTGTAAACCAAATATACAACTTGATATCTTTCCAACAAATAACTATCAAAATATAAAATTGCAGCATATTAGTGACATTGACACCCCCTCAAAAGAATTTTGATAACAAGTTGCAATATATAAGTGATGGTAACACCCCCTCAAGAAATAAAATAACTCCACTTACAATAGGGGGTGTCACCATCACTAATATACTACAATTTTATATTTTGAAATTTTGCCTTGTTAGGTGTTTTTTTTGTTAAGGTTATCTGGTGGATGGGTTTCAAATGTTTTGACAGGGGCACAGTTTCAGTGCTTGCCATAGGCGCCATTTTCACTAGATACGCCTCTGGCACAGAGAGAGGGATATTGTCTGATTTATCTATGGTTAGAGTGATAACTGCAAAGGAGTATCTGAATAAAAATACAAGTGCTGTTTGACCCACTTACAGTATTAACAGAAGGTGGAAGATTGCTTGTTCATTGGAAGTGGCTTAGAAATGCATGATAGGGCAATCCCATTTTTGGACTTTCCAAGGTGGCTTGCAAAGAATATGACTATTCAGTCAAATACCACTTGATGTTTGCTTGTCAGATATGATGACAGGTTAACTTAAAGTGGTAGTAAACTACACAATTTTTTTTTTAAAACCCTGCAAGGTACAGGCATAATGTGCTAGTATGCATTGCATACTAACACATTATGAAATACTTACCTTAGAATGAAGCCCTCCTGAGGCATGCTGTTACAGCTGAGAGGGCTTCCATCTTCACCCGGTCTTCCTTCCAGGTTCGCGGGCAGCTGTTGTTTGATTGGTGTCTGCTCGAAGACGTCACTCCTGGACATGCACGCAGGAGTCATGGACTGTGTCACAGGGCTCTGAAGGGCCTGCATGGGTATGCCATTCCTTCAGAGCACATGCGCCAGTGACATCACTGGCTGCATGCAGTGGGAATTTCTCCTAAACAGTGCAGATTTAAGAGATATTCACAGTACCTACAGGTAAGCCTTATTATAGGCTTACCTGTAGGTACAAGTGCACAAATAGACTTTACTTCCACTTTAACCAGTTGTCGGCCGCCGTACGCCGATGTACATCGGCACAATGGCACGGGCAGGCATAAGGGCTTACCTGTACGTCCCTACCTGCCCGCGGGTGGGGGGTCCGATTGGATCCCCCGGTGCCTGCGGTGGTCGGATTAGCGTCAGGAGCATTCCGAGCTGAAGGGGAGGCCACTGATTCATGGCCACCCCCTCACGATTGCTCCTGGCGAATGACAAGCTTCCTCGGCTTCTAAACTGTAAACAGAAGCAGAGGAAGTGATGTCATCACTCCTTGTGAAGCCTTTTAGTTCCGGCTTCCGAGGAGAGAAGACATCAAGTAAGTTTGCACCAACACTACACTTACAGTAGAACACGCGGCACACTTTTCACCCCCCAATCCCCCCCAATCCCCCCCAATCACCCCACGATCACCCCACGATCACCCCCCTGTACCCCCTGTCACAGTGACAACAATAGCAGTTTTTTTTTTTTTTCTGATTATTGCATTGGTGTCATTTGTGACAGTTATAAGTGGTAGGGCAGTTAGTGGTAGGCCCCTTTAGGTCAAGGATACCCCCCATCCCCCCCTAATAAAGTTTTAACCCCTTGATCACCCCCCATCGCCAGTCTCACTAAGCGATCGTTTATCTAATTGCTGTATTAGTGTCACAGGTGACGCTAGTTAGGCAGGTAAGTATTTAGGTTCGCCGTCAGGCGTTTATAGCATAAGGTACCCCCATATACTACCCAGTAAAGGTTTTAACCCCCTAATTGCCCCCTAGTTAACCCTTTCACCAGTGATCACCGTATAACTGTTATGGGTGACGCTGGTTAGTTTGTTTTATATAGTGTCAGGGCACACGCCGTTTATTACCTAATAAAGGTTTAACCCCCTAATCGCCCGGTGGGTGATAGGTTTAGGTTTTAGGATCAGATAGGGTCTGCGCCGCCCCAGGCAGCGTCAGGTTAGTGCCAGTACTGCTAACACCCATGCATACACCTCCCTTAGTGGTATAGTATCTGAACGGATCAATATCTGATCCGATCAGATCTATACTAGCGTCCCCAGCAGTTTAGGGTTCCCAAAAACGCAGTGTTAGCGGGATCAGCCCAGATACCTGCTAGCACCTGCGTTTTGCCCCTCCTCCCAGCCCAGCCCAGCCCACCCAAGTGCAGTATCGATCGATCACTGTCACTTACAAAACACTAAGCACACATAACTGCAGCGTTCGCAGAGTCAGGCCTGATCCCTGCGATCGCTAACAGTTTTTTGGTAGCGTTTTGATACAGTCGCTAACAGTCAGGAGCTTTTTTACCTGTGAGTCTCACTAGTGTACCCCTAAATTTAGAGCCCAAAATGGCAAATCGAAGGTACAGTAGTGAAGAGGCCTACATGTTTCTGAGCATGACAGATAGTAAAGAGGAAGTCACTCATCTGTCAGATTCAGGCTCAGAATATGAACCTGTAGACAGCAGCGGCTCCATGACAGATAGCTCTGACAACGGAGTTGTGGTCCCTGCCAAGGTCAGGCGTACCAGACCCCAATCTTCTTCTTCTGCTGTTGAGGTGCAAGAACCGCAGGACTCTCACATGGAGCAGAGAAGTACTAGTGCCGCTATTCAGTGGACACATCTTCTCTGACATCTGTCTCCCCATAGGAGTCAATGGATGACCCGCTTGGATCTGCCTGCAAAACGGACAGGTGGATCCAAGCGGGCTTGCCGTGTGAAAGGGGCATAATACCTGGAAGCTGATTGGTTTCTATGCACAGCTGCATCAGATTTTACACTCTCCTGTTTTCTTTAGTTTGAGGCAAAGCATGGAGAGGTAAGAACCTCTGTGTCATGAATCAGGTGTGACCAGAACTGCGTGGACAGCAACAGAGGAAACCAAACGCATGTAAAGTGAAAATAGAGTAATTTATTAAAGTAAGTGAAATATAAATACAAATACCTCCAATACAACACAGTGCACAAAAAAACAACTACCAGACAGTGACCCACAAATAACAACAGTCAGACAGGTATATACAATAAATGGGGAATACCAGAATCGTAAACGTAACCAGGCCAGGGTCATCAACGGGAGATCAGCAGATGGGGGCAGGGAGCAAACAGGACAGGGAGAGGATGGACGGATCAGGCTGCAGGGCAAGGGTAAAGGTAACAGGGACACAGGAGGGACAGGTTCAGGTACAGGGCACAGGGTACAGGTACCAGGTTCAGAGTCAGGGTCAGGTTTAGAGATCACAGGTTCAGGTCAGGGCGCAAGGAAGATACGAAGGCAAGTGTGTGTGTGTTTGCCGGGTATTAATACACATCTCCTGCAATCAGGCTCAGGTGGCGCCTGGTCGCAGGAGATAATGTCAGCTCTACACTGCCGGGAAACACCCGCTGGTGGATGCCAGTAAAGCAGCCCGAGAATCAGATAGTGCCACCAGCAGGTGAAACCTTTCCTGACACTTCCAGGCTGCCAGGAGACACCCAATGGTGGACATCAGTACTGCAGGCCAAATGTCCGACAGCGGCACCAGCAGGTGGAACCTTTCCTGACTCTCTGTTAAGTTTGTATTGCTGCCTGTGTCATCATTGAGGAGATACACTCTCATATTCATGTCTTAGTGACACGGTGTCACCGGGATAGGACATATATGGATGTTTTGTCTATTCAGCAACTGCAACAAAACCAAAGTTATTTGGTAGGGTGGAAGAACTTAGAAACCTTGTCAGATTTTTAGGATTTCTGGGTCTTCTTGTTGAGGTGACCAACCTTTTTGCTTCATTGTCCTGGTATCACATTGACAGGAAAAGAGGGGGAAGCCTACCAAAATAGAATTTAGACACAAAAAAAAAAAAAAAAAAAAGGTTTAATGATGTTCTGACTCTTCTCCACTTTATTAAAATCCCCAAGAATACGTTTAAATGCAACTTTGGGTAGAAAGTGAACATATGCTTAATTTGAGTTCTTTGTCAACACAATGGTGTTAAGAGGCCAGATTATATTTCTGACAGAGCGTTATCAACCCTGTGCTATTGCAGGTGTAATTCGATGGAAGCAATGCCTGCACCTTGTAATTATTCACATAACATTTTGGTGCTAATAAACCAACATAAACCAGTCTTCATGGAGAAAGGTTTAGGTTCAGTTTAAATAGAAACATAAATATTTAGCACAATGTAGTGTGTAGGATATAAAACACAGATAGATGTTCCAATTATAGGAGATTATAATAATAATCAGCTTTTATCAGCGTGTGAGGACAGGATTCACTACATGTGCTTCCCTTGTTATCACATCTCTAGAGTCGATAACGAGAAACTTACTGATTGAGGCGAGCACTTAAGGAGGTCATAAACTAATTAGTGGTTTCTCTTTGTCATGTCAGAACACTGGTTAACTGGTTATTAAACTATTTACATAATTTTCTATTAAAACTACAGCGCTTGGTAGCTCTTTGTGCGTTATTCATTCTTATTCTGTAACAATAACTGATACAGGATTTGCAACATTTGACTGTTTTCTACATACTGTTCACTGGGAACTAAAGCCAGCCATAGACGGATTAAAATTCAGCTAGTTCAGCAGGAACTGGCCAAATTTTGATCTGTCTGTGAGCAGGTTGGTTGTACTGAAGTCATACTATCGATCAACTTCAGTACAACCTGCCTGTCAGGTTTTTTTTTCACCCGATCACTGCCAGCAGCTATAGTCCCAACAATGATCATTGTATTCTGCTGGTGGGGAAAGCGCTGTACTCCCCGCCGGCAGAACACAATAGCACTTTGGGAGGGATTTCCCCATCAGTACTGACCTGTAAGTGAAGGAAAAAAAAATGCACAATGTATGTCCTGCCTAAGAAAATGTAACCACTTAAGGACCAAGCCTGTTTTTCAGACTCGGTGTTTACAAGTTAAAAACAAGTTTTTTTTTGCTAGAAAATTACTTAGAACCCCCAAACATTATACATTTTTTTTCTAACACTCTAGAGAATAAAATGGCGGTCATTGCAATACTTTTTGTCACACCATATTTGCACAGCGGTCTTACAAGTGCACTTTTTTTGGAAAAAATTCACTTTTTTTAAATTAAATAATAGGACAACAGTAAAGCTAGCCTAATTTTTTTTTATATTGTGAAAGATAATGTTACGCCGAGTAAATTGATACCCAACATGTCACGCTTCAAAATTGCGCCCGCTCGTAGAATGGCATCAAACTTTTACCCTTAAAAATCTCCATAGGCGACGTTTAAAAAAATGTACAGGTTGCATGTTTTGAGTTATAGAGGAGGTCTAGGGGAAGAATTATTGCACTCGCTCTACCAATCGTGGCAATACCTCACATGTGTGGTTTGAACACCGTTTTCATATGCGGGCGCTGCTCAAGTATGCTTTCGCTTCTGTGTGTGAGCTCGTCGGGACGGGGCGCTTTAAAAAAAATTTTCTTACTTATTTATTTTACTTTATTTTATTGATTTTAAAACAGGTTTTTTTTTTTTTTTTTTTTTAAATAGGGTTACTTTTATTCCTATTACAAGCAAGGAATGTAAACATCCCTTGTAATAGAAAAAGCATGACAGGTCCTCTTAAATATTAGATCTGGGGTCAAAAAGTTCTCACATCTCATATTTGGACTTAAATGCAATAAAAAAAAAAAAAAAATTGTCATTTGAAAAAAATTACAACAAAAAAATGGCCCTTTAAGAGGTATGGGCGGAAGTGACGTTTTGACGTCGCTCCCGCCCTGCTATAGTATGGAGACGGGTGGGGGCCATCTTGTCAAGGTAGGAGAAGGACCTGATCATCTCCGCCGCTACCGAGGGCTCCGGTAAGAGGCAGAGGGCACGGGAGAGCGGCGGGATGGAGGGGTCCCCTCTCCCACCGCCGATAACGGTGATCTCGCTGCAAATCTGCCGCAGAGACCACCATTGACGTAAACAGAACCGCCCACTGAAAAGATGGACACATCGGTTGTGGCAGCAGCTGCTGCTGTTACCGAGATATCCATCTTTAAAGAGCCGACATATATATACAGCGAGCGAATATCTATCTATCTATCTATCTATCTACAGTATCTATCTATCTATCTATCTATCTATCTATCTATCTATCTATCTATCTATCTATCTATCTATCTATCTATCTATCTATCTATCTATCTATCTATCTATCTATCTATCTATCTATCTATCTATCCAGGACAAGATTTCTCTCACTAAAACCAGTAGACACACAACTTTGACACCTAATATGAAATCCTTCACCATGCTTGATTTACTGGTCCTAAACTGGCATAGATTATTTTGACAATTTGTAAATAAGCCTATATTAGCCAGCTTTATCTATCTATGGTTACCAGCAATTAGTGACATTCAGTTAGACTTGTTCTGTAATGTTAAAGATGCTTCACTTCTGAAGCAACTTCCTCAGTTCTAATGAGTGTCTGTAACATACCCCAGTATTTATAGCCACACATGTATTTCAGTTACCATGATCTAATTACCATGAAATATTTCAAGGAAAATGCTGGTTGATCAAGAACTCGATTGGAGTTGAAAACATGTATGATACCAACCCTGTTCTAATTACAAAAGACAATCATAATATATCCATGAAGTCTGGGATGGATGTAAATTGTTTACCATACATGACTGATGGTATAAAATATTGTCTCCAGAGTAGAGATGCTAAAATTGAATTATATGTGGGTGACATATGGTGTTGAAGGCCCCCCAAACCAGTTTAGGGATTGTTTTTCCAGTTTGAGGTAGATGACCTCTCTAGTAAACCATCTGTCCTCAACTTGCTG
Source organism: Aquarana catesbeiana (assembly GCF_042186555.1). Lineage (NCBI taxonomy): Eukaryota > Metazoa > Chordata > Amphibia > Anura > Ranidae > Aquarana > Aquarana catesbeiana. The sequence goes on along the minus strand of NC_133332.1, from coordinate 73,659,146 downwards.
TCCTCCATAGGGTAATATGTGCATTTTAAGCTCTATAAGTAACATTTTAAAATACTTGATTGGTGACAGGGTATCTTTAGTGTTGAAAGACCGATAAATTGTGGCCTCCAGAGTTGTCCTACATTGGGTCATCCATTTGTTGAACTGTTGCTTTGTCTCCCCATGTACAGATCTTTGCATTCCTTACCACAGTGGACTGCATATACCAGAAAACTTTGCCTGTGCTTTGTTATAGGGGTATAGGATCATTCAGATGTATAAGCTTTTTAGTGTAGTGCTTGAAAGACATAGGGGTGGAATGTTTTTTTTTTTTTAATGTATTTTTAGCCTTTCTGACACTCCAGCCATGTATAGGATGAGCACAGTATATTAATCATTGTGTTATGTTCTACTTGTTCCCTTTATTTAATGGCCTTGTGTTTTTGCTTGACCTTGTGGACCTATCTACTGTATCTATTGATCTATCTGTCTACTCTAAATAATGGTGTAGCTTGTAAAATAGGATAGGTAAATATGGTGCTTTTGCCTCCATGATGTAAAACATTACTACACTCAATAGACGCACCACTTTTAAAATAACAAGTCCATATGAAACCATATTATTTGAGTCTGCAATAAATAAGGCATAAACTTGTAGCTCTTTTAGGATATCTTGATACTTAAGTGAAACACTATTTGGTACCGTTAAGCTCTGTCGCATATGCTTCCTATGTAATGCTTTGCCAGGCAAAGGAGGCACAAAAGTTGCCACATCACCATTTCTCTTATTACAGATAAGATGGATCCATCTATCTATCTATCTATCTATCTATCTATCTATCTATCTATCTATCTATCTATCTATCTATCTAGGCTACTATAAAGGCAAAGGCTCTGTACAAGATTCAGTAGCCTATAACAAACAATCAGATTTCAATTTTCTGCACTCAGTCTATAGCCCAATGTATTTTGGCACTTGGTCCCTAAACTGCACTTTACATTCTTCTCTATAATTATGTTTCCCCATAACATAAAACAGAATACTCCACAAAATCAAACAAAGTTTGCTGGGTATACAGGGAATATTAGTTAACCCAGCATGTTTTCGCACATCCCGTACGACAGCAGTGAGAACTGCAATGACCCCATTTGTGTCACTGGGATTTAATGTCTCCAATTGAAAGGTTAGCAGGCATGCATCTAGAAAAAGCAAGGAGATGGGGGAAGTGTGATACAGACTAAAATATTTCACAGTCGACTGAGTTAAAGTCAGACTATGGAGACCGCAAAAATGAAAGTGGTAACATCTACTCAACCACATGGTTTTTGGCAGGTCCTAATAGCGCCCTCTGTGCAGGGTCTGCCTTCTGTCTATGCTATTTTTATCTCCCGGGGTCTCAGAAGGGGCTTAACAAAGGGAAAAAAAATGCAATGTGAAGCTTTAAACCTGACACTGCCCTTGTGTATCAAGTAGCGGTTCTATGCCCTTTGTCATATTGTGCTCTCTGGACTAACCACACGGCCCTGAATGTCTCATTATCCAACTCCTGACTCTGAAGTCTCCAGATTGAAATATCTGTCATTGTTTTTGCAAAAGCCATCTTTCTATTTTCTGTTTATTAAAAGGGGTCAGGCTAAAGGGTTATTTTCTCCGGCTAAATTGACAGCAATGGGAATTACCAGGAGAAAATGTCAACATCTGCGTGGCTCCTCAGATGGAATAATTTTCAAGGTGTTTGTCATCTGGCAAAAAGAGCACTGATTTCTGATATTTGTGGAACATTGGACCCTGTGACCCCAGCCGTGTAAGTGACAATACTCTGTAACAAGTGATTTCTAGATGTCTCTGGGTACTGCTGTCATCTTAGGAACATACCTGAATTAATATGTTTACAATAAATGCAAGACTTTTGAGAATGAGGTAGCATCCCTAAAGCCAGCTGTATTCTCTTGTAAAGCTCTTGCTGTAGTCTTTAGACTGAGTCACTGGGTCTAGAGCAGATATTTGCTGTGTAACCTACAGATGACACAAAGGACATTCCATAGATTAAGGCTGAACTCGAAGCAAACATCTAAAATCACAGGTGAAATGCATATACTCTAATGCCACGTACACACGGTTGGACTTCTCGTCAGAAAAAGATATGACGGCTTTTCCAACGGGATTCCACTCAAGCTTGCCTTGCATACACACGGTCACGCAAAAGTTCGCTGAACTTACGACCATCAAGAACGCGGTGATGTACAACACTACAACGAGCCAAGAAAATGAAGTTCAATGCTTCTGAACATGCATCGAATTGTTTCCGAGCATGCGTAGGAATTTTGCGCATCGGAATTGCCACAGACGTGCCACAGACGATTGCATTTTTGGACAGGAACTTTTTCCGACCGAAAAATTAAGAACATGCTCTGAATTTTTTTCTGGCTGGAATTCAGACAGCAAAAGTCCGATGAAGCATACACACGGTCGCATTTTCGGACGAAAAAATCTCATCGGTCTTTTGCGGGCCGAAATTCCACTCGTGTGTATACGGCATTAGGGAGCTGTTTTACCAGCCAAAGGATTTGTATTTTTTAATCCATCCAGTTCTGAGATTTACACAGCTCTGCCCACAGAACAGCTCTGGCAGATTATGCGACCTGATGTATTCTCTGCTGCAGTTGAAACTATAAAGTATTGGGACGCCTGCCTTTACATGCACATGAACTTTAATGGCATCCCAGTCTTTGTCCATAGGGTTCAATATTGAGTTGGCCCACCCTTTGCAGCTATAACAGCTTCAACTCTTCTGGGAAGGCTGACCACAAGGTTTAAGAGTTGTCCATGGGAATGTTTGACCATTGTTCCCAAGAATTATACTGTATATATACACATATCTATATATATATCTATATATATTTAGCCTTTTTTAAAAACTTGTATAGAATAAGGAATGCTTAGGACCATTGTCATGTTTAACTGTTACCTGGGGCTCAATTAGATAGACATATCCTCACTTTGTGTTCTCAGGACAACCTTTTACCAGCCAGGAAGTGAGGGAAAATCTTCAACAAAAAAAGCTGTCAGAGTTTAATTTCTAGTTAGAGTATCCGGAGATTCAGCTTCTGCTTCAATTTTTAAAACATTAACAAAAAGAAAAAAAAGCAGTGCAGGAAATATTTCTGAAACAGTATTAAAAAGCAGACATAAGCAATAGTAATAGCGGACACTCTGACTGCCAACTATACTGAATACATTTATACTTCCAACCGACAAGGTTTCACAAACAGACAGCCAGCATATTATTTCACAGTTAAATTAAAATTTGTTAGATATCAAATATGATATATTTCTGAGGTATGTTTTTTTTAGGAGATCTAATGTGTCTTCTTAGTCTTCTGGGCCGTGTACATTAAGTGAATTTGGTGTCTAACTGATTGGAATCTTCTTATATATTAGTGCAACCACTTTCTATTAGGGTAACTCCAATACTTTTTTTGCAGATGTTTATTGACAACTAGACTGTTTATAACAGGGCCATATAGAACAGCACTTCATTAGGAGTCTTTTGACAAATGTATTTTAAGGTGTTAATAAACCCACAACAGTAAAATCTGTCTGTATATGCAGAATAGTATGCTTGTTATGCTCACTGTGGAAATTAAGGGGTTAATCCTCTGTTTTGTGCAAAAAGGCTCTTCGATCCTGTATGGACAGATTATCCCCTCCTGCAGAGTCTCTCTTGGCAAGGTAAGACACAGTGAGGATAGTAAAGCTGCACATGCTCAGCTTGGACTCTATTGCTGGAGAGAACAGTTCCTTGTTGAGCTGAGCTTTTCAGGCCCCATGATATTGACATCAAACATGTGGGCGTGTATACAGATCCTAAATGACAGCCCAATCCCTCCCTCCTCCTCCATGCCCTCCATGCCCAGTAACTAAAAAAGAACTCAGTGGGGTGAATCTCACATCTTGATTTATGAATGATCTGCCTCCCATAACACCATGAGGACACAGGCTGTAGTGGAAATCTCCTTCTAGCTGAACACTCAGCACTTGGGCAAACCCTGCAGTTTATCACATTATCATGGTATACAGATCAGCCAAAAAGGTATATAGTGGCAGCATTTTACTGTAAAAAGAAGATTTATAAGCTGTAGTTTCCAAATTGTAGAATATGACTGAAACACTATTGTAATAGCAGCAGTAATAAGAAACACAAAATTCAATGTGGCTTTTTCTAACATACTAAATATTATAAACTATGACTGCACACTATCACTGACAGTACCTAAACAGAGTACTGTCCCCAGTGCAGTAATACTGTATACATTAGTATACATCTAAATATATGGTTAAAATACATATATAGAAATTCTTTTAACTGCCAAAACTGGCCATTTATATTTTTGTCAGTCCAGTCCTGGAATTTACACAGCCCAGTCAGACAGTACAACTGTATTGGTAACATGACTAAGGAAGAGTGAAAAAAAGAGAATTTTCATTTACCTCAAATGTTGGCGAATTTTGGATTTTTCTGTTAGATTGCAGTAAACCTACCCTATTTTGGTGAAATGCATTTACCGTATTTTCCACACCATAAGACGCACTTTTTTCCCCACGAAATATGGGGGAGAAAGTCTCTGCGTCTTATGGAGCGAATATATGCTAGGCACGGCCCTGCCATTGGCAACGCCCCCCACTGCCACCGCCAGAAGAGAGGCAGGAGAGCGGAAGACAGACATCTGAAGCCCCTGTGAGCGTTGGGCGATCTCCCGGCTCGGCCTGACATTGTTGCTGAGACAGAGCTTGGGCTGCTCTGTCTTCTGTCAGGAGGATGGAATGACATCAGGTAAGACTGTCTTATGCCACTGGTAAGGCTGCGTTCATGGCAATGGTCAGGCTGCGTTTATGACAATGGTCAGGCTGCGTTTTTTTGGCAATGGTCAGGCTGTGTTTATGGCAATGGTTAGGCTGTGTTTATAGCAATGGTCAGGCTGTGTTTATGGCAATGGTTAGGCTGTGTTTATAGCAATGGTCAGGCTGCGTTTATGGCAATGGTCAGGCTGCGTTTATGGCAATGGTTAGGCTGTGTTTATGGCAATGGTCAGGCTGCGTTTATGGCAATGGTCAGGCTACGTTTTTGGCAATGGTCAGACTGTGTTTATGGCAATGGTCAGACTGTGTTTATGGCAATGGTCAGGCTGCATTAATGCAATGGTCAGGCTGCGTTTTCGGCAATGGTCAGGCTGTGTTTATGGCAATGGTCAGGCTGCATTTTTGGCAATAGTAAGGCTGTACTGGTAAATATTTTAGGACACCATTTGGTTCAGAAAATGTTTTTTCTTTATTTCCTCTTCTAAAACCTAGGTGCGTCTTATGGTCAGGTTACGTCTTATGGAGCGAAAAATAAGGTAAATCAATGAGTAAGCAAAGTAAAGGTGGTGTGGGTGTATTTTTAGGGTTAAATGGGCTTTAAATGGCTCCTGCAGGTTTTGGAAGCTCCTTATAATTAGTCTGGACCTGTTCTTGTGGCAACTATGGATCTACATTAGCCTCAATATGTTATGCTTAATACAGAACATAGATCAAATAGTGAAAGAATAGTGAAAAAAATGAAAGCACCAAACCAGCGAACAACTATGATTACTGGACTGCCGTGGAAATCATACAAAAAAGTATGTTATATATAGCAACACATAGAATACAATTTTTTTTTTTAAATAGGATAGGTATGCCTATGTCTTTTTAATTTTGTAAGATAAATGTTTTTTTTTAGGGGAATTTGGCTGCTGGATGTTCGATTTCTATTATTTATGTGTTGTACACTGCTCACAGAAATTAAAGGAACACTTTGAAAACACAGCAGATCTCAATGGGGAAAAATATCATGCTGGATATCTACACTAATATGGACTGGGCAATTTGTTAGGAACGAAAGGATGCCACATCCTTTGATGGAAATGATAATTAACAACCTACAGAGGGCTGAATTCAAAAACGTCCCGAAAATCAAAGTGAAAAGATTATGCATCAGGCTAGTCCATTTGGCTGAAATTTCATTGCAGCAACTCAAAATGATATTCAGTAGTTTGTATGGCCCCCACGTGCTTGTATACGTGCCTGACAACGTTGGGGCATGCTCCTAATGAGACGACAGATGGTGTCCTGAGGTATTTCCTCCCAGATCTGAACCAGGGCATCACTGAGCTCCTGAACAGACTGAGGTGCAACCTGGCAGCGTCGGATGGACCGAAACATAATGTCCCAGAGGTGTTCTATTGGATTTAGGTCAGGCAAGCATGGGGGCCATTCAATGGTATCACTTCCTTCATCCTCCAGGGACTGGCTGCATACTCTTGCCACATGAGGCCGGGCATTGTCGTACTTTGTTCTATGATCTCCATAGCAATCCATTGGGGACTCTAAATCAGAAGGTGACTTGAAAGCCCTTTTTTCAGTGGTGAATGAAATGAAAGTACAACAACCATAATCAAATACACATAAAAATGGAACAAAACACAATTATAAAAGAAACTAAATTATAACACAACCCTGCTGCAAAAAAACTTACTCTCTGGATAAAAAGGAAAAAAAAGTAGATTTTATTTTTGCCTAAGCAGCTCAGTGAGCGAGTTTATGCTAATTTCAACCTTACTCAATGGCAAATTCTGTACTTCAAGGTAAAATCGGTTTCATTGAAATCAGCTCATTCCTAGACCAGACTTATCTTTGCTGTAGTTAAAGTGATTGTAAAGTCTCCTTTTTGTTTCTATAAAAATAATAAACATGTTATACTTACCTGCTCTGTTGCAGTGGATTTGCACAGAGCAGCCTGGACCCCCCTCTTCTCGGCACCCGAGCCCAGTCACAGCTCCCTGTGTTCATTCAGACACGGAGCCCGGACCCAGCCCCTCCCCCTCTCTCCCCTGATTGGCTAGCTGACTTTGATTGACAGCAGCGGGAGCCAACAGCACTGCTACTGTGTCTCAGCCAATCAGGAAGGAGAATCTCAGATGGCTGAGACACTCGTGGACATCACTGGACAGAGAGGGACCTCAGGTACGTGTTAGGGGGGCTGCTGCACACAGAAGGCTTTTTATCTTAATGCATAGAATGCATTAACATAAAAAACCTTTTTCCTTTACAACCACTTTAAGCATTACAGCTTGGGCTCCTCCCCACCCCTAACTTGTGTTAGGACAATGAAGAAGCATCAGCAGACTTATCACTTCTCTCTCCTGTCAGATAGTCAAAACACGTTCAATGTGGAAAATAAGGTTGCCAACTGTTCTGGAAAAATTCCAGGTGTATGAACTCTTTGTTACTAACAACATTAGCAACAAGTCTCATTTTAGTGCATTTAAAAAATAAAACAGATATGGAGCATGGTATGTCTATATCATACCTAAATACCTATTGTTGGACAAAAATACAGATTTTCTTGCACCTTTTTTTGTGGTAGATGTGCCATGAAAACATTCTGCTTTCTTCAGTGTTCTTCCCCCACTTTGTGTAATGTATTAACAAGTAATGAGTACAGGTATTTGCACATGGTACTGATGTATGAACATCGGATTAGTGGCAGAACATTCCTGCATAAATCATGAGGATGTGCATTTATGCACGTATGTGTACATGTGCATAAAAAAATCTTCTAGCTTTTCTTGGATTGTGTTGTACTTTTCAATGCATGTACAGTATATGTGTGTATTTGTGCATGTACATTGCTGTCCAGCAAAGCAGTTGTTTTTTTTTTTTTTTAATCTATACGCAGTGGCTGCATTTCGATTAGTAAAAAAAAAAAAAAAATTATAAAAAGCCTCAATGTCTAAAAGCATGGTGTTTTTAGGTGTCTGTGTGCAAGAGGCCTTAGTATGCAATAAAACACACATTAGCATACTTCCGTAATGTGAGCGCGCACAAGAAAAATCATGTACAATAACACGAGTTACTGTATAAATGCACATTACTGCATGATCAAAGATGTAGAAAAATGGTAACTCACCAATCAGGTTACATGTGAAGAAGAGCCTTTGCTCTGGATGTGGCATAGAGTAATATTAATAACAGCAAGAGGGAAAAGTGCAGGAAAAGAAGGCGAAGGAACAGGAAGGGCATATATATGAGGCAAAAGTGATGTGTTTTAAATCCGAATGAGTTTTTTTTTTTTTTAATGTGGATATTTCACCATTTCAATGAATGCTGTTGAGTCAATAAGAAGTCTATATCGAGGTGATTTTTGGTGAGTTTGTAATGGTGCAGTAAGCTTTAAATTATTCCTAAAATTTCTGGAGTCACTTTTCAACTAACCTAGTCCTGGCCCCACATTAGCTGGATACATGACATTAGATATTGGGGACCAATGATTGACTTTACCCTAATTGTAAGGCCAACTCTAACATTACTCTAATGTTATATCTAACACTAATGCCGCATACACACGAGCGGACTTTCCGGCATACTTGGTCCGGCGTACCGGAGTCCATCGGACAATTCGATTGTGTGTGGGCTCCAGCGGACTTTTTTTCCCCAAAAGTTTGACGGACTTAGATTTGAAACATGTTTCAAATCTGTCCGACGGACTCTACTTTCTAGCGTACAAACCGGTCGTCTGTGTGCTAGTCCGACGGACCAAAACTCACGCATTCTCTGAAGTAAGTACAAGACGGAAGCGCACGGTCTGGTAAAACTAGCCTTCATATTGAAGCTAGCACATTCCTCTTCTGTGATCTTTTAATACAGCGCTTTTTTTTTCTTTATAATGCGAGAGGAATGAAGTTGTTTTGCTGCTGATATTCACACAGAGTTCTCACAAACAACTTTCTTCATGATTTATCCTCATGCCATGACTAATATGATATTTTTAAAAAGCCAGATCTCCATAAATAAAGTATTAAATTAGATTTTGGACTCATCTTTCTTTTTTTTTTTAGATTTAAACACTCTATTTTACAATGTGTGCTAAATTATACAAAATGTTTTTTTTTTGTTTTTTTTAGTTTTCGAGTTTCAAGTTACCACAATAACCTTAATATTTTGAGTTGTTTTAATGAACCTTAATGAGGTTGGTGTCCCTTGTTAATTAGACATAGGGGGGTTATTTTCCAAAGGCAAATTCATTTTTCACTACAAGTGCAAATTGTACTTGGAATTGCACAGAAAGAGCATTTGGAACTGCATTCGCTGTGGATCCGAGGGACACATGCAAGGAACCCCCCCCAAAAAAAAAAAAACCTTTCTCTTGCACATGATTGTATGATAAAATCAGCAGAGCTTCCACTCATTTCAGATATTTCCCTCAGATCTACAGCGACTGCACTTCCACAAGTGCACTTGCAGTGCAATTTCTAAAGTGCACTTTTCACTAGTACTTCGCACTTGATTTTCAAAATGATTTAGCCTTTTGGAAAAAACCCACATAGTCTTTTTGACCTGTACCTGCCTATTCCCAAACCAAATGTCGTTTTTGAATCAAAACACATAGCCAATAATGCAATCTAAAGAAAATATCCATTTATTTTGGAAAAAAAAAATGAGGAAGGCAACACTGGAGACACTTTTGGAATCTGTGAAGCCTTTCATCCCCCAGGACACACATTAAGTTTTAGGACAAGAAAATTGGTATCTTGTGACTAGGGAGCACAGGGAGCACAGTCAGACCAGACAGAAGCCAAGCAATCACTTTCGACTCTTCGGTGGAGCCTTCCCTGCACACTGCCCTGCAGCCTTCCCTCCATGCTTCGCTGCAGCCTTCCTTGGAGGCTGTGCCTCTGGTGGTGTACTTGGGGCAGGAGGAGGAGGAGTGGCTTCATCTGCTAGATAGGTTATAGCAGTAAGCTCCCCTCTCAAGCCCTTCTGATACGCCTGAAAAATCAGACCCTCACAGAGGAGGCGTTGCCCCTTTTTGAGTTCCAGCAATCTGGTGGCCATATATGTCCCATACGCCTCTTATGCATTGGGTGGTGTGCTGAGGATTTGGCTGGCTTCACGAATGAGGGCTAGTGATTCCTCCTCAGTTTGGGTCATTTTTCTGGGCCTTTTGGTGGTAATGCGGAGGGGAGGCACCTGACACTCCGTGCGGCTTCTACTGGGCCCAGGGTGGGGGGAAGGGTCGAAAGTGATTGCCTTGCTTCTGTTTGGTCATCCAGAAATCGCATTTTTTGGTAGTACCACAGTCTGGGTACATAAACCTGGTCGGCTGCTGCTCCGAATCTGAGCGACTCCTGGATCTTATTGTGTTCCCGCTTGCACATATTGCACAAGATACCAATTTTCTTGTCCACAAACTTGAGGTCTGCCTGGGGGACTCAGGTCTTCACAAATTACAAAAGTGTGCCCAATGTTGCCTTCCTTACATCTCTATTGGAATATAATGGGTGTTTGACTTCCCACAGGTTTTTGTTTTCCTGATACAAATCTTGACAAAAATTCAGCCTCCTTAAAGGCATTCATTTTTGCTGAAAGACAAGACACAAAATAAAAACTGTGATGTCAGTCAGAACTCCCAGGATTATTTTTGGCAGAATCTAGGGGACACATATACACACACACACACACACACACAAAAAACACATTCACCAAACACACACACACACCCACGTTTCATCTTACCTTCGTTTCTGACGCTCGCTACTTCCGCACGGACATACGTAGGCCATCGTAATAGCTTTATATACACTGCGCATGTGTCATGCTCCACCTGCGTCGCCCGCCCCTGACTTTCTTTAGTACGATTTGTCCCTGCCCCTTCACTCTTCGTTGCGCAGTGGGAGTATACAGAGAAAGATGGCGGAGAGATTCTCTGCAATTAGCGTGGAGGAAAGCCCGGAGCCACAACTATCTACATCCAGGAGGAGATATAAGGCCACCAACATGGCTTTTGAAGAAATGCTGGAGATGGTGTCCATATTGAGAAGGGAGGACTACGATGGGAAAAAAGGACCGTACACATGACCCAATACGCGGAATGACAAAATAATGGCCTCAGTTGTCACCGCTCTAGAAGAAAAATTTGGCACTAAACGGGCTAAAGATCAATTGAGGAAGCGGTGGTCTGACCTCAAAAGTAGGGAGCCTGAACAATATTGGTGAATAAAGAAGCTGCTTAAAAAAAGTAAGTACTTGTTGTGTGTTCCTATTGAGATACTTAACTTGCATGCTGATCCATATGTTTTTCGTTTATACAGCATCGTTCGTAAAGACCGTTCTTTGTAAAATACATATGATACTAAGAAAATGACGTTTTTTTCCGCCAAAAACGATGGTACAGGGTTGGACATACATTTAGGTCTTGAGAATTTGTCGTATTCCAAAAATGGGGTGATGTTGTGTAGATGTTTTGGAAAATATAATGCTTCTTCAAAAATAATTCAGTGTAATGTAAGGACAGGACACAGCAGCTGTTTCCACATCTGGACTCACGAGCACTAGTGTACTATGTGACCCTAAAGAAATTTTTTAGGGGTAATACACATAGGAGATCATTGAGGTGTCTGCATCTGTGCAACTTGCATGAAAATGTGTATTTTTTATAATTTTTTTCAGAGGGAATTTTCATCCTGTCTTCAAAATTTTTTTGGCCAAAAAATGACAATTGTCCCCAACTCCTAACCAACGTTTCATATTATTTAAAAAAAAAGAAATATCACTGTGTTTTAACTATACCTTTTGTTTAATTATCATAGGGGAGAAAAGACTCAGACAACAGTCCAAGGATCCCAGGACCCCCCCAAGTCACCAGCCTGAAGCTGAATATACCCCAAGCCCCAGCCCAAGACCATGCCCACCCGACGAGATGGAGGAAGGAGAGGTGGAAGAAGTGTGCGAGATTCCAACCCCACCAAGTGAGCGACTGACACCCCAGCTTAAGGTAATCTATTTAGGCGTGCATGTTTTAACCAATTTTTTTATCCACACATTTTAGGTGATGTTCTGGTTGTGGAAGGCCAAGCGGCGGAGCCATTTAGCACAGACAGTACACAAAGACTCATTGGCCAGATAATGGTGTGGAATGGCCAAATTGACAGCATGAGGAATCGGCTGGACACCATGCAACAGGAAATGAAGAACATGATTGATGTTTTGGGCAGAATCTAATAACTTGTTGCCTAAAAACATCAATCATGTTCTTCATTTCATTGTCAAGTTTGTTTTTACTTAAATTTTTTACATTTTAAAAAAATTATTCAAACAATTTGCAGATGCACACGGTGTGTCATCATGTGCTATCTTCCATCAGGGGATATCAATGTACTTGTTTTGTGTTTGCAACCCCTTCATCATCAAAATGTTAGTTTGTGAGAGGAACAAAGGGATTGCACACCCAAAACACGTACATTGCTCCCCCATGATGGGAGATAGCACATGTTGACTTGAACCTTTTTTAATCCACAATTTTGAGCATCTGCAAATTTTTGGCTTTACAAGGGTGACATCACCAGCACCGTTATTAACATGTTGAACTTTGTAAGTTCCTTTTGTTTTTTGTAGGTTTTTAAAAACCCTGTTGTTAATTTAAATTTTGTAAACAAGGTCTATTTTTGTTGAAATATGCCTAAAATACCAAAAAAAACTAAGATTTTTTGAAAAAAAATAAAAAAAACAAAAAAAATAAATAAACACATTTCCAAAAAATGCACCTTTCAATGTGCACACAGTAAAATGTTTTTACTACTACAATGTGTGTGGCTGATTATTTATCAATAAGATTTTGTGTTAATTTTTGTGTGGTTACAGTGACAAAGGGCCTTATTAACTAAACGGAAATGCACTTGCCACTACAAGTGCACTAGGAGACAGACAAAACTAAATGCAAACAAGAATAAAAACAATATATTTTTGCAAAAATGTATTTTCTTTATTTTTGGAATAAATTATAGCTCTTGTTGCATTGCAATGGCCCCCCCGACCATTAAAATAATTAACATATCGGTCACGCACTTGACGTGCGGTTTTCGGGGGCCAAGCCAATACGGCCACTTTCCAGGCCTGTGAGTGGCTGTTCAACTACAAGTCCGGCCTCAGGCCCAACAGAGGTCATATATGTAGCAGAATGTCTTCTCATATAATTATGGAGAATGCAGCAAGCCATTATCACATGATTTATTTTATATTCCGCCAGATTTATGGCCAAGAGGAACAAACGGAACTGGCTGGCCAGAATCCCAAAGGCATTCTCCACAACTCTTCTTGCTCTGGCCAGCCAGTAATTAAACACCCTCCTCTCAGGGGTGAGTGTCCTTTGGGGGAACGGCCTCATCAAGTGCTCGCCAAGAGCAAACGCTTCATCAGCGATAAAAACTGAGGGGAGTCCATCCACATTCTGGTCATCAGATGGCAATCCCAGGCCACCAGTCTGGAGACACTGGCACAGCTCGGTCTGTGTAAAGACTCCTCCGTCAGACATCCGGCCGTTCTTCCCCAAGTCCACGAACATAAATTCCAAATGTGCCGAGACCACCGCCATCAAAACTACACTATGGAACCCCTTATAATTGTAGAAATAAGACCCCGAATGGGGTGGTGGCACAATGCGGACATGCTTCCCATCAATCACCCCGATACAGTTGGGAAAGTCCCAACGGTCAGCGAACTGGGAGGCCACAGTCTGCCATTCCTGTGTACTCGAAGGAAACTGTGGAGTGAAACAAGAAAAAAAATAAGATAAGTACTTTTAAACATAACTTTGATATCAGATTACACAAAAACATTCTTGAACAATAGCAGTCGAACATTATTAATATGTGTTTTTTTTTTATAAAAAATCAAAAAAATATAAGGCCCACTTATAAGATTACTCACCCCCTCTGATGGCCCATTGATCAATTTGAATGTGGGGGGAGGGGTTCTAATTATGTTAAAAAACACACCTGACAGTTGCAAACATTTGAGGGGGTGGGGGAGGGGTTCTAATTAGGTTAAAAAACATACCTGACAGTTGCAAACATTTGAGGGGGTGGGGGAGGGGTTCTAATTAGGTTAAAAAACACACCTGACAGTTGCAAACATTTGAGGGGGTGGGGGAGGGTCAAACAGTACAATGGAGCTGACAATATACATTGTTCAAGGGACTATAGGCTAGAGATATAAATGGACCCAGGATTACATGGTGGGGAGGTTATTGAAGGTAAATATGCATGTAGGGCAAAAAATGATTAATGTAAAAAAACAGGCATGCATGAAGATAAAGGGGACATTCACAGCATATTCCAAGCATGGTAATTAGGTAACGAGGACATTTAGACTATACATTAGCAAACATTAAATACATATCATGTAATGTTAAAGGATAAAACTTACCTTCATATAGTCCTTCTGCAGGACCTGAATAATGGCAGAACAGGTCTCTGGGATTATGATCCCCAGAGCCTGGGGGGAGATGCCTGTCGAGGACTTCAAGTCCTGAAGACTTCTCCCAGTCGCCAAGTAACGTAAAGTGGCAACTAGCCTCTGCTCCGCAGTGATGGCTTGCCTCATGCAGGTATCCTGCCTGCTGATATAGGGGGTCAGCATAGCCAGCAGATGTTCAAAAATGGGGTCCGTCATCCTGAGATAATTCCTGAAATCCTCAGGATTATTCTCACGGATCTCACGGAGCAAAGGCATGTGACAGAACTGGTCACGCTGGCGCAACCAATTCTTGATCCATGAACTCCTCCTCACCCTGTTCATGGACTGGACTCAGGTCAAAGTATTAACCCCAACACCAAGTCCCTGCGCAGCACGAACTCGAGAACGAGTATGTCCACGCAACATGGCTTCAAAACGGTCGGCTGGTCAAACAAACAAACTTATAACAAACGCACTGAAGAACAGCAAGGCCTATGAAGAGTGACCTGAAAATCAGGAACGAGCGGACCAGAACGGCCTGCTAGGCAGGTTATGAACTGACCAACACGCACTGAAAAGCAGATACAAACCTCACAAGCACAAATTGAACCGCAGAAAATGATTGAAATAAGCTGAAGTGTGAAAAGCGCGAATCGTCTCTATCCAAACTTCTACTAACATGAGATAAACACGAGATTAGCAGAAGGAGCCCAAAGGGTGCCGTAGTGGGGCTTGAACTTCCTTTTTCTTGTCCCGTCATATGTGCTGTACGTCACCACGTTCAAAACCATCGGACTTTTGGAGTGATCGTGTGTTTCCAAGTCCGTCTGTTTTTAAGTCCAGCGCACCTAGCGGACAAAGTCCATCGGAAAGTGTCCCCCTTCCATGTACCCGTTTAATTCACTCTCTATGCAGCTCCATACTTTGGATGATTGCTTACAACTGGAAATCCAACAATCTCCCATGGCAACAAGTTGTTTCTAGAATGGAATCGATCAAACTTGCAGAATGGATATACCACACCCTCAATGATACTATACATATACACAAAAATAAATGGTCTTTTTGGATTTCAGATTAGCACTTATATGTTTTTGCTCACTTTTTATATATATGACTTTTGTACATGTAAATTAATGTATACATAGTCTTCATAATCACGTGTTTCTACCTTGAAATTATGGTCTGGAAATGTATTTCAGTCTCCTATTTTAATGATAACTCTGTAACATTGTGACATACTCTGTTAACATTCTAATTTTTTTTTTTTTTACTTCTGTGAAACTTCCAAATAAAACTTTTGTAAACAAAGTCCATCGGAAAGACCGCCGGACCAAGTATGCCAGAAAGTCCGCTCGTGTGTACGTGGCATAAGTCTAACCCTAATTTTAATCTGTCTTTTTAACCCTAATTAACAAAGCCATGACTAGGGATGAGCTTCGTGTTCGAGTCGAACCCATGTTCGACTCGAACATCGTCTGTTCGCCCGTTCGCCGAATTGCGAACGATATGGGCCGTTCGTGCCAAATTCGTGTGGCGCGTCACGGCCCATAATTCACTGCGGCATCGCAGTGCATTGCTGGCTGATGATTGGCCAAGCATGCACTATGACCCGCATGCTTGGCCAATCACAGCGCCCTCTGAACAGAGAGCCGTAATTGGCCAAAGCCAAGGAGGCTTTGGCCAATTATGGCTCAGGGGATTTAGTACACGCCCCACACTATATAAGGCCGCCTGCACGTCGGCCCAGTGTAGTGTGTGCTCCGGCGTTGAAAGAGATAGACAGAGAGACAGTGTCATTTGATTTGAGTTAGATAGATTAGACAGAACAGTCAGTCAGTTAGCTGCACTTACAGTGTATTGTGTATATATATGCATCCCAGGTGTTGCATATATATATACATATATACACTGTATTCAGTTTAGCTAGATCCGTTCCTGTTATCTTCCTACTGACAGGCAGGCTTGTCTTATTACAGTATTTACAGCTACCTGAAGAAAATTGCTGGTGTTCTTTTGATCCTATTAGTACCACAGTCAGGCAGCTAGACTATTTACAGTTAGTGCAGTGCGTCCTGCTCACAGTGTTCAGCTAGATCCGTTCCTGTTATCTTCTTACTGACAGGCAGGCTTGTCTTGTTACAGTATATACAGCTACCTGAAGAAAATTGCTGGTGTTCTTTTGATCCTATTAGTACCACAGTCAGGCAGCTAGACTATTTACAGTTAGTGCAGTGCGTCCTGCTCACAGTGTTCAGCTAAAACTACAAGTTAGTGGGGTGCGTCCTACTCACAGTGTTCAGCTAAACCTACAAGTTAGTGCGGTGCGTCCTGCTCACAGTGTTCAGCTAAAACTACAAGTTAGTGCTGTGCGTCCTGCTCACAGTGTTCAGCTAAACCTACAAGTTAGTGTAGTGAGACCTCTGCACGGTGTTCATCTAAAGCTACAAGTTAGTGCAGTGCGTCCTGCTCACAGTGTTCAGCTAGATCCGTTCCTGTTATCTTCTTACTGACAGGCAGGCTTGTCTTGTTACAGTATTTACAGCTACCTGAAGAAAATTGCTGGTGTTCTTTTGATCCTATTAGTACCACAGTCAGGCAGCTAGACTATTTACAGTAAGTGCAGTGCGTCCTGCTCACAGTGTTCAGCTAAACCTACAAGTTAGTGGGGTGCGTCCTGCTCACTGTGTTCAGCTAAACCTACAAGTTAGTGTGATGCATCCACCTCACAGTGTTCAGCTAAACCTACAAGTTAGTGCGGTGCATCCTGCTCACAGTGTTCAGCTAAAACTACAAGTTAGTGTAGTGAGACCTCTGCACAGTGTTCATCTAAAGCTACAAGTTAGTGCAGTGTGTCCTTCTCACAGTGTTCAGCTAAAACTACAAGTTAGTGCCGTGCGTCCTGCTCACAGTGTTCAGCTAAAACTACAAGTTAGTGTGGTGCGTCCACCTCACAGTGTTCAGCTAAACCTACAAGTTATTTTTTTGCGAGCTCTGCACAGTGTTCACCTAAAGCTACCTGTAGAAGGTTGGTGGTGTTTTCCTGATCCTATCACTACCGCAGGCAGCTAAAAAAGCTACAAGTTAGTTTTTTGCGAGCTCTGCACAGTGTTCCTACCTGTAGAAGGTTGGTGGTGTTCTCATACTACAGGCAGGCAGTTGATTTTGCTAGCTGCAGTATCAGTAAATATATATATATATATCCCAGCTTAGTGCAGCTACAGGCCATTAGTATGTCTGGAAGGCCAAGAAGGAGAGGCAGACAGTCACAAGCCAATAAGAGAGGGCAAGCAGGCTCTGTGTCTAGTGCTGGTCATGGAGACGGTGCATCCTCATCAGCACGTGGCCGTGGGACACGCTTGGCCTTTTTTTCGGCAGCTGGCCGTGTTGAGCCACAACATGCGGAAGACTTGGTTGAGTGGATGACCAAGCCGTCCTCATCCTCCTCATCCTCTCTCACCCATGCCCAGGGTACTTTGTCTGGCAAAGCAGCGGCCTCTTCCCTCGGCTCAATGTCATCAGTGACTCCTTCCCTAGCCCCACCATGTCCTCCTGAGGAGTCCCTTGAACTGTTTGACCACAGTGTTGGGTATATGCTCCAGGAGGATGCCCAGCGTTTGGAAGGCTCTGATGATGATACTGAGCTCAATGAAGGCAGTAACATGAGCACGGACAGAGGGGGTGCCCAAGAAGGACAGCAATCTGGCAGTCATGCTCCCCCTGCTGCAGCATACTGCCAGGTTTGCTCCAGTGATGAGGAGGGAGGGGATGATGAGGTCACTGACTCAACGTGGGTGCCTGATAGGAGAGAGGAGGAGGAGGAGGAGGAGGAAGAGGAGGCAGCACATCACCAACGAGGCAGGATGCCCTCCAGGGGCCAGCCTAAGGGCAGCACATTGACTGCATAACACCCCAAAGCTCCACATGTGCAGGGCGCTGCAGTCTCTGCGCGTTATTCAAAAAGTTCTTTGGTGTAGGCCTTTTTTGAGACGAGTGCATCAGATCGCACCGCTGCTATTTGCAACATATGTCTCAAGCGTATCTCGCGTGGCCAAAACATCTCCCGCTTGGGTACCACATGCTTGACCAGACATATGTTGACCTGCCATGCAGTTCATTGGCAAGTGTATCTAAAAGACCCACACCAAAGAACAAAGAGGACCTCTCCTTGCTCCTCATCAGCTGAGATCTCCAACCCCACTATACCTTCATTCCTCTCTGAGACCTGCACTGAGAGGAATGAAGGTGTAGAATTAGGTGTGTCACAGCCAAGTACTTGTGGGCAATCTGCTTTTGGTACACCGACGTCAGATTGTACCAGGCAAATTTCCCTGCCCCAGCTGCTGCACCGCCAAAAGAAGTTTGCTCCCAGCCATCCACATGCGCAGCGGTTGAATGCTAGCTTGGCAAAATTGCTAGCACTTCAACTGCTGCCTTTTCAGTTGGTAGACTCTGCCCCCTTCCGTGAGTTTGTGGAATGTGCGGTTCCTCAGTGGCAGGTACCCAAACGCCACTTTTTCTCACGGAAGGCGATTCCGGCTCTTTACCGGCATGTGGAAGGCAATGTCCATGCCTCGCTGGACAGGGCGGTCAGCGGTAAGGTGCATATTACCGCTGACTCATGGTCCAGCAGGCATGGACAGGGACGTTACCTAAGTTTCACGGCGCATTGAGTGACTCTGCTGGCAGCTGGGAAGGATGCAGGACAAGGTGCAGTAGTGTTGGAGGTTGTTCCGCCACCACGCCTCCAAAATGCTAATGATTGTGACACACCTCTTTCCTCCACCCCCTCCTCTTCTTCTTCCGCCATGGCCTCTTCCTGTGCTTTGTCCTCGGAACCAGCGGTGCTCCGTAGCCGCTCAAGGGGCTACGCAAGTACGCAGGCCAAAAGATGCCATGCGGTGCTTGAGCTGGTGTGCTTGGGGGACAGGAGTCACACTGGGGCAGAGGTTCTGTCAGCTCTGCAGGGGCAGGTTCAGAGGTGGTTGACGCCAACTTAAGGCAGGAATGGTGGTTTGCGACAATGGCACCAACCTCCTCTCTGCCCTCCGACAGGGACAAATGACCCATGTGCCCTGTTTGGCTCACGTCCTTAACTTGGTGGTGCAGCGGTTCTTGGGCAGGTACCTGGGTTTACAGGATGTCCTGAGGCAGGCCAGGAAAGTCTGTGTGCATTTCCGCCAGTCATATAATGCCAGTGCTCGGCTGACGGACCTCCAAAAGGAGTTTAACCTGCCCAAGAACCTTCTAATCTGTGACATGCCCACCAGGTGGAACTCAACGTTGGCCATGCTGCAGCGGCTGCACACGCAGCAGAGGGCCATCAATGAGTACCTGTGCGCCAGTGGGCCATGATCAGGGATGCATGCACTGTCCTGTCACCATTTGAGGAGGCCACGAGGATGGTGAGCAGTGACAGTGCATGCATCAGTGACACTGTCCCCCTTGTCCACCTGTTGGAGCACACACTGCGTGGAATAATGGACAGGGCACTTGAGGCAGAACAGAGGCAGGAAGAGGAGGACTTCCTTAGCTCTCAAGGCCCCCTTTATCCAGACAGTGTTCCTGCGTTCCCGCCGATCACACAGGAAGAGGAGGAGGAGGAGGAAGATTGTGTTAGTAGGGAGGTGGAGCCTGGCACTCAGCATCAGCAGCAGTCTTTAAGGGATCAGTCCCAAGAAACACATGGACTTGTACGTGGCTGGGAGGAGGTGGCTGCGGACCATGTCGTCCTTAGTGACCCAGAGGACTCCGGACCGAATGCCTCAGCAAACCTACGCTGCATGGCCTCCCTGATCCTGCAAAGCCTGTGTAAGGATCCTCATATTCGTGGTATCAAGGAGAAGGACCAATACTGGCTGGCAACCCTCCTTGATCCACGTTACAAGGGTAAGTTTGCGGACCTTTTCTTGCCATCGCAGAGGGAGCAGAGGATGAAACATCTTCGGGAGGCCTTGCAGAAAGGTCTGTGCAACGCGTTCCCAGAGACTGGGAGGTTACAAACTCCTGTTTCTGGACAACGTGTTGCTGAGGCTTCGGTCAGTCAAAGAAGGAGCGGTGGAGAAGGTGGCCGTCTGACCGATGCATTCAGACAATTTTTTGGTCCGCAGCCCCAAGGTATGATCGGTTCCAGCAACCATCGCCAGCGTCTGTTTTACATGGTGCAGGAATACCTAGGGGCAAGATCTGACTTGGACACCTTTCCCACCAAAAATCCTCTGGGTTACTGGGTCTTGAGGATGGTTCACTGGCCAGAGCTTGCACAGTATGCAGTTGAGCTACTGGCCTGTCCTGCATCCAGCGTTCTTTCGGAACGCACATTCAGTGCTGCTGGAGGCTTTGTAACCGATCACAGGGTGCGTCTGTCCACCGACTCGGTCGATCGACTGACCTTCATAAAAATCAGTCTTGGATCACCACCAGCTACCAAGCACCTGATGCTGATGTAACCGAATAATTTTTTTGAAATCTCAGATCCCTTCAAAGACTGCCTATGCTGATGCTGAGTGACTATCCCTGAGTAATTATCCTCTTCCTCCTCAATCATCACGCTGATAGCTTGTAAGAACATTTTTGGTTCTGGGCACCACCACCAGTGCCTAAGGCACAATTTTTCAGCCCCTGTTTAACAGGGGCGTGTAATTACAATTTTTGATGCAATACTTTGCAGCAGGGCTCGTTTCTGCGTTACAACTAAAGTATCTGTGAGGGGTTGCAGTGTTGTGGCACCAGCACCAGTGCCTAAGGCCCAATTTTTCAGCCCTTGTTTAACAAGGGCGTGTAATTACAATTTTTGATGCAATACTTTGCAGCAGGGCTCATTTCAGCATTCCAACTAGAGTATCTGTGAGGGGTTGCAGTGTTGTGGCACCAGCACCAGTGCCTAAGGCCCAATTTTTCTGCCCCTGTTTAACAGGGGCGTGTAATTACAATTTTTGATGCAATACTTTGCAGCAGGGCTCGTTCCTGCGTTCCAACTAGAGTGTCTGTGAAGGGTTGCAGTGTTGTGGCACCAGCACCAGTGCCTAAGGCCTAAGTTTTCAGCCCCTGTTCAACAGGGGCATATAATTACAATTATTGATCTAATATTTCACAGCAGGGCCCATTTCTGCACCCACCAAGAGCAAGTGAGGACTTACAGTGTTGTGGCACCAACACCACCACCACCACCAAAGGCCCAATTTTTCTGCCCCTGTTCAACAGGGGAATGTAATTACAATTCTTGATCTAATATTTCACAGCAGGTCCCTGTGAGGGCTTACAGTGTTGTGGCCACAACAACACCTAAGGCCCAAATTTCTGCTGAGTATATAGGGCAGGCCCCTACTTTCAAACATCTAACTTACAAACGACTCATACTTGCAAACGGAAGGAGACAACAGGAAGTGAGATGAAATCTACCCCTAGGAAGGGAAATTCTATCCTGTAAGAGTTAATATGGGAAAAACATTTCTCCTTTCCCCTGATGCTTTCCAATCCTTGTTCCACAAAAAAACCCAAATTTTCAAAAAACATTTGTCATTGGGACAAAAAGTGAGGTGAAATCTTCTGAAGAGGAGGAAAGACAGCAAAACAAATGTCACAGGGGTGATAACCCTTCCCTATGCTTTCCAAAAAGCTTAAAAAACATTTTTTGGCTGGAGCTAAACACATAAAAAATGTACCCGTTCAAAATTACAAACAGATTCTACTTAACAACAAACCTACAGTCCCTGTCTTGTTTGCACCGCCTGTATACTGCTGTTCAGAGTATATAGGGCCTGGTGGCCCCACACCTTTCCTTATTTTAATTTGGGTGCGGGGTTCCCCTTAATATCCATACAAGACCCAAAGGGCCTGGTAATGGACTGGGGGTTACCCATGCCGTTTGTCTCACTGATTTTCATCCATATTGCCAGGACCCGACATTACATTAAACCCGCAAGCAGTTTTAAATGAGATTTTTTCCTTTAAAAATGACATTTTGTGCAGGGACTGTTCTAAACACGGGAAACACGCGCCACTTTACAGGCATACTATAGACACACCCAAGGTACGATATTTAAAGGAATATTTCACTTTTTTTTTTTTTTTTACTTTAAGCATCATTAAAATCACTGCTCCCGAAAAAGTTTTTTTTGCATTGATACATGTCCCCTGGGGTAGGACCCGGGTCCCCAAACCCTTTTTAGGACAATACCATGCAAATTAGCTTTTAAAATGAGCACTTTTGATTTCGAACGTTCGAGTCCCATAGACGTCAATGGGGTTCTAACGTTCGTGCGAATTTTCGGTCCGTTCGCAGGTTCTGGTGCGAACCGAACCGGGGGGGTGTTCGGCTCATCCCTAGCCATGACAAGGCAATTGCAAGGTCTTGTTTAAAACAAAGCCATTTGATTTTTTAAAAGAAATGTTATCCAAAGTACTCCGCATGGCAAAATGTAAGGCTAATTTTGATGACATTTTGGTGAAACTGGTAGTTTTGTCAATAAATCAGTTTCTTGGAAATCACTCTACCTGCTCCTATTGCTGAATAAGAACCAAACTGCACTGCCCTTTCTGGCTTTATTTTTATTTGTGCCACAAATGATTGCTGCCAGAATCACCAGACCACTTAAATCCACCAGTAAGACCTTTGGTTGGCTTTAGAAAAAAGTCTGTCCATAACCTTTTCCATCACTTCTCTTGCAGATGAAGAGTAGAATGTAATTTAAGACCACTTCAAGCTTTTTTTGCTATTTTCTTGAAATGTTGATTCATATCAGTCCACATCTAGGTCTGAAAGAGCCTTTATCAGTGATTTTACTCAAATAGATCAAGATGGAGGATGAGATCAGAGGGAACGTGATATGGGATAAAAGCATAGAAGAGGACACAATCATATACAAATAGCTGTTAACATTCCATTAACACAAAGACAAAGTATGTTTCACCTGCAGTTTTCTGAGCATCATCTGCTAAAAGCTTTGCGAGTTGTCTTTTCCTCTTACTCTCTCCCATAGGGATACCTTGTTGACCACATTCTGTCATTTGTCTTGTTATCTCACATGTGCCCACTAAATGCTGCTTTCCAGCAGGGATGGCAGTGTATTTTCATTTTCATACCCATAGGTAATTTATTTGCCATCAATATATGCATTAGGTTATAGGTTAGTCAAAATGCATGACATACTAGAACATCACCGAAAAGCAACTAATAGCACTTCTTTTGCTAAAATGCAGCAAAATTTAGAGTGTATTTATCTGTACCGTGCTCTAGCAGCCCAATGATGCTCCACCATCTTCCCTATCTCCTGACTTACTATGATTTGGATAATTACCATGCCTTGTTTCACACCGTGTCTCTGTGTGGAGGTGGTAGAGACAGCATTTGCTTCTTCCTATTAAAACTACCAACCTGGTGATTGGCGATGTGATGACTATTGGAGTAATGATTAAGAAACAGCAAAGATACAGAAAGAAAAGATCCACAGAATGGATAAAGCGGAAGCATGGCAAGTCCTCAGGAACAGTCCCCCCCCCCATAGCTGGGAGAACAATCAGCAGCACAGTGGTGGCATCACCAAATCTCATTCTAAATCTTGAGAGCAGTCACAAGCAGCACCTCTTACACTGCCTATATCCAATGAGCCTGTGGGCACATGAGCACTTAGGCACAAAAATGCAAATGAAATGAAAAACAAGATTTTTCTGGGTACTGCTTTGACACAATTAGCATTTCTAGATGTTCCTTATAAAATGGCAACCCTTGACTTTCTGAGTTTAGCTCTACTTTAAAAAGGACCCTCTTTGTAGACTTGTGTAGCATGCACCTCCTCCTGAAACTGAATAGCTTTAGGGCAATGTGAGATGAACAATCAGCAATAGGGTTATTAACATGCTACTTACCTTTCCACATTGAGTTTCATTGGCCAGATCAGCAATATGTTGATCCTTTGCTAGTGAGTTAAACTCTGCAACATTCTTGAATGGCAAGGGAGTGACTACATTAAGGCATATAGTTATATCAGGAATACATGGTTAGAAAATTGACCGATCGATCGACCGCCGACCAACGAAACAGCATTCATTGGTCGAAATCGTCGCCAGCATTAACCAATCAAAAAAAAATCTTTCAAAGAGCAATCGATTCTATACGTAGTATTGACATCTCACGTACAAGTGAGGTCGTCTACTAGTTCCGCTCATGCGTGATATTGTTCAAGAGATGTTTTACAGATGACCTTCACACCAACAAATAGAATATCGTTCATTCGCCTACGATACGACACAATTTTTTCATTTTTTCAATCAGTCTTTTTTGTTCACAATATATCAGGTATTACTTGCTGGGCATCAACGAGTAGAAAATCGGCCAATTGTTCGCACAACAGAAATTTTTTCTTATTGTGTATTCCTGCCATTAGTCTTGCGTACAGGGTGCTGGACTTATAAACACCAGTTATGCTCCCACCTGTGGATTCTCCAGGAGAATGGTAATAAATTGAGCTGTTGAAGCAAGTGCTAGCAACAAGTGGGGTGGCTGGGCCTGGTAATCTAAAAAAGACTGATTGTAAGACTGAAATACTTTCTGTGTTTTTCAACACTTTAGAGAATCAGAGATGATATGGTGTTATTTTAAAGGGGAAGTACACATAAAAAGTGACAAAATGGCATGTGGTCCCCTCAAAAGTTATACCAGGCCCATTTTCAGACAAGCAGCCTAGGTTGGCCAAAAAAAGGAGGGTAGCAAACCTCTTTTATGGATCCTTTTTTTTCCTGGAAACCCAGGGTAGGAAAAATCCTACTTACTTCTCTCTGCCACTTCTTGCCCTGACTGGGTGGCTCCTGTCCCCCAGTGCATACCAGCTGAAAAAAAAGTGGCAGCATTTTGCCCTGGCCTTTTCATAGGTTTGGAGTGCTTGGGGAGAGTGGTGGTTCTGAAGAGTCACTATTAACTATCGAGGAAAAGGGGGAGAGGTGACAGTGCTGTCATCATCACCAAAGTGCAGGGCATAAGGCAGCACTATAAGCTCCAACAATATGCCCCATTCTGTATCCTTCCCAGCCACCAACCAATTTTCCCAGCATGCCATGAAGGAGATCTTCCATTCCTGCTTATACTTTCTAGACCACATGTCTGTGGTCATGTAGACCCTGTCACTGACCAAATGGTCCAGCAATACAGAGATATTATCACTGCACATGGTAGTGGACAGCAGGCATAGCCATCTGAACAAAAAATGGTAATTAGGTATGCACTATGGTGCAGCACAAGCCATAAACTGACAGAAGGGCTGTAACAATTTCACCAGCTGTAATAAAAGCAGCTGTAAAGTCAGCTAATTTTCCAAGCTGGCATTGACACACTTGGCATAGAGGTGATTAGGGGATATGATTTTCTTCCCCTCAAGCAACTGCAGAAGAGACATTTGACAGATCAAGGAAATTGCTTAAGATGGCACAATGGGCTTCAAGATATGTTCTCTTCAGGGGGACCACAGGCTGACCCTCTTTCCTGCTGTGCTGTGAGGTAAACCCTCAAAACCCTTGTCAGACTTCCCTTCCTATCACCACAGACATTGCGGTGAATTTTGTGGAGTAGAGGGTGTAAAGTGAGGAATGACATGGTAGAGTACATGCTGAGGGTAAGCAAAAGAGCTGGCTGCAGGAGGGGGGTGCAAAAAAGGCAGGACCTGTAACCTATGTTGCTGAACTAGTTCACAGCTTTATGGAGAAAAGAAGGGTGTGTTTTAACATTTTGATTGGATGCTCAAGGACCTTGTCCTGACAGTGTGTGCATTTTGCTGCTATCATGTGATATTGAAGTGCTGCTCCCAATGTGCTCTTTCTTGCGTAGTCAAGTGTTTCCTCATGCCTATGATACTCAAATGGCTGGTACTCTTGGTCCTTCTCTGCACAGATCCCCCCTTTCAGATTTCCTTGAATTTGTTACCTAATCAAGTGCTCGGGTACTGTACTGAAGCTAGCCAATTTCTACAGAAGTTTAGATTTTAAATATTTTGGGAATAATTGGAGATGTGGGGCTAGAGGAAAGTAGGTCTATGGTTTTGAAGTGTTTCAGCACACTCTGTTTTGACATTTTATTAAACATTTAGGACAAAAAGAAGTCAAACTGTTGTGCCACTGACCAATTTTTACATGGGATTCATCTTTATTTTTTTAATGAATCAAATTGGGTGCTGCTGCAACCATCTAAAAATAAAAAATATATTAAACATGCAAATTATGTGATGCCAGAAGTAGTTGTCGCTGATGGCGTCCATGAGCATTGTGCTGTTCTATAACAGCACGTACAGCTTAGGCATGTTCTAATGCTGCATACACACAATCGGAATTTCCGTCAGAAAAAACTTGGATGGTTTTTCCGACGGAATTCCACTCAAGCTTGCCTTGCATATACATGGTCACACAAAAGTTCTCTGAACTTTCGACCGTCAAGAACGCGGTGACAAACAACACTACTATGAGCCGAGAAAATTAAGTTCAATGCTTCCGAGCATGCGTCGAATTGTTTCCGAGCATGCGTCGTTTTTTGCGCGTCCGAATTGCATACAGATGATCACATTTTTGGATAGGAACTTTTCCCGACCGAAAAGTAGAGAACATGCTCCCAATTTTTTTTTTGGCTGGAATTCCGCCAGCAAAAGACCAATGGAGCATACACATGGTCGCATTTTCCGACAAGAAGCTCTCATCGGAGTTTTGCTGGCGGCATTTCCGATCATGTGTACGCAGCATAAGTGTGCAATTGAAAGGATTGGTGTTTTTCTAAAGTTGCCCTGGAAGTTACAAAAAAAGAAGAACCTTCTTCCTTATAAATGGTATTTTTAACTTATTTTTTGCATTGATGCTTAGCACCCTGGGCAGCTTCCAGCAAACATAAGAAAAAGACTGATTTCATTTTGCTATTTTTGCAATTTAGGATAGATTTGACTAACACTCCCCAAATCAAACCAAAACACACTGGCTCATTCCAATTCCTAAACAAAACCATTCCCTCCCAACAAGTATTACAAATTATTATGAAAAAAAACAGGTTCACTTTACACTGGAAATTTCCCTTTAGGTGGAGGTCATTGTAGTGATATAAGATGTATAGTGGTATCGTGGGTAGATAATTAGTGGTTATTATAATGATGATGTAAGTACTCTTCCGCAGCAACCCAATTCTTCCAGAGAGATGCACTTTATTGACTTCCAACACAGAACAAAGTCCAAAGTCCACAGATGACAAAAAATACGACAGAGGAAATATAATTTAGAGTCCCATTTTTCCTAGGTCTGCGCCTTCATAGTCATACACAGACAAGACTATATAAAACCATAGATTGAACGCCATGTTATATTCACTAGACATCGAATGGCTGAGCAATTTGATTGGCCGTCTCCATTCAGGCCTTTGATATACTTTAGTCTTTCAGACAGACAACAACCCCCAGCCGTGAACAGCTGCAGTCATAAACCGCCCCAATCTGCACTCCTGCATATCAACATCAACAAGTCCCCTTTGATATGTGTAATTAGATTAACATATACCACCTGAACACCTACATTTCTAATCTGTATTCTTGCATATTAACATCAACAAGTCCCCTTTGATATACTAGTACCCTGGGAGGGAGTTTCTGCTAGGTCAATATTGTACTGTATGTGTACATATATATAATAATATAATGTCCCACATAAATCGGTGAACATATTACAACAGTCATGTAACAGGGCACAATACAAATAAATATAGCTTAAGAATCACAATCATTTTGCAGCAGTATTTTTCCACATACCCTCCTCCCCTGACACGATAATAAAAATCTAGTTTAATTTTATATATAATTAACATGCAACTTCAATAATTTTATTTAGTTATAAAACAGACCCCTTGAGAATCGATGGGTAGTCTGTGTCTGGTTTAGCAATTGTATAATATTTTTAATAGGCAAGTATTAACTTTCAACATCTGTTGTTAATTGCTCTATTGGTGGTGAATTCCGCAGGCTAACTACCATGCACAGTGGAAAATCCCTTCCTCTGCTGGCAATAAAATACTATTCATACAGTTTCAATGGTCAACGATTTGTTATCTGTACAGTTTTATTGCAGGCTTTGTTGGACAAATTGGTAATATTGTGGTTTGGAATCCTAAATTATTTCAGGATCGTGTACAGCATGAGTATGAGAATAGATTAAATCAGATTTCACCTCTGTACATGATGATAAAATTGTTATGCTAATGTATCATGTTAATTCAGTAATACAGGGCAAAAAGCACTGATGGTGCGCTCAGTGTGGTAACCTATAGCAACCACTGGGATTTCAAGTTACAGAAGTCAGATTTGTTGAGATGAATTATAATTGGTTCTTGTTGGTTACTGTTCTTGTTTCTCCACTAGTTCTATGTGTATAAAGCAATGGGGGGAATTTACAAAAGCCGGAGCGTGCAAAACCTGGTGCAGCTCTGCACAGAAACCAATCAGCTTCCAGGTTTTATTGTCAAAACTTAACCACTTGAGCTCTGGAAGATTTTACCTTCTTCCTGACCAGGCCATTTTTTGCAATATGGCATTGTTACTTTAACTGACAATTGGTCTTGCAACGTTGTACCCAATTAAAATGTCTGTCCCTTTTTCCCACCAATAGAGCTTTCTTTTGGTGGTATTTGATTACCTCTGTGGTTTAATTGTTTGCATTATAAACAAAAAAAGACAATTTTGAAAAAAAACAAAAAAATATTTTTTTTCTACTTTCAGCTATAAAACATATCCAATAAAAAAGTAAACAAATCAAATTTCTTCATTAATTTAGGCCAATATGTATTCTGCAACAAATTTTTAGTAAAAAAAATTCCAATAAGCGTATATTGATTGGTTTGTGCAAAAGTAATAGCGTCTACAAACTATGGGATTTTTTTTAATTTTTATTTTTTTTAACTGTTAATGGCAGTGATCAGCAATTTATAGCGGGACTCCTAATTGACAATTTTGGCACTTTTTGGGGACCAGTGACACTAGTACAGTGATCAGTGCTAGAAGGATATGCACTGTCACTGTACTAATGACACTGGCAAGGAAGGGGTTAACACCAGGGGCAATCAAAGGGTTAAATGTATGCCTGATGATTATATATCCCAATTAGTCTTTGGGTCTCCTCGGATTTAGATATTTGTAGGGGTTCTACTAAATATTATTTTTGCATGTTCATGTGGTTAAATGGCGGTGTTCTTTGATGTAGTTATCACTAATTCATAGAGTTTTTTTAATTATTTACTAGACATCATCACACCGCCATTTTGTATTTGTACCCTTATTCCTTAGTGGCACCATGTGAACTGAAGTTCCTACACATAAACATGGTATGTTCCAACATGTTTTGGTCGATTTTTAGACATTATTTATAAACAGGGTTGTACTATTAAAGCAACAATTTGCACATGTACTTTTGTTTTTAAATGTATCCAGTTTTATTGTTACGATTTCATGTTTTCATGCGTTTCCCCTGTATTAAACATGGTGATGGTTTACTATGTCTTTATTATGTTTTTACTTTTTAGACTATTTCGAGATATTGGATTTTCTTATATATGTGTATCTTTGATATGTACATGTATACATAGCAATCCCTTTCTCTTTCTTCGTTTATGTTAACCATCTCATTTTGTGGTCTATTTCCATGTTTTCTATTTTTTCCATGTTTTCTCAGGGGCCTTGCATCTTCCTCCCCTCCCCCTTTTTTTTGGCCACATGTGTTTGCAATTTAAAATCATTGAATGCATCATGTGACATGCTTGAATCTAGTATAAATTTGTCAAACAATATGTGGTCATTTAGCTATGACTAAGCAACAATGATGTTGTGAAACGCGTCGGTGGTTTGTCCTACTTGTGTTGTCACATGAATGTTGACTGTTCATTACAATAAAGGCTTTTATCGGATTGCGGAAAGGTAATTATTGCAGCGCTAACCAAGCAAATACATAAATGAAAGGGGTGGTAGGAGAAAAATAATGCAACAAATCAGATATACAAAGTGTCCAATAAATGTAAGTAAACTCAGTGAATGAGTAACCAAACACCAGGGAGCCCTGGAAAATGTGAAAAAATATATATACAGGTGTGTGGGTTAAAGTCCAATCAAGGCTCTTCTAGTGAAGAGTGGTGAAGACCCGAACACTGTTAGATATGGTGGACATCAAAGTTATTGCATCATCAATAATAAAGAAGTGCGTGTGCCCTTACCGGTACAGGTGGACTCCTATGTCAGTGACATGGAGTCATACAGACATGGTGCCACAAATGGCAAAAGTATGGAGCTCAGCAGGGTCCTGGACTTCCAGGGTGGGATCGAGAAAAAAGACGGAAAACATCCAAATGGACCTCCAATCCTTGGTGCATCAAACTAGATCTTCTTGATGGTAGGATCAACAGGACTCCGGAGCCACTCTCAGCGAAGCATTATGTGGAAAAACAAAATGCTTCCACATGGTGTAGATCAAAAAAAATTGTATTTTATTTCTAAAAACCAGCATACAAGTATAAAAGTGATCACAAAAAAAAACAAAAAACTGGGCAATGTGGAGAGCAATAAGCCTAAAAAACCCGACGCGTTTCAACCAATAGGTCTTCAACAGGGGAATACTTTTATCGGAATGCGGCTGTCCAGAAACCATTTCTTCAATAGGTTGTGCTTACTCTGTGTGGGAGGTACTTTGACTAGGGTAAGGCAAAGATTCATGCTCCTGCTTTGCAGAAACGTAGGATCCATGCCTTCCTAGCTGACTGAATGACAATCTGCCTTGTTTACATAGGTAGACTGCTGTTCAGTTTGTGTCCCGAATAATGGGTGGGTCCCGGTGGACAACGAGCTTGCCAGGCCCGCTGATTGGCTCCCACTGTGTCCAATCACAGCAGGCGCGGGTCGCAGGCAGCCACAGACTGGGAAATGTCAGATCATGTACTAGGTATGTAATCTGGCCCAGAGCGGCTGCCCTGCCGCAGTAACTGTACACGGGGCAGTCGCTAATTGGATAATTGAACAAGCTGAAGTCAGAACCTGATTAGTTACCATGAACAACTACACCGGATTCTGAGTGCTCCAGTTTTTCCATATTCACCCCCGCCCCTATGTTTAAAAGGTGGAGAGTTTTATGAAATGATATGATATGAGTGAAAGTGATTCTGTCACACACATACAAAAAAAAAAGAGCTGAAATGTATAAAGTGTGGGTATTAATGTGCAGGTTCACCTTCATTGTCCCCAATCTCACAGCAGCACATACCCACTTTGTTCAACTGGTAGGTTTGGGTAAAAAAAAAAACCCTGTGTAAGCTTTGAGTCTTGCCAGTCAGAGCTTACACAGGACTGGGGACCCTCCCCATGTGACAACACTGAACCACTCACCAACCACAAGAGCTGTCACATGAAAGGGACAGGAGTGACTCACATTCCTCTTCATACCTGTAAATATCAGATGTTTGTTTTCCTCCTGGCAATTGAACAGAGCGACAGGATAGCAAAGGAAAGATGACTGTGTGTTTCTGAGAAGGGTTGGATTGTCATTGTGTTTATGCAGGGCAAAGTCACAATGGCTCTGTAAAGGGGCCCACCTGACATCCTTCACCTTGCCAGTGCTCCCTCATGTTTTTTTCCTTTGTCATAACCACCACTGAAATCAGCGAAATTGAGGGAGTGGTGACATTATTATTTCAGTCATGTGACATAGGGGAGGCAATCCCATATTTCCATTGGTACACTGTAGTGCACTGTAGATTTGCCTTTAGTAAATAAGTCCCAATGTCTCTTTTTAATATGAACCTGCTGCTTTGCCCTCCAAAGTTTGATTTTTATTTTACCATTCTGATCTTTCACAATGTACTGTGCTTTATTGTAACTGCCAACTTTTATATTCAAACTATTTATTGAACAATAAACGTTAATTTGCTTTCAGATCGGTTTTGGTGCCCCATTTCACTGCCAAGCACAATAATTTTTTACCAGCAGTTCTCCTTTCAGGCTTCCTATTCATGGGCATGCATATATAGATTTTTTTAGGATGAGTAGATCATTTACAACACATTCACAATCTCAAAGACTGGGCTAATACCTGAGGAAATTGCACATTTCTGTTCTTTCTAAGAAAAAAATTTAACTGCATGTAGCTAAAGCTTAACATGGACTAAAGAGGTGAGATTGAATGCAGAGAAGAATACAGGGATTTATTACTGACCTGACCACATATATGGGAACTAGAGTACTAAGCTTATTGCTCCAATGGGTTATTGTATTTTGCTATTTTCATTGTTCTGTGCTCTTAAACACAGTTGAAATACATACGCTATATTATCAAAAGTATTGGGACACCTGCCTTTACACGCACATGAACTTCAGCCCCAGAAGGTTTTACCCCCAGGCCATTTTTTGCGATATGGCACTGTGTTGCTTTAACTGACAAGTGCACTGTTGTGCAAGGCTGTACCCACATAAATTTGATGTCCTTTTTTTCCCCACAAATAAAGCATTCTTTTGGTGGCATTTGATCATCTCTGAGGTTTTTATTTTTGGCGCTATAAACAAAAAAAGGAGAAGCAATTTTAAATAAAAAACAATATTCCTTACTTTCTGCTATCAAACACATCCAATAAAAAATAATTAAAAAATCAAATTTCTTCATCAGTTTAGACCAATTTGTATTCTGCTACAGATTTTTGGTAAAAAATCCCAATAAGTGCTTATTGATTGGTTTGCGCATAAGTTATCGCGTCTACAAACTATGGGTTCGATTTATGGCATTTTTATTTTATTTTTATTTATTTTTTTACCAGTAATGGCGGTGGCCGGCGGTCTTGGCGCTGAGTGGCCGCATATTTGCCTGCAATAGCGCCGACAGTGCTGTGCCGAGAGCATGCACCTTGCCGGCACAGTGACCAGCGGCTCACAGAAAGTTCCCAACGATCGGCATCTGCAATCAGGACTTTTCCAATCATGTGACCTGCCGTGGCAGCCAATCACGGCGTTCATGTGGACGACATAAGCCCCGCCTCCGACCATAACAAACACCTTAATGGGCCAGCGGCAGCCAGCACCAAGGGGTTAATGTAGTTAATTTCATTTAGAGGGATATGTATAAAGAATTGATTGTGACATCCCCCAAACATTTACTGCAGTTGAATGTTTCATGAAATGAATGAGCAGCCTTTTTTGACAGATAAACAAGCTTATAAACCTTACGAGTCATTAAAATACCAATACATAACCACCCACAACCCATCAAACACCTTGTTAAAGTATTACTAAAGGCAATATTTTTTTTTTCATTTTAGGTATAGTAAGGGAATGGTAAAAACCATAGCCAGCTTTCCTTTTATACCTGTGTCCCATTGGCAAGATTACTCTTTGCTTCCCGTCTTGTAGAAATAACAGGAAGTGAGAGAAAATCTCTGAAATGTGCAGGAAATCCCCTTCAAAACATAGGTTCACTTGGAAAGATTTCCCCTTTACTTCTGTTCTGGGAACATACTGTATCATAATGTTGGCTTTTCTCTCACTATCATTCCTGGTGATGGTGGTCACCAGGACAAACAGACAAATTGAGATAATGTAACTTCCTCATGGTGACATAAACTGCAAAAAAAACTGATGGGGGTACTAACCCCTAGCCATTCTATCCAATACTAAAAGAAATGCTTTAACTACACTTTAATTTCACCCACCCAATGCATTTTGTCTTCCAATGATACCTAAAATTTCAGGGAAATTAAAATTGTCAGTTTCAGTTTTCATTATCTGTGAGCTGTAGGTATGTACAGTATATATATATATATATATATATATATATATATATATATATATATATATATATATATATATATATATATATACACAGTTGTGCTCATAAGTTTAATACCCTGGCAGAATTTATGATTTCTTGGCCATTTTTTCAGAGAATATGATAGATAAAACAAAAACTTTTCTTTCACTCATGGTTAGTGTTTTGCTGAAGCCATTTCATATCAATCAACTGTGTTTACTCTTTTTAAATCATAATGACAGCAGAAACTACCCAAATGACCCTGATCAATAGTTTACACCTAGTAATTTTGGCCTGATAACATGTATCCCCAAAAATACGCCCTACCCCGAAAATAAGACTTAGGGTGATTTTCTAGGATGGCGTCAATATAAGCCCTACCCCAAAAATAAGCCCTAGTTAAAATCCCTGTAAAAACATGTAATTTGTTTTCTAAAAAGATTACATAATGTGTAATGTTTATCCTTGTGTAAATTTATTGTGGAAAATACCTTATTTACAGCTCCTCTGGACGCTCACGTGACCCGCCAGAGATCTTCTTCTGTCCTCCCTGCTGACATCAGCAGCCTCTTCTCTCTGCAGTGCTCGGAGTGGGGCTGACATCAGCAGAGATCTCGGTCCCTCCCTCTGCAGTATTCAGAGAGGGGAAGAGCAGCTCCAGAGGGTTACGTGAGCGCCCAGTGGTGCTGTAAATAAGGTATTTTTCACAATAAAGTTATACAAGGAGGCACACTGCACATTATATAATCTTTTAACACAATGGATTACATAATTGTACAAGGACTTTAATTAAGGTTTTGGGATTAGAGAATGTCATAATGCTGACTCCTGAGATGACAGGAGGAGAGGGGAAGAGAAGACAAGGGACACAGGAACTTTAAAAAAAAAATGTATTGTTTTATTCCAGGTTTTTTTAGAATATAGAGAGCAATAAATGAAATAGAACTGTGCTGTCTATCATGCTTTAAAGGGTCAGGATATATTTTTTTTTTCCAGAAGAAGAGAACATGACTGTATTTGAATAAATGTAGATTATTGTACATACTGTAATTAAATAAGGCATCCCCTGAAAATAAGCCATAGTGTGTTTTTTGTAGCCAAAATTAATATACGACCCTTATTTTCAGGGAAACAGGGTAACATGCACACAAGTTGACACAAATGGGTTTGAATGGCTATTTAAGGTAACCATCCTCACCTATGATCTGTTTGTTTGTAGTGTGTGTATAAAAAGTCAATGAGTCTCTGGACTCCTGACAGACCCTTGCATCTTTCATCCAGTGCTGTACTGTTGTTTCTGGATTCTGAGTCATGGGAAAAGCAAAATATATGTCAAAGGATCTATGGGAAAAAGTAGTTGAACTGTATAAAACAGGAAAGAGATATAAAAAGATATCCAAGGAATTGAGAATGCCAATCAGCAGTGTTCAAACTCTAATCAAAAAGTGGAAAATGAGGGGTTATGCTGAAACCAAACCACGGTCAGGTAGACCAACTAAAATTTTAGCCACAACTGCCAGGAAAATAGTTCGGGATACAAAGAAAAACCCTCAAATAACTTCAGGTGAAATACAGAACTCTCTGAAAACATGTGGTGTGGCTGTTTCAAGGTGCACAATAAGGAGGCACTTGAAGAAAGACGGGCTGCATGGTCGAGTTGCCAGAAGAAAGCCATTACTACGCAAATGCCACAAAGTGTCCCGCTGGCACAAAGTCATTTGGAGTGATAAAATTTGCACAGACATACCATCAAAGAACATAAAGAAGACAGTTTATGCACACCTGTGGGACATCATTTCTCACAACCGGACCACACTATAGAAGACCTCAATGTTTTAGTTCTTAAAGGGAATTTTAGAACTATCCAGGAAAGGAAAACGTTTGAACTAAGAATGATACTTCTTTTTGACACGCAAAATTACGGCCTGAATTTAGATATTGGTTTCCTTACACATTTTGCTAAAGTTTTACGACCCCTCTGTGACTGGTATCTCCCCCTGCATTCTATAGCTCTCCCTCTGTCTTATCTCACTAACTCTGCTGCTATCTTTATTACCATTGATTTGTATGTGTATGGTTTTCTCTCTTTTTTTTTTTTTTCTTCTTAACATGCTGCTTAAAAATTTGTGAATCAGTACTGCTTGGACCTTGAAGAAGGGGACACACCCCGAAAGCTTGTCCTGAAAAATTGTATGTTAGTGCAAATAAAAAAAGTTTCACGGACAGTACTCAATTTTCTCTGTCACAATTGCACTAATACGGCTACAATCAAATCAAGAGTGATAAAACCAAAATTGAGCTCTTTAGCCACAACCATAAACGCTACATCTGGAGAGGAGACAACAAGTCCGATGATGAAAGGTACACCATTCCTACTGTGAAATATGGAGTTTGATCGCTGATGTTTTAGGGATGTGTGAGCTACAAAGGCACAGGAAATTTGGTCAAAATTGATGGCAAGATGAATGCAGTATGTTATCAAAAAATACTGGAGGAACATTTGCATTCATCAGCCAGGAAGCTGTGCATGGGACGTACTTGGAAATTCTAATATGACAATGATCCAAAACACAAGGCCATGTCGACCTGTCATTGGCTACAGAGTGGCCATTTCAGTCTCCTGACCTTAATATCATTGAGCCACTCTGGGGAGATCTCAAACGTGCAGTTCATGCAAGACAGGCCAAGAATTTACAGGAACTGGAGGCTTTTTGCCAAGAGGAATGGGCAGCTTTACCATCTGAGAAGATAAAGAGCCTCATCCACAAATACCACAAAAGACTTCAAGCTGTAATTGATGTTAAAGGGGGCAATACATGGTATTAAGAACTGGGGTATGCAAACTTTTGATCAGGGTCATTTGGATAGTTTCTGTTGTCATTATGATTTCAAAAGAGTAAACACAGTATCATGGTTATGCAGTAAGCTTTCTCTGTCAGCTTACCTCATCTCATGTGTTCAGACTAAGAGGCCAGCCACTCTCACCTGGCTGTTTTTATAACCTCTCCTCTAAGCATGGCTCCACCCCAGGCCCTACCATGGAACCCTATATTAACCTGTGCACTGCAAGCCAGCGGTGCTGATCAACCATTGTGAATTCATTGTGTGTTTGGCTTCCTGTTTCCTGCTTGCCGTGTGCTCTTCGTTTGCCTCTGTTACCGACCTATTCCTGTCTGCTCGTGACCCCGACCTTTTGGCGTGTCCCCGATTATCCCTGTTTGTCTGTGACCCTGAACCTTTGGCGTGTACTCTGTTGTTCCTGTCTGCTAGTCGCCCTGACCTCTGCGCTATTTCTTTACTATCCTTGTTGTTCCAGCCTGCTGCTTCCTTCTCTTGCAGTCTACCGTGAGCGTGAGCTGGGAGACCCTAGGGGCTGCGACCTGGAGCCAGACTGCAGCGCAGTCCATCCTCACCACTAGAGGCTTTGGTGAACACCTGCTGGCTCTTAGACTCTGTGCCCTGGGGAATCTATGCTCTAGCTCCCACTGGGATCTGTGTTAGTGATCCAGTAGACCTGCTTCCCAAACCTCCCTGGGTACTATCCGCAGCAGTCAGTCCTAGGGTCTACTATCTTAGCGGTGCACTTCCGACTCCTACAGAGTGCATCTGTCACCTGGTCTCAGGTGACCTGACAGTTTGAGCAGCCATGGACCCGGCTGATGTGCCGCGACCCACAGATGATCCGTTGCAGGGCTTAGTTCGTAGACTTGAGACTCAGGAATTTCATCAGACCCAGGTGATGCGATTCCTTCAGGATTTGGTATCCCATTTTGAACAGGTTCAGGCCTCATTAGGACCCCCGGTTCAACAACCTCAACGGCTATCTGCTGCTGCACCTATCGCACCAGTTGCAGCCACACATTCATTACAACTGCCAGCTCTGGCCCATTTCTCTGGGGACTCCAAGGCTTGCAAGGGTTCCTTAGTCCTTAGTGCACAATTCATTTTGAACTTCAGCCCCAAAACTTCCTGTTCGATCGGGCGAAAGTAGCCTATATTATATCCCTCCTGTCCGGCGAGGCGCTAGCTTGGGCTGCCCCTCTGTGGAAACTGAATGATCTAGTGGTTTCTAGCCTGTCTGATTTCTTGAACTGGGTCGTGTCTCCTCAGCGTCTAGCACTCTTTTACGTCTCCATCAAGAGTCCGCTTCTGTGGGACAGTATGCTCTTCAGTTCCGTATCCTCACAGCTGAATTGAGCTGGAATAATGAGGCCCTAGTTGCAACATTTTTACATGGCCTCTTTGATAGAGTGAAGGATGAATTAGCAGGAAGATCCCTTCCTGCTGATCTAGATGGTGTCATCATCTTGTGTAACCAGATCGATATTTGCTTTCAGGAGAGGGCCCTGGAAAAAAGACTATACTGAAAGGGAAGTGCCGCTGTTCAAAGGGTAGTGAAAAAAAATTTAAATAAAAGAATAAACCTCTGTGTGAATAAATAATGTGAATAAACCTATGCCTATAAATGAATGATGTTGCAGTCAAAAGTAAACCAGATAGGTGTACTGTTCAGTAAATGAGTAGTTTGGTATCATCTGGGGTAGTAACCCTAAGTAATTATATGAATCTCCCTAAATATAAATAAGTACATATGCACAAATATCCGTGTGTATAAAAGGCAAGCAAAAAATGTGAAATGACCACAAATGTGTATAAAAACCAAACAGAAAAATTAAATATAAATCATTAAAGAATAAAAATAAAGAAAAAAATATATACGTGAATGTATATATAAGTAAGTAAAAAGTCCCAAAACAGTCAATCAAATGACGATCTGTGAGTAGTGGATTGTGCACACACAAAATAAAGGGGACTCTTCAGTGCTCCCCTCTTCCATCCGCATCCCCCTCCTGTGATTGCACTCACCAGAGAGCCTCACCCCTGCAGGGGTAACAGGCGTGATAGCTGTATACAGATGGCAATGTCCCCCTTGGCAAGATATCCCTCTAGTTCACACAGCTCCCATAAGACTCTCCAATGCGGTTTCAAAATCCTCAGCAACGGACTTTTAGTTCACACAGCTTCCTTAAGACTCTCCAATGCGGTTTCAAAATCCTCAGCAATAGACCTCCCCATATGAATGGAAAAAACGAGCCTCATAGCGTGAATCCATAGAACCAAGGTCTTTTATTAAATCTCCATATTAAAAATAATGAATCAGTAAAAATTGTCTAATAAAACACACCTAGAGGGAGCTGCACTGCTCCACCTAGTGTGATGCAAGGCACATCCGCAGTTCTGATACGTGGTCCCGGTGTGCGTTCCACAGCCAAGGTAACGAAAACCGGAAGTACAGGTAAAGGAAGTGATGTGTTGCGTACCAAGTATGTCCCGCCTAAGGGGTGAGGCTCTCTGGTGAGTGCAATCACAGGAGGGGGATGCGGATGGAAGAGGGGAGCACTGAAGAGTCACCTCTATTTTATGTGTGCACAGTCCACTACTCACAGATCGTCATTTGATTGACTGTTTTGGGACTTTTTACTTTCTTATATATATATTCACGTATGTATTTTTATCTTTATTTTTATTCTTTAATCATTTATATTTAATTTTTCTGTTTGGTTTTTATACACATTTGTGGTCATTTCACATTTTTTGCTTGCCTTTAATACACACAGTTATTTGTGCATATGCACCTATTTATATTTAGGGGGATTCATATAATTACTTGGGGCTACTACCCCAGATTATATCACACTTGTCACTTTATTTTTGCACCATATTTTTGCTGCATATGTGCGTATACACACGTGATTTGAGATATATATACACACCCCTACCAATCCATTATTTATATTTATTCATTTTCATCTTTTAACCTCTTACACTTTGGTTTCCTCATTTACTGAATGGTACAGCTACCTGGTTTACTTTTGACTGCAACATCATTCATTTATAGGCATAGGTTTATTCACATTTATTCACACAGAGGTTTATTCTTTTATTTAATTTTTTTTTCACTACCCTTTGAACAGCGTCACTTCCCTTTCAGTATATTCTTTTCATCTTGGACTCCACCTGGTGGTGTCCCATTTAGGGAGGCAGCAGTTCCTTTATTTCCTAAGCGCAGAACACTTGTTTTTTAATACCCTGGAAAAAAGATGACAGCACTCCCCGTTCTTTAGGCAGCCTGAGCTCCCAGTCCCTTCTCTTTGATCTGAGGAGCACCCCCTGCCTGCTGAGGAACCTATGCAGCTGGTCTGGACCAAGTTATCTCCTGAAGAACACTTTAGGCGCAGAACTCTGGGCCTGTGCCTCTATTGTGGGGCCAAAGGTCATTTTCGTGACACTTGTTCTCTTCGTCTGGAAAAACGCTCGGGGCTAATACATCTGGAAGGTGGAGTATTAGACCCTGAAATATCACCCTCACCTTCTCGTCTTCTCCTTTCTGTGTTCCTTCATGTCGGCGCTTCCTCTCGTTCAGTCTCGGCACATCTGGATTTCGGAGCCGCTTGCAATTTCATGGATTGGGAAACTGCATCTTCCATGAGACTTACCCTTTTGCCCCTTTCAATGCCATTGGTGGTCTTGGCGATTGATGGCACTGTTCTCCCAGGGGGCCCTATCCCCTTCCAGACCCTCCCTGTTAGGATGTCGGTAGGAACACTCCACCAGGAGTGGATATCCTTCCTTGTCTTACCTAAGGCTTCATCTCCTATCATATTAGGTCTTCCTTGGTTACGGTTCCATTCTCCACACGTTGACTGGACTGCTGGACAGATCCTGGCTTGGGGTTCCTCCTGTTCCTCTTCCTGCCTACTCAAGGTTACCCCAAAAGAGAAACTTCCTGTTGCCACCATCCCTGTATCTTCTGCTCTTCCCGCTGTATATAGCGATTTCTGGGATGTGTCCTGCAATAGTCGGCCTGATGCACTCTCTAGATCATGTGGCACTCTGGCTGAGGAGCCCACCTATGAACCTGAGCTGATCATTCACTCCAGTTTGCATAACCATTTACCTTTGCCTGTCCCTAAACTCCCTTGGACGCACAGCCAGGCTAACTTGTCCGCAAGTTCCACAGTCGCTACGCCCTGTGATGTGATTGAGATAGTCGCTACACCTGGCGATACTATTCAGTCGGCCTCTGCACCAATTATGCCAGTCCAGCCCATGCCCAGTGAGCTTCCTGCTTTTTCTTATTCAGGACCTTCTGTAACCTGGTCTCACCCTACTACTACTATGTCCATTCAAACCTGTCTAAGAGGCTCAATCCATCCTTTGGATAGACTGCCCTATTCGGCCAGGGGGGGTTTTCAAGGACTCAGGGTTTTTTTCAGGACTCTCTGCATTCTGCTTGTGTTTCAGCTATCCAGCTTGACTCCAGTGACACATCACCTTCTAACCAACCTGGTCTCAGAGATTCACTGACCTCTGCCCAGTCTGATGATCCTGTGCTGGATGTCCAGCTCATCTTTGAAGGTCTGGGGGACCCTGCTCAGACTCCTGATAGTCTTCTCATGCCCTTATCCATTCCTAAGAAGCCTTTAGTCCTCAATAAGTCCTCTCGTCCTCTCCCTACCTCGGTTTCGGTCTCTGAGGATAATCTAAATTACGAGGTTAGTCAAGTTCTGGATTCCTGGCGCCATAGAGGCATTCTTCAGTACCTCGTTCATTGGGTTTTGTCCTGAGGAGAGGTCTTGGATCACTGCATCTGAGATCTTTGTGCCTCGTCTGTTGAGGAGGTTTCATCTGGAGTTTCCCTTTAAGGCGGGAGAGGGGTGGCCTCGTAAGAGCGGGGGTACTGTCATGGTTATGCAGTAATCTTTCTCTGTCAGCTTACCTCATCTCACGTGTTCAGACTAAGAGGCCAGCCACTCTCACCTGGCTGTTTTTATAACCTCTCCTCTAAGCATGGCTCCACCCCAGGCCCTATCAGTTAACCCTATAATAACCTGTGCACTGCAAGCCAGCGGTGCTGATCAACCATTGTGTATTCATTGTGTGTTTGGCTTCCTGTTTCCTGCTTGCTGTGTGCTCTTCGTTTGTCTATGTTACCGACCTTG
Source organism: Aquarana catesbeiana (assembly GCF_042186555.1). NCBI lineage: Eukaryota > Metazoa > Chordata > Amphibia > Anura > Ranidae > Aquarana > Aquarana catesbeiana. Next base: position 73,617,068 of record NC_133332.1, on the reverse strand, counting down.
GCGTGTTCCCGACTATTCCTGTCTGCTCGTGACCCTGACCTTTTGACGTGTCCCCGACTATCCCTGTTTGTCTATGACCCTAAACCTTTGGCGTGTACTCGCTGTTTTTCCTGTCTGCTAGTCACCCTGACCTCTGCCTTATTCCTATACTATCCTTGTTGTTCCAGCCTGCTGCTTCCTTCTCTTGTAGTCTACCGTAAGCGTGAGCTGTGAGACCCTAGGGGCCGCGACCTGGAGCCAGACTGCAGCGCAGTCCATCCTCACAACTAGAGACTCTGGTGAACACCTGCTGGCTCTTAGACTCCGCTCCCCACTAGGATCTGCGTTAGTGATCCAGTAGACCTGCTTCCTGAACCTCCCTGGGTACTATCCGCAGCAATCAGTCCTAGGGTCCACTATTTTAGCGGTGCACTTCCGACTCCTACGGAGTTCATCTCTCACCTGGTCTCAGGTGACCTGACACATAGTTGATTATAGTAAATGGCTTCAGCCAAACACTAACCATGAGTGAAAGAAAAGTTTTTGTGTTATCATTTATATTCTCTGAAAAATGGTAAACTTATGAGCACAATTGTGTGTGTGTGTGTGTATATATATATATATATATATATATATATATATATATTGAGCAGGGATCCCTGAAACCTGAACATTATTTCAAGGATTCTTATGTGGTAAAAGGTTTAGAAAAGCTGCCCTTAACCATTATAGCTTTATAGCAATGAGCAAGGAATTGTAAGTGCAGCTATGGAGTAGTCACTGCTCGGGGAACGCATGGCGCAGTAATTAGACTGCTGCATCTGTGTGTGTAACCTTGCAGGTCAGGGAAAGATGGCTGTTAGTGTCTTAAGCCATAAGATAGGTTTCTGTACAGTGAGATAAATCTACTATATTCAAGAGAATATTTGCAATTCCAAGCAATTACTTTGCAGGATATTAATAACAATTACTGAATAATGATCGTCACTGTCTTTGCAGCTTCGCCTTTGTAAAGCATCAGAGAAGTATGTGTATTGCATGCAAAGTATGGCACAGGGCTACAAAACGTAATATGCAACACAATGCTATCAGTAACAACAACAACAACGCATACCATGTTGTTTTCAATATGGAAGTGCCACAACAACTGCATTGTAATGGTTATGTTGTTAAATAAATGAAGCTTTAAATGGATATTAGATTCATTACCCTAGGAGGCTAGTTTGCTGTTATGTGCAGCCTTGAAGCTGTCCTTTTCCACCCTGCAGAATCAGATTTGCTGATTAAATGATGATTTGCATAAGATAACACCATAATCATTGAGGTGTTTCTGCTGTTTAATGGTGGTCAAACAGTAAAGGGACATTATTGCTTTCTGTTACGCTGGGGGGCTATAAAATCTTTTTTAAAGCATGAGATCAGCCATACACAGAGCAAATTTCTTAGCACTGTCCCTTGTGCTGATTCCTCTTCTGTTAGCTGAAATTCTCATTGATGCCTTCCTCTCCCTAACCGTCATAATATTCCAGTGTGGAGAGGGTTAAGGCCCCTTTCACACAGATGGACCGTTTAACCGTTTTTCTTCCATCCGTCGACGGACGACAATGCATTCCTATGGGCAAACGGATGACCACCCGTTACCATCCGTTAACCTCCGCTTCCGTTTTTATCTGTTTTTTTTAATGTACAAGGCTACATCCAAATCCATCAAAATGGATATTAACTGACAATGTCCGTCAACATCCGATCAGTTTAGATCCGTTTTGAAGAAATAATTCAAAGTTCATACTTTGACAAATTAAAAAAACAAAGTGAAAAAAACTTTATTTTAAAAGGGTTATTCAGAATAATAAAACTAAAACGGTTTTGAACATATCATGTGCTTTTGTGTCTCTTTATGCTATCAAAACACAATGAAATAACCAAATTAATTAATTAATACATTTAAATTTGCACTGCATTATTTATATATATATTGGTACTGCCATGGATCTTCTCCTGATGGAGATAGAAAGTAGTCGCAAATTGTTCATGCATGGCAATGTAGGTTGGGAGGAGCAATGCTTTCTGGGTAATTTCCTTAAAGGCACAGAAACTACTGTAAACTGATGAAAACGGATACAAAAACTGATGTAAACGTGTACATTAATGGATGAAAATGGATATTAACGGAGCGGAAGATGGATGAAAATGGAGATTAACGGAAAAGAAGACGGATGAAGCAACGGATAAGAACTGATACGTTTTTAGCGTGGCTAAACTGATGGTGCCTGTGTGAAAGGGGCCTAATAGAGCTGTGGGCACTGTCACCATTTCTCATCAAGACTGTTCAAGGATGCCCACCCTTTCCACCCAGCTCTGCCATTCATAAAATCCTGTCCTACAGCTCCTATGAATGGAAAGTCATCCATGAATGGAGGAGGCAGACCTTTTAATCATACACCTGTCTTCTATTCATAGATCATGTTTCATTCATAGAAGCTATTGTATGGCTTCTATGAATGGCAGAGCTGTACAGAAAAAGGCAGGCAGTCTTGATGAGAGGCTGTGCCAGGACCCACAGTTCTTTTAACCCCTACTACACCAGAAGATAAAGTCATTTTTTTGGTGGGGGGGGCAGCAATGAGATTTTTAGCTAACAGAAAAGGCATGAGCACAAGTGACAAATCCTACTAAGGATAACTGTAAGTTATATTCCTTGTGTTTTTTTTATATTGGCCGCACTTATGCCGCTTACACATGACCAGACTTTCCGTCAGAATAGTTCCGCTGAAACGGATTTGTCTACACACGATCACACCAAAGTCAGATCGTTTAGAACGCAATGACGTACGACGGGACTAGAAAAAGGAAGTTCTATAGGCAGTAGCCAATAGCTGCCCTTGCGTCGTTTTTGGTCCGTCGGAATAGCATACAGACGAGCAGTTTTCCAGATAGGAACTGATTCCGTCGGAAAGATTTGAAACATGTTCTATTTCTAGGTCTGTCAGAATTTTAGAAAGAAAAAGTTAGATGAAGCCCACACACGATCCGAATGTCCGACGGAATGATTCCGTTGGACCTTTTCTGCCGGAAAGTCCAGTCGTGTGTACGCGGCATTAGGCTTTACATTTATATTTTTATTTTTCATAGGATAGATGTTCCAGATTTATCTTTATGTTGTTGTTATTATTTAAGTACAGACCCATAGCATTGTACAACCTACATTTGAAACTTGTACTTTACCTAATTATTCATGTGCGTTAATATTTGCATTTTTTTTCTTAGCCCTAAATGAAGAGGGCCTTTCAGAGCTCCACGACAAATGTGTTTTTGTACAACATGCTTGCTTTTTTTTACCATTGGTTTGCTATTCTTAGTCGTTTACATTATAGAAAAAAATGTACTTGCTGTTATGTTCTTAGAGCTGCCTCACCAGTGCACCTACACTCCAATATATATATAATACTTTAGGATCTTGGGCTCCTAACCTACATCAGATAACAACCTTGTCATGACTATACTTTGCTGGATGCACACCACCACTAATCATTGTGCAATAAATTGTCCTTAACACAGAAGGGGATTAGGGGATTGCTGCTGGTTCAGTCACAGGCTTCACAGAACTATCAGCGTATGTATATATAAAAACAAGAACCGGGTGACTCAACAGCCCGACAAAACTCTTGCCTCCAAGGGCATCTTTCATCTCGCAGCCCATCAGTATCAGGTAATTGCAACTCTGGAAATTATCAGAGACCATTAGAAACAAAAGGCCTTGTGCCCTAACCCATAGGGTCCCTCATTACCTGGTGCAGTGATCTTCATTGTGTGCTCTGTACACACAGGGGCTGCTGTGCTTACAGATCCTCTATAGTAGCAAGTGGTTTGAAAAATAAATGGAAAAAAAGATAAGATGAACTAAAAGGTGTAAGAAAAGCAATTCAACATAACTGGGAAAATAAAACATGTACAGTAAACATGTCGGATGTGCACGTAAAGATGAAGGTGAACATTAAAAAAAAAGGCAAGCGTGTACTTTACCGACTGCTGTAATCCAAATCATAAATCCTCAAGGTCCTTTTGCTTCACTTTTCCAAAATAACCAACAAGTCCCTTTACCTCTAGGCATTTTTTTTTTCTTTACGCTCTTGCAACTGTTAAACGGAGATCACAGCTCCCTGCCGGAGAACATACAGAATTCTGTAGTTTTTTAACAACTTTACTATCTGACTTACTTTCCAATCTTCTTCTCTAGTGTTATCTCAGGCAGACAATTGCGTGCCTGGGGCGCTGATTCCCGAGGTTTACCTGTCACGGACGTTCACTGCGTAGTGCAGTTAAATCCATGCGGAAGACTGAACCTCTGCCTGGAGGGAAGGATAAGACGCTGTTTTCCGCAGAGAGATTTAAAACTTCGCCCGAAACTGCAACATTATATAACTAACCTCTACTTCAGAGCATGCAAGACGTCCTCAGGTTTCAACATTGACGCCGGGCAATGTCGGTGATGGGGCTGCAAGCGAAACTTGTGAAATGGGCGGGTGTGATATGGGAATGAGCTGTCACCATTGGCTATAGCCGGGCCATTGCGCTGCTCTGTTAGTCAAAGGCAAAGGGATACATGACGGAACCCAGCGGCAGAACGTTACAAAGCCTTTTGGTCGTTGACTCTACTTCCTAAAGGCAATGTCATCGTTATGACCTGTGCTGCTTTGTAGTAGGAGAATAAACTACATGATGCTCAATGATTTTGTAACAAACTGGCAATAGTGGGTCAACTCTGTAAAGGTTTATTTCAGTCTATGTACAGTACATGTTAATGTGTGTGTATGCAATACATTAAGGCAGAACCCTAGCCAGAACATCATTTTTTTTTTTTTTGCTTTAGATGGAGCAGGAAAGGGTTAATGATAAAACATTTTTTTTTGTAGAGCAGTGAAGGGTAAATATATTTGTTTAATTTTTAGGATATTTCTTTCACTTTCTGTTTAGGTATTTCTAGGTATATCTCTACCAGCTTTGCATATCTAGAAAGTGACATTTTTGCCCATTCTTCTTTACAAAATAGCTCAAGCTCTGTCAGATTGGATGGAGAGTGTCTGTGAACAGCATTTTCCATCGGAATTTCCATCACACAAAATTTGAGGTTCTCAAATTTTCCGACAACAAAATCCATTGTCGTAAATTCCGTTCGTGTGTACACAATTCCGAAGCAAAAAGTTCCACGCATGCTCGGAATCAAGCAGAAGAGTCGCACTGGCTATTGAACTTAATTTTTCTCGGCTCGTCATATGTGTTGTACGTCACCGCCTTCTTGACGTTTGGAATTTCCAACAAGATTTGTGTGACCGTGTGTACGCAAGACAAGTTTGAGCCAACATCCGTCTGAAAATATCCATGATTTTGTTGTCAGGATGTCCGATCGTGTGTACAGGGCATAAGATTGTCCTGTATTTAGCTCCATCCATCTTCCCATCAACTCTGACCAGCTTCCCTGTCCCTGCTGAAGAAAAGCATCCCCACAACATGATGCTGCCACCACCATGTTTCACAGTGGGGATGATGTGTTCTGGGTGATGTGCAGTGTTAGTTCTCCGTCACCACACATAGCGGTTTGCTTTTAGGCCGAAAAGTTCAATTTTGGTCTCATCTGATCAGAGCACCTTCTTCCACGTTTGCTGTGTCCCCCAAAGCACCTTCCCCCACGTTTGCAGTTTGCTTCTCGCAAACTGCAAATGAGACTTGTGGTTCTCTTTCAACAATGGCTTTCTTCTTGCCACTCTTCTATAAAGGCCAGATTTGTGGAGTGCACGACTAATAGTTGTCCTGTGGACAGATTCTCCCACCTGAGCTGTGGATCTCTGCAGCTCCTCCAGAGTTACCATGGGCCTCTTGGCTGCTTCTATGATTAATGCTCTTCTTGCCCAGTCTTTCAGTTTAGGTGGACGGCCATGTCTTGGTAGGTTTGCAGTTGTGCCATACTCTTTCTATTTTCAAATGATGGATTGAACAGTGTGCTGCCTGAGATTTTCAAAGCTTGGGATATTATATAACCTAACTTCTCCACAACTTTATCCCTGACCTGTCTGGTGTGTTCCTTGGCCTTCATGATGCTGTTTGTTCATTAAGGTTCTCTAACAAACCTCTGAGGGCTTCACAGAATAGCTGTATTTATACTGAGATTAAATTACACATAGGTGGACACTGTTTACTAATTGGGTGACTTCTGAAGGCTATTGATTCCACTAGATTTCAGTTAGGGGTATCAAAGTAAAGGGGGCTGAATACCAATGCACGCCACACTTTTCAGATATTTACTTAAAAACATTTTGAAAAACATTGATAATTTTCCTTCCACTTCACATTTATGTGCCACTTTGTGTTGGTCTATCACATAAAATCCCAATAAAATAAATGTATGTTTTTGGTTGTAACATGACAAAATGTGGAAAATGTCAAGGGGTATGAATACTTTTTCAAGGCACCGTAACTATACGACCAAAATAATTAGTTAATAAAGTTAACAAAATGTAAAAATTCACCAAGCACCATGCAAACATTAAAAGTGCTTATATATATAGTATAACCCTATTTAGATGGAGTTGGCCCACCCTTTGTAGCTATAACAGCTTCAACTCTTCTGGGAAGGCTGTCCACAAGGTTTAGGAGTGTGTCTATGGGAATGTTTGACCATTCTTCCAGAAGTGCATTTGTGAGGTCAGGCACTGATGCTGGACAAGAAGGCCTGGCTTGCAGTCTCCGCTCTAATCCATCGCAAAGGTGTTCTATTGGGTTGAGGTGCAGGCCAGTAAAGTTCGTCCACCAAAAAAAAACTCGCTCATTCGTGTCTTAATGGACCTTGCTTTGTGCACTGGTCCAAATCATTTGGTAGAGGGTGGGGTTGTTTTTCAGGGGTTGGGCTTGGCCATTTAGTTCCAGTGAAGGGAACTCTTAAGGCGTTAGCCATTAAAGTTCATATGTGTGTGTAAAGGCAGGTGTCACAATACTTTTGACAATATAGTTTATATGTATGTTTTTTTTTTCTTTACGTTAGTTACTTTTTCTTCACAACCACATAGAGCAGATAACAGCTATAATTGCCACAAAATCAGTTGGACAGGCTGACCTCACTGACCAGCAGACTTTGAAGACTTAGCAATGAGCTTTGTCTTCAAAGCTACATTAGCAACATAAATTACAGAATCTGCTTGTGATCTTTAGAGATGGACATTCTCTCGATCTGGAATTTGACCTGAACAAGACTACATGATAACTATGGACCCCAACTGGCTAGGCAAATTAAATTGTTCAATAAGTGAATTGTCTTAGTTAACCTGCAAGTGGTATCCACGGGGGTACCCTTTTTGTTGAATAAAATGGTTGCAGTGGATTATGGGGTGAGATTCCCTACCCCCAACAGCTAAATACCCATATTAAAAACATAAAGTAAGCTGTCTTACCTACAGAGACCTAAATGGAAAGTGAAAGAGCAGCAGCAGACTGTTTAGATAACCTCTCTGCTCTTTCCTCCTATCAGTATATTCCTTGTCAGCATATTTAAATGCAGCACACTTGGCTCCCAGTCCTGCTCCTTCCTCTCCCAGCCTGAGTGCTGCTGTGTAGAGGCTGATATAAATTCCAATTTTTTGGAGCTACGCTAGCTGTTTCAAAAAAAATAATTTAATCCCTTGTCTACCAAATTATGGTTATAAATGTCATGATAAACAAGGGGTTAAAGCAAGCTCATGACTGCTACTTCAGCCGTAAGGTTGGGGTGAATTTTACCAGCTGGTGAAGGGCTTTCAGATAAAGGTGATCACTTTTATGGGGTCTCTAAGGTATGTCCCCCCCCCGCCGCCGCCGCCGCCGCCGCCGCCGCCGCCGATGTGGTAGGAAAGGCAGGGAAAAAAAGGTAGGTAACATAAAGCAGGAACACGGATCAATGCCTTCACATAAAAGCACCTTCCCCACAATGAGAAAGCACAGGCTAGGCAAACAGTTAACCCTTTGATCGCCCCCGATGTTAACCCCTTCCCAGCCAGTGTCATTAGCACAGTGACAGTGCATATTTTTTTTAGCACTGATCACTGTATTAGTGTCACTGGTCCCCAAAAAGTGTCAAAAGTGTCAGTTAGTGTCCGATTTTTCCGCCGCAATATCTTAGTCCCGCTATAAGTCGCTGATCACCACCATTACTAGTAAAAAGAATCTATATGAAAAAAAAATCTAAATATCCTTTAGTTTGTAGACGCTATAAATTTTGCGCAAACCAATCAATATACGCTTATTGGGATTTTGTTTACCAAAAATATGTAGCAGAATAAATATTGGCCTAAATTCATGAAGAAATTTGATTTTTTTTTTTCCAATTTTTTTATTGGATATGTTTTATAGCAGAAAGTAAAAAATATTGTTTTTTTCTTTCAAAATTGCCTTTTTTTGTTCATAGTGCAAAAAAATAAAAATTGCAGAAGTGATCAAATACTACCAAAAGAAAGCTCTATTTGTGGGAAAAAAAGGACATACATTTTGTTTGAGTACAGCATTGCACAAACGCGCAATTATCATTTTTTACTGAGCTAAAATACAGCCCATTAATTGCCTATGCACACAGACGCGTAAACAAGCGCTGAGTATTCTTCAAAAAAAAAAAAAATAGAAAAATCTGCATTTTTGGTCAGTAATTTACACCTTGCGCGCAAATGTGGGCGAATGCGCACATTTGAGCACGTTTGCGCCCAAAGTCGCACAGAGTGTCCATTGACATTGCCTGCATGGTAATAATCTTTCTGTGCATGCTTGCGCAATCGCATATGCGCAAAAAGGTGTGAAAATACATAAAAAGAAGTTTGAAAAAGTAGATGTTCAAACAGGAGTATCGTGTGCAAGAGACCTTAACCCCCTTCCTGACCAGAGCACTTTTTGCGATTCAGCACTGCGTCGCTTTAACTGACAATTGCGCGGTCGTGCGGCATTGCACCCAAACAAAATGGATGTCCTTTTTTTCCCACAAATAGAGCTTTCTTTTGGTGGTATTTGATCTGCGTTTTTTATTTTTTGCGCTATAAACAAAAAAAGACAATTTTGAAAAAAGCAAGCAATATTTTTTATTTTCTGCTATAAAACATATCCAATAGAAACATTTAAAAAAATAAAATTTCTTCATCAATTTAGGTCAATATTTATTCTGCTACATATTTTTGGTAAAAAAAATTCCCCGTAAGCGTATATTGATTGAGTGACAATTTTGAAATAAAACGCAATATTTTTTACATTTTGCTATAATAAATATCCCCCAAAAATATATAAAAAAAACTATTTTTTTTCATCAGTTTAGGCCGAAATGTATTCTTCTACATATTTTTGGTAAAAAAAATCGCAATAAGCGTATATTGATTGGTTTGCGCAAAAGTTATAGCGTCTACAAAATAGGGGATAGTTTTATGACATTTTTATTATTATTTTTTTTTTATTAGTAATGGCGGTGATCTGCAATTTTAATCGGGACTGGGACATTATGGCGGACACATCAGACACTTTTTACACTATTTTGGGACCATTATCATTTATACAGCGATCAGTGCTATAACAATGCACTGATTACTGTGTAAATGACACTGGCAGTGAAGGGGTTAACCACTAGGGGGCGATGAAGGGGTTAAGTGTGTCCTAGGGAGTGATTCGAACTGTGGGGGGGATGGGCTTCCAATCACATGACAGCGATCACTGCTCCCGATGATAGGGAGCAGTAGATCTCTGTCATGACACAAGCCAGAACAGGGAAATGCCTTGTTTACATAAGCAAATAAAAGAAAAAAGGCGCCTCTAAGTGCAGAATTAAAACTTTTAATTTCCCCAGACAAAATTAAAAACACTTACAGAATCAAGGATAAGAAGAGGCATAACATGGATGTATGAAGCAGGTGATACGGCATCAGGAGGTCCCAGTGTATCACAGCTTTTCAGGGATAATGATATGCAGCAGCAGAAGGTCCCAGGATCACCAGCAGGTGAACACCCCAGGCTCTGGGAACACTGGTGAAGCAATCTCGTCGTCTGAGTCAGCGTGGAACATGAATCCTGGAAACGACGTCAGCAGGAGAGGATAACAACCAGCATGGACTGCCAATGTCATTGGCTTGAAGAAGGAACCAATCAGTAGTTCCGAAACACGTCCCATTTTGATGACATATTTCATGTTTGCGGTCCATGCTGGTTGTTGTCCCCTCCCGCTGATGTCATTTCCAGGATTCATGCTCCACGCTGACTCAGACGACGAGATTGCTTCACCAGTGTTCCCAGAGCCTGGGGTGTTCACCTGCTGGTTATCCTGGGGCCTTCTGCTGCTGCATATCATTATCCCTGGAAAGCTGTGATACACTGGGACCTCCTGATGCCGTATCACCTGCTTCATACATCCATGTTATGTCTCTTCTTATCCTTGACTCTGTAAGTGTTTTTAATCTTGTTTGGGGATATTAAAAGTTTTAATTCTGCACTTAGAGGCACCTTTTTTCTTTTATTTGTTTTCTATTAGAGATTGCTTCCCTCTTTGAGTGCAGCCCTTATGCCGCGTACACACGACTGGACTTTACGTCAGACTTGGTCCGGCGTACCGGATTAGTCGGACAATTCGATCGTGTGTGGGCTCCAGCGGACTTTGTTTTCTCAAAGGTTGGACGGACTTAGATTTGAAACATGTTTCAAATCTATCCAACGGACTCGAGTCCGGTCGAAAAGTCCGCTCGTCTGTATGCTAGTTCGACAGACAAAAAGCCACGCTAGGGCAGCTATTGGCTACCAGCTATCAACTTCCTTATTTAAGTCCGGTCGTACGTCATCACGTACGAATTAGTCAGACTTTGGTTGATTGTGTGTACGCAAGTCCGTTCATTCAGAAAGTCCGTCGTAAAGTCCGTCGAAAAGTCCGCCGGGCAAAGTCTGCCGTAAAGTCCGCTCGTGTGTACACGGCATAAGTGTTTGAAGACCACTTCATCCATCCAATAAAGACACTATCTGCTTGATCCTGACATTCTGAGCTCCCTTGACATACGTTTTATCTTGTGTACATAGGCACTTCCCTGTTCTGCGGCTCCCTGACACGATCACTGGGAGACCGGCGGACATTGAGTCCACCGGTCCCACGGCCACGGTCACGCTGTACGCGGCGGGAGCGTGCGCACCTGCTATCCCCACCTCTTAAAGGGGACGTACAGGTACACCCATTTACCCACTGCTGCCATTGTGCCGCCGTATATACGCGTGAAGCGGTCGGTAAGTGGTTAAAGTAACGCAGTGCTGTATCGCAAAAAAATGGCCTGGTCATGAAGGGGGAAAGTCTTCCAGAGGTCAAGTGGTTAAGGGCTTTCAAGCTAATAAACACGTGTGCATATGGTGTCTTAGATTATAAGCTCTCTCAAACAGGGCCCTAAAAACCCTCTTGTATTGATTTAAAATATAACCCTGCCCAAGCTGCAATATATATAAATCTTGTATAATAACAATAGTTAGTCTGAATCCCTCTATAGAAGTTGTCACTATTATCCAGCCGGTGCTTTCTCTGGCTTGCTGAATGAACGCTCTGTGGTGGGAGGGGTCCGTACCCACTTGTTACCCATAGTAGATAAACACGCGGTGTGTTGGCATTGAAGGAAGAGTTCTATTGTCATTCAAGGACAGCTAGTTTTATTCATGTAGTAATCCTATAAATACCAGAATCAACTGATCCAGCATTTGTTCTAAATGTGAAACGTGACATACCTTATGAAGTGACCCAAGAGTCCTACTATTTAACAGCCAAACCATTAGGTAAAGCTGCATTGCCATCTACTACTTTCATAAACAGCAGCACAAGCTATACACAAGCTGGCAAGGCCATACTTGTAAGACTGCATATTGATTCAGCATCAGATTCCTAAACGGCCATTAAGCAGAAAACAAAAAAGAATACACATTTCTTCCATTAACATCAAGGCTACGCTGTGCATACTTAGTAACAACTAGTGAATAAACAGCGCTCCCACCAAATCAGTAGGTACAAGGGCGACACCCACCTCTCCGAATGTTATTGTTAGCGCACAGCTGAGCACATGGGTAATAAAGGGTTTGTTTTTCAGCTCTTTCTCCCACACTTCCTTTGTGTTACAGATTAGTTTTGCTATTGTGTTGCACCGTGTTGTCACCTCCTTTCTATATCCAGTAGAGTTTGTATGAGAATAATTTAAAAATTTCAAAGGGACTCACATTCATACATATATTTTCCCATAAATATAAGAGCGCAAATGTCTGTTGAATTAAAATCAAAGAAATATATATTTATTCAGACTTTGTACCAACAGCCCCCATTTTCAAATAGGCAAATCGGCCAAATAGGCCTCAGAAAAGACCCACTGCTCACAGTAATGTAACAGATCTGATCAGACATGCCCCCTTCTGTGTGTGAGGAAGCCTATGATGAGAGATGTGGCTGTTAAACCTCATACACACAATCGGACTTTATACAAACTTTCCTGTGGATTTCTGTACAAAGGGCGTTGGCCGTGAAATTGTATTGCATACACACGGCAGGACTTTTTAGGCAACAAACACGAACGTAGTGACATTTCAACTTACTGACGACACTTCAAAAGAGGACGTTCAATTCTCCGGCGCCACCCTTTGGTCAACTTCTGTATTGTTGTCTGATCTTTTGCATTGGTTCTGAGCATGCTTGTTGGTACTTTGTGCTAAAGAGAAAAATATCCTGGACGGCCGCACACCATAGAAGACATCTTTATTGATATAAAGAAATAAAATCCAAATGCAGTCACCTCATGTACAGGGAGGAACAGGAAAGATCTTTCCTGTTCCTCCCTGTACATGAGGTGACTGCATTTGGATTTTATTTCTTTATATCAATAAAGATGTCTTCTATGGTGTGCGGCCGTCCAGGATATTTTTCTCTTTCCACAAGCTTGTGCAGAGTCAGCACCTGTGAGTTCCATTAGGGCGGGTGTCTTGATACGGATTTGAGAGATTGGAGCGGCAATCTTTTGCTTACTTTGTACTAAAGTCTGATGGTTTTATGTACACACGATCGGACTTGCCGACGTCAGACTTTTGTTGCCGCCAAGTTTTTCCGTTCGCACAGCCAACATTTGTCCGATGTAAACCGAAAAAGTTTGTCCGATGGAGCGTACACACGGTTGGATGTTGCCTTAAAACAGCTAATTTGCATGTTTGTTGTCAAAAAGTCCGATCGTGTGTAATGGCCTTTACTTAGCTCTTCCAGCACAGAGCACTACAGTATGAGGGCAGGAAGCAGCAAAGGTATTTTTTCTAAAGCCCTCAAAAAAGGAAAAGCAAATTTGGGACTTTAAATAAGACTGGCACCAAAGGGATGCTCGCCTTCCTTTAAAGTCCCACCTCTTTTTCTTTTTTTTTTAAAAGCCCGGAACCTGGTTGGGAACCAACAGTTGGATGCCAATAATCATAGTCCTCTTTCCCCAATTCATTAAAAAATGAATATACATATTAACAGAAGTGTATTTGTTGGATGTGTATGGGGGGGGGTCGACTAAATATCTGCCAGTGGAGGGTATCATACTTATTAAAAGTTTATAGCACAAAAGAGTAAATGGTAGGATTTTAAATACTCCTCCAGTGAACATGCAGATACATATATCTAGAAAATATCTAAAAACTCAGATCAAATGTCATATTGATACCAACAAACATTATCCACTGGAAATATGCATGGCTATTGGTCTAAATAGAGAGCTTAGGTTGATGCGTTTTGCAGAAAACACCGCTTCCTCAGGACCTCCTGTCTCTCACATAAGTGCACATGACCAAAGAAATACATTCTAAAGACAAAGGAAACATATGTATAAGTTACAAAAAACATAATTGAGTTTGTTTATAATAATCATTAAGTTAGAAAGGTACATGATATCAATCCCCAAGAGAAGAAGAGAAGCTTGGGGTGGAGAGGATATTTATATACATTTTCTACCTTTTTCTGGAATGATTTAAAACTTGTATAATATATATTTTTCAGCTGCCAAAATTGTATACTGAGATATCATAGTGGGAAACCTTATGGTGTTGGTAAAAGTTTTGCAGGCCCGTGGGAAAGTCATCAGCGCTGGCCCATGGGAGAGTGATCAATCCTACAATTTAATCTTTTGTGCTATATAAAAAATGAATATACATACCTTTTTTCCCACTTTCATCTGTCTGTCTAGTCACATGATACGCAAGGTTCTAGCAGTGGACAGCCTGGAATGCTTCAGAGAACTGCAATAACATCTAACCCAGAAGTGAGACCTAAAGGACTGAGTGGACTATTTTTGGCAAGGAGTGTTGCAGTGAAAGTGCCTTTTTTTTTATTACTTATTTTTTTAAACTTAACCATTTTTTTTTCTATTTTTTATTAGTTATGGTTGGACTTTCCTAATGCCACATACACATGAGCGGACTTTTCGACCAGACTGGTCCGACGGTCTATCCGATGGACTTTCGGCGGACTTCCGATGGACTTTCCTAACGAACGGACTTTCCTACACACGATCACACCAAAGTCCGATGGATTCGTACGTGATGACGTACGACCAGACTAAAATAAGGAAGGTAATAGCCAGTAGCCAATAGCTGCCCTAGCGTCTGCTTTAGACTGTCGGACTAGCATACAGACGAGTGGATTTTTCAACCAGACTTGAGTCCGTCGGAAAGATTTGAAACATGTTTTATTTCTAGGTCCGTCGGACTTTTGGGAAAAAAAAGTCCGCTGGAGTCCACACACGATTGAATTGTCCGATGGAGTACAGTCCGCTGTGCCAAGTTTGCCGGAAAGTCCGCTCGTGTGTACGCGGCATAACAGTTAGTCACAAATCATCATAGGGTTACAGGACTATAAAGAGATAAAAAGGTGCGAGACTTCAGTTGGGCTTCAAATATTTTTTTCTAATTTCCTTTTCCATTTTCAAATTTCTGTAAAAAAGATAGCATATTGTTTCTGAAGTGCAAAACTGGTGGCAGAAATTTCAGCACACAAATGTAATAACATTGGACTTTTATTGAACTTTTTATTTTTTTTTTTTCTATTGAGATTTTTATGATGCAGTCCTTCCCTTCGCCAAACAGCCTGTCTTGAAATCCCTTCTCTACATGTGCTCCCTGATATCATTTATTTATGTAGCTGGGCCCATGTTCATGAAGGACCTCTGAAACAGGGCTGAAAGTAAGCATTTACCTCTCTGTTTTACACTGGGAGGGCAGATGGACTGTAAAGGACAAGTGATATTTTCTATTAATTGTATGTGTCATATACACTATATTACCAAAAGTATTGTGACACCTGCTTTTACACGCATATGAACTTTAATGGCATCCCAGTTTTAGTCTGTAGGGTTCAATATTGAGTTGGCCTATCCTTTGTAGTTATAACAGCTTCAACTCTTCTGGGAAGGCTGTCCACAAGGTTTAGGAGTGTGTCTATGGGAATGTTTGACCATTCTACCAGAAGCATATTTGTGAGGTCAGGCACTAAAGTGGATGAGAAGGCCTGGCTCACAGTCTCCGCTCTAATTCATCCCAAAGGTGTTCTATCGGGTTGAGGTCAGGACTCTGTTCAGGCCAGTCAATTTCCTCCACCCCAAACTCGCTCATCCATGTCTTTATGAACCTTGTTTTGTGCACTGGTGCACAGTCATGTTGGATCAGGAAACGGCCATCCCTAAACTGTTCCCACAAAGTTGGGAGCATGAAATTGTTCAAAATGTCTTGGTATGCTGATGCCTTAAGAGTTCCCTTCACTGGAACTAAGGGGCCGAGCCCAACCCCTGAAAAACAACCCCACACCATAATCCCCCTCCACCAAATGATTTGGACCAGTGCATAAAGAAGGGTCCATAAAGATACAGATGAGCTAGTTTGGGGTGGAGGAACTCGACTGGCCTGCACAGAGTCCTGACCTCAACCTGATAGAACACACTCCTAAAGCTTGTGGACAGCCTTTCCAGAAGAGTTGAAGCTGTTATAGCTGCAAAGGGTGGTCCAACTCAATACTGAACCCTATAGACTGAGACTGGGATGCCATTAACCATTTAAGCTCCGGAAGGTTTACCCCCCTTTATGACCAGACCATTTTTTGCAATACGGCACTGCATTACTTTAAATGACAATTTCACGGTCCTGCGACACTCTACCTAAATAAAATTGATGTTCTTTTTCTCCCACAAGTAGTGCTTTCTGTTGGTGGTATTTGATCACCTCTGCGGTTTTTATTTTTTACGCTATAAACAAACAAAAAAAATTTTGAAAAAAAAATAAAAAAAATTTTACTTTCTGCTATAAAACATACCCAATAATAAAATAAAAAAATTCTAATTTCTTCATAAATGAATATTTTTGGTAAAAAAAAATTCCAATAACCGTATATTGATTGGTTTGCGCAAAAGTTATAGCGCCCACAAACCATGGGATAGATTTATGGAATTTTTATTTTTTACATTTTTTTACTAGTAATGGCGGTGATCTGCAATTTTTTAGCAGGACTGGGATAGTGCAGGGGACATATCTGACACTAACTGACACATTTTGGGGACCAGTGACACCAATACATTGATCAGTGCTAAAAAAAATACACTGTCACTGTACTAATGACACTGACAGGGAAGGGGTTAACATCAGGGGTGATCAAAGGGTTAACTGTGTTCCCTGGGAGTGTTTTCTAACTGTGTGGGGGTTCATTTACTGTGGAAAGACATAGATCGGTGTCCTTAGCAGAAACACAAGATCTCTGTCTTCCCTTATCAAAGAACGGCAATCTGCTTTGTTTACACAGGCAGACCACAGTTCCGCTGATTCCAGAATGATCAGCGGGTCCTGGTGGACATTGAGTCTGCCGGCCCTGCCGCAGTAACTGTATGTGGGACGGTCGTTAAGTGGTTAATTGAACAAGCTGACGTTAGAAGCTGCTTGGCTACCATGAACAGTTATACAACGCATGTTTAAAAGGTGTAGCATGACTAAGGCCATTTTCGCGCGTCCCAGACCTGGAAATGACAGATCACTAACTAGGTACATGATCTGGCACAGAGCGGCCACCCTGCCGCAGTATATGTACTTGGGCCAGTCGCTAAGCAGTTAAAGTTCATGTGTGTGCTAAGGCAGGTGTCCCAATACTTTTGGTAATATAGTATATGTATTAGGCTTGAAAATTGTATTGATTGCACTTAAAAATATTTTGATTTTACTGGTAACTATTGCCACTGAGAAAGAATGATACATACTAGACATGTGCAACTCCTTTCGTAATTAATCGAAATTCGGCCGAAATTACGAATTTCAACTAATACGAACGAATTAATTTGATGTGATTTGGTAATTCGTTAAAGATCTAATGAAACAAAATGTCAACTAAATCTTACAGTCCAATCAGCTGATTAATTTTGTGCTGGAGGTTGGATTACTGGCAAAGTGCATTCCTGAGAACTGACTGAGAAGGGTGTTGTATTGTATTTGAGCAGAGGAGAAGAGATATTGTCATTGTGTGTGTTAATAGATTCAATAAACAAACTACAAATCATTATCACGATTCAATATACATTAGGGGTGCAACGGATCGTCATCGATCCGTGACCCGTACGGATCAAGCTCCGCGGATCGGGACACCCGCAATCCGCGGAGCGCTCTGTGGCCTCGGCCATAGGAAAGGCCACGGCTTCGGCCTAGCTCCGGAGCGGCGGCCATTTTGGTACACCCGGCGGCCGTTTAGCACGTGATCACTCCGTCAAATGACGGAGCGATCACTTGTAACAAACCGGCGTCATGTCATGACGCCGGTTCCTCTCTCCCCTCTGTGTAGTGATCTGTACAGTGGAGGGGAGAGATCGGATGTCAACAATGCCCTGCCAATACTCTGCAATGCCCTGCTGCAATACTCTGGAATGCCCTGCTGCAATACTCTGCAATACTCTGCCAATACTCTGCCAATACCCTGCCAATAGTCTGCCATACCCTGCCAATACTCTGCCATACTCTGCCAATAGTCTGCCATACCCTGCCAATACCCTGCCAATACTCTGCCAATACCCTGTCAATACTCTGCCAATACTCTGCCAATACCCTGCCAATAGTCTGCCATACCCTGCCAATACTCTGCCATACCCTGCCAATACTCTGCCAATACCCTGCCAATACCCTGTCAATACTCTGCCAATACCCTGCCAATACTCCGCCAATATACCCGCCAATACCCTGCCAATACTCTGCCAATATACCCGCCAATATACCCTGCCAATATACCCACCAATACCCTGCCAATACCCTGCCAATACTCTGCCAATACTCTGCCAATACTCTGCCACACCCTGCCAATAGGGAGATTGTGGATATTACAGCGGGGGGAGATTTTTTTTTTTTTGTTGATCCGAAAATGATCCGAACCGTGATTCCTGATCCGAGAGACGATCCGAACCGTGAGTTTTTTGATCCGTTGCACCCCTAATATACATACATAAATATCAAATTTCAACTAATATGAAAGAAATTATAGCGGATATAATGAATGAATTTGACATGATTCGGTAATTCGTTAAAGATCTAATGAAACAAAAGGTCAACTCAAAGTAAATCTTACAGTCTAATTAGCTGATTAATTTTGTGCTGGAGGTTGGATTACTGGCAAAGTGCATTCCTGAGAACTGAGTGAGAAGGGTGTTGTATTGTATTTGAGCAGAGGAGAAGAGATATTGTCATTGTGTGTGTTAATAGATTCAATAAACAAACGATTTTCCCAACTACGAATCATTATCACGAATATATATGCATACATAAATATTGAATTACAACGAATACGAAAGAAATTATAGCGGATATAACGAATTAATTCGACATGATTCGAGATTTACACTACAAATAATAACAAATTATCCGAAAACGAATGAACATAACATAACGAATATAACAGAACGAAATTATGTATTTTACGAATGACAACGAACCAAACTAAACAAAATTTCCCGTTGTGCACAAGTCTAATACATACTTTACCATTGTACACAGCAAAGGTCAGAACAGACATAATAAAATGACACAAAGTTACATGTATTAAAGAATCAAATACCAGCGTAAACGCTTTAACGATTATAATAGATATGGTTTTGCCTGAGGGAATCACATAATAAATGATGTTGTTAGAAAACACTTGGAAGGCCGATGAAGTGTCCAGTATAATGTTATCTTGTAAATGCTTAATTTCTCAGAGGATTAGCAATACAGTATGATATGTTTAAGGGAGAGGTAGGTTAAAGGGACGGGGGGATTGAAGAGAAATAGGGTGAAAAAATAGAGGCTGGGGGAGAAGAAAAAGGCAGAGAGGGGAAATGCATCAAAAGTGAATCCATCTGGAGTAAAGTGCAAAACCGGGGATAGAGATAGTGTGGTGCGTAGTAGGCCACATCAGTGTACCCAGCTGTTGCATATCTCACCATTGCTTGTAGTAAATGAGCCAGCAACACCCTGTAAGAAGGTGAATAAGCAAAGCCAACCTAGGGGAATCATGTATGACATAATTTTACTTCTTTGTTGGCAAGGGAAGCTGCACGGTCTTATATCTTCATGACCTTGTTCATTTTAGCAAACCAAAGCTTGCTTTGCGGTGAATCTGAATTATAGCTCTTTGGTGCTGACTTTTCAACTCAGGAAGGGTTGTTGGTGCCAAGACATAGCCAATAAGGTAAGTACAAGCTGCTAGGGTTAGGGGTTTGGTTAGGGGTTCACAGAACACGAATTGGTCTGAGTCCAAACCTAAGCCATTCAGCTTTTGGATAAATGCCCAAACATTTGCTCATTCAGTGGAAGCTGAACGCCATGTGTAATGGTGCTATTACTTCCACTTTTAGGAAAGGGGAGCATGGGACCACCCTTCTAAACTATACCAGGCCACATGCTCTCAACATGTGGGTTTACCTTGCCAGGGGGTCCTTCCTAACAAAGCACCTTGTCACTATGTTAACAAGGCAGGGGGTCTGTCAGACTCTGAGAGCCCCCGGCCCCAAAGCACCCACCCCCCCATGTTGGGGGCATGTGGCCTGGTATGGTTCAGGAGGGGAGGAGGGTACTCACTCATCCCCCCTATCCTGACCTCCAGGCCGCATGCTCGGATAAGGGTCTGGTATGGATTTTGGGGGGGACCCCACGCCAATTTTTTTTTTTAATTTTGGCGTGGAGTTCCCCTTAATATCCATACCAGACCCAAAGGACCAGGTATGGACTTGGGGGGCCCTATGCTGTATTTTCCTTGATTTTTCAGCTATATTGCTAGGAGCTGGCAATACATTACAGCCGCGAGCAAGTTTGACTTACATTTTTTCCTTTTAGAAATGTAATTATTGCTGCTGCATGTTCCAGATGCGCTACTTTACAGGCAGACTAAGGAGACCCCCAGGCACTATATTTAAAGGAATATTTCATTTTTATTGTTTCACTTTAAGCATTATTAAAATCCTGCTCCTGAAAAAACAATTGTTTTAAAAACTTTTTTTTGCACTGATACCTAGTTAGTCGGATTTAAAAAAGACACAAGTCCATCTAGTTCAACCATAATAAATAAATAAATAAATAAAATAAAAAATATCATACAATCCCATATACCCAATTCCCACAGTTGATCCAGAGGAAGGCGAAACCCCCCCAGAAAAGCAGGATCCAATTTGCTACAGCAGGGGAAAAAATTCCTTCTTGATCCCAGAGAGGCAATCGAATTTTCCCTGGATCAACTTTACCTATAAATGTTAGTACCCAGTTATATTATGTACATTTAGGAAAGAATCCAGGCCTTTCTTAAAGCAATCTACTGAGCTGGCCAGAACCATCTCTGGAGGGAGTCTATTCCACATTTTCACAGCTCTTACTGTGAAGAAACCTTTCCGTATTTGGAGATAAAAACTCTTTTCCTCTAGATGTAAAGCGTGCCCCCTTGTCCTCTGTGATGACCTTAAAGTGAATAACTCAAGTGTTTTGGTGCAAACCGAACTGGGGGGGGGTGTGTGGCCCATCCCTAATCCCCACTGTGAAACATAGTGGAGGCAGCATCATGTTGTGGTGATGCTTTTCTTCAGCAGGTACAGGGAAACTAGTCAGGTGTTGACTGAAAGATGGATGGAGCCGAATACAGGTCAATCTTAGTAGAAAATCTGTTAGAGTCTGCAAAAGACTGGGGCAGAGGTTCACCTTCCAGCAGGACAATGACCCTAAACGTACAGCCAGAGCTACAATGGAATGGTTTAGATAAAAGCATATTCATGTGTTAGAATGTATCTGAATGTATCATCTTCAGTAACCAGGTGTATTCCAACTTGTTTCCGTCATGGCCGGAATCTTTAAAACCTTTTCCGATTCATCTTTGACTCTAGGTTGAACCTGCACCCTCAGGTAAATCAGGTGTTGAGTTCATGTCACTAATACTTGAGACTCCTGAGGTCGACTTTTCGCTATATCGCAGACTCTGACAAGAACGCCATGGTCAATGCCATTATCAGCAGTCGATTGGACTACTGTAATGCCCTGTATTTGGGTTTGCCTGCTTGTACAGTACCATCTACAAGCTCCAGTTGATTCAGAATGCTGCAGCAAGGTTACTGACAGGTGTTGGTCGCCGTGACCACATCACTCCATCCCTTAGAGCCCTGCATTGGCTACCCATGAAAGAACGGGTTCTGTTTAAAACTGGATGTCTTGTCCATAAGGCACTGCATGGATATGGCCCAGAGTATCTGAAGGAAAAATTTGTCAAGTATGTGCCTACCTGATCCTTGAGATCGGCAAACTTGGCCATACTGAAGATTCCAAAATTTAAAAAGAAAACATGTGGAGGGAGAACGAGTGAAGTACAAGGAGCTGAATTTTGGAACTCCTTGCCTCTGAAACTGAGACTTGAGAAATACGTTTTGAAATTTCGAAAGAAATTGAAAACCGTACTTTTTGTAGAAGCTTTTGGAGTCACCTAATTTTTAATTGGGGTGTGATGGACAGACTCCCTGGCTTTTATTCTGTATCTTGCTATGCTGGTTTGTTGGTTCTCTTAACGTTTTTTAATGTCCTTTTGTTTTTGTGCATCGAGGCCTTCGGGTAAGACTGCGTAGGTTAAGCATTTTAATAAATAAATAAATAGAATGGCCCAATCAAAGTCCAGACCTAAATCCAATTAAGAATCTGTGGCAAGACTTGCAAATTGCTATTCTCAGACGCTCTCCATCCAATATGACAGAGCTTGAGCTATTTTGCAAAGACGAATGGGCAAAAAATTCACTCTCTAGATGTGCAAAGCTGGTAGTTCTACAAATGCACGCCACACTATTCACATATTTATTTGTAAAAAAATTTGAAAACCATTTATCATTTTCCTTCCACTTCACATTTATGTGCCACTTTGTATTGGTCTATCACATAAAATCCCAAATAAAATACATTTATGTTTTTGGTTGTAACATGACAAAATGTGTAAAATTTCAAGGGGTATGAATACTTTTTCAAGGCACTGTATATTTTTTGTGGCCATTGAGGGATACATTTAATCAAATGTTTTTGTGCTCAGAGTTCAACTTTAAGTGGAGCAGTGGGTAGGCGGGGCCCTATAAATGCGTTTTAACCTTATGTTTTAATGCCCTTCAACTGCAAGTCTAAATAAGCCCATATACAAAACTTTGAATTCAAGCTGCCATTCAGAAATACTCAGTTGCAAAAGAGAATTAGAATTTCTATAGTGCTTTTTGTAGTCCAGATTTCTGCCCCATTGCTTGCATACATAAAACATAAGCCCCCAAGTATGAAGCCTGCAGTCTGTCACAAATGAGTAGAAGAACACAAAAGAACGTGTACTGTTTACTCAGACTTAGACCTGAGAGAGACAAGAAAAATCATTTGGCTTGAAGAACAAGTGGACGAAGAGCCAGCGAAAGAAGCAAAAAATACATATTAATGGGCTGACAGAACGGGCAGAATACACTGCTTTGTTTATCACTCAGTAACAGATTACAGTTAACTAGTCAGTGGCACTGTAGAGTGTACAGTATGATGTATTGGACATTGATAAGAAAGACAGATTATTAGGTTGGGAGACATATTGCAATACTTTCCTTCTGGGTTAGAACTAAAATAGCAAAATAACCATTGCAATAGACAGATCTCACCTGAAAAATTATATTTGAAGTACACGTTTTTGTAGTTTTTCATTATGTGCACAATCTCCTAAAACACGACTTCACTTTTAGCGAGGATGTCCTTTAGCCCTTTTGCTGTCAGAGCAGTTTTTTTGCATTTCGCGCACACATACTAAAATTAACTTTTTTTACAAGAAAAAGTACTTAAAACACCAAAGCATTCATTTTTTTCTCTGAAAGAAGAGCCTTGTAAAATAAAACGGTGGTAGCTACAATTTTTTTAATGTCACATAATATTATGCAATAGTTTATTAAACCTATATTGTTAGTAAAACTCAAATTATTTTAGTGCACACAATCATAATTTTATACATATTTTTTGCAAATTTAAAAAATTAGGTTGTGTTGAGTAAATAGATATGTCAAGCCCCAAAATTGCTAATGCAAAAATCGACAGTACCACAATGTGTTCAGCATAGGCTTTAAAAGCCTTTATAGGTCATCAGTTTACAGTCAAAGTGATTGTAAAGTCTTGTTTAAAAAAAAAAATAAAAATAAAAATAAAAAACAAAAATATTATACTTACCTGCTCTTTGCAGTTGGTTTTGCACTGAGCAGCCCTGATCTTCTTCTCGGGTCCTTCTTTTCTGCTCCTGGCCCCTCCTCCCTATTGAGTGCCTGAGCAGAATCACAGCTCCCTGTGTCAATCCACCCCCTCTTTCTCCTGATTGGCTGACTCACATTGATTGACAGCAGCAAGAGCCAAGCGCTGCTGTCTTAGCCAATGAGAAGGACAGTCTCGGGAAGCTGAGACACTCCTGCAAGATCGCTGGATAAAGATGGGATCAGGTAAGTATTAGGGGGGCTGAGAGGGGCTGCTGCACACAGAAGGTTCTCATATCTTAATGCATCATTAAGTGTGGGGAAGGCGCATTTGTAGCAGTGTAGAAATTATCAGATTTAATTTCCCCCCCATCTACCAAAATACACATCTTCTACGATATCTGGATTTTCATTGTGTGGCCTTTTTTTGCCACAGCAAACCCTAAGCACAAAAAAAGACATGGTTGCATCCAGCTATTACTGCACAAATGCCACTTGCCTCAATTATTTCTATAGCTGGGTCCATTCTCATGGTGCTTGCTTGCTTTCAAACTCCAACGCATGAAAACTGTGCTTGAAAGGCATGAATGAGCCCCAGCATTGACATTCAATGGACCATTCTGAGCCCACTGGCCTTCAGAGAGCTGCCTGCACTCTATTCTCCCTATCAGTGTCCAGCCCTTCACCAACATTTTTGCTTTGGGTGTCTCTGTATCAGGAAAAGAAAACGGAAACAAAATCCTGCCAATGGTACAAAGACAGCAGAATAGAGGTTTTAATCATTCCATCCTCTATCCCAAAAAGTTTTTGATAGAGATGAACTTTAAATGAGACCTTGCACTATGCTTTATTTTTATTCTCTAATCAAATGTGTAAATTAAAGCCCACATCCAGCCAAATCCTTTTGTGTATTTTGAAAGTGGACCAAAAAAAGATGTAGGAAAACAATTAATAATATAATTACCTAACCCTCAGTGTCAACTCAAGATTTGGCCTACTCAGCATTCCCTGGGACCTCTTCAGAAGGGGTGTGCCATCACTCCCTGCAATACAGCAGCCAGGGGAAAGGTAAATATACTGTATTTAATAACTTTTGTTTCCCTACATTTTTTTAATTGATTGCAGTGCTGGTGGCAAATAAGCAGAGTTTGCTTGTGGTGCAAGGTTGGGCTCTAACTTTTATTGTTGACTGAAAAATAACTTTTAAGCATATGCAGGAGTGTTTATGAAAATACACCTGGTTTTGTAACAGCCCTTACCAAGTCTGCTGCTTGCAACAATTCATTATTTTTTCTCTGTTTCAGATAAAGAAAATGAGCTTAAATAAAGAAATGGGTACTCCTGGCACACTTATTAGTATCATGATAACATTTGTTGGCTGTTTTGGTGTGTGTGTTTTACTAACAATCTTAGCAGGCTCATTTGTGGGTTGTTCTAGAAAAATGTATTCGTATGGATTTGTTTATGAGGAACTTTTTACTGAACTATATTATTAAATAATGGAACTGTGGAATGTTCAGTGCACATTATTGAAAATTATAATATATATTTTTTTTAGCATGGCAATTCATTTTACACATGAGCTTTGTATGGAAAAATATGGGCACATCTGCCTTTCGAAACAAATTTACAAATTCATTTTGATGCCGGGGCTAACATTAACATGACACGAGTTTGAATTCACATGGAATTGCAGCCAAAGTTGCTTTTTATGTCCTTACCCAATGAACATTTCTGGATGCTGTGAATGTCTAAATAGTGCAGCATAGGTATCCAGCAAATTGATGAAAATGCACCATGATAAGTGTTAATTGTTTGGTTCCCTAATATAAGAATTGTCTTAAAGGTAGACTCCAATTTACCTTACCAGAAATACTATATTATTTTATTCTAGTGTGGTGCTACCCACAAAGGAGCCTCTGAATTGTGTTGTGATTTCTCTGCACACCTGAAGATGACACACCTCGCTCACCCAACACTTACCGACACACCTTGATTATTTTAAACAATTTTATACTCCAAGAATATCCTAAAAGAAAAGAGATTTTGCAAATGTACTTATACAATCAATTAGACAATAATTTTACTCCGAAAGATATGGTTAAACACCTGTAGTATTCTGCTTAACAGTAATTAACACAGTTGAACAGTATTTACCTAACAATAATATCTAAAGACAATGCTAACTTGCTATAACAGTCCCAGTTATATCCCATGGGCAAGTGATTGATGTAAAAAAGAAAACTCATTGGCTGGCAAAGTTGGGGCCCTTGCGGAAAGCAAAACAATTCTCAGCAGGCAACAGATTAACTTGAGCAATGTTATTCTCATAACAGACCAAGGTGTCCTCCTCTAGGTCTCCAGATCTGCTCTGGTTCAGTTCAAGTCCTCAGACAGTGATAGAAATTGTTGTGATGTCTCTCTTTTAATTCTGCTGAGACAGTCCCTTCTTTTCTTCCACGCAAATGGTAGGCATACTCTCCTATACAGTCTGATCTCACAGGCAGCCAAATCATACCTCACTCCATCCCAGGGAGAAGGTTCTCGGTCTCTTTGCTTCTCTCCCAACTGTAGTCAGTAATGGCAGGGACGCATTCTGTCAGCAGCAGAAGCTCAGTCATTTCCCCACACACCTTCTTGCTTCAAAACAGTCCTCTTCTTTTTCCTCAGCAACCTGCAGACCCCCTTCTTCTTGCTTTGTTGCATTATCCAATCACCATCCTCTAGGATGGAATCAGACCCAGCCAAATTGACTGCGCCTTGCACTGGAGACATTCCCTAGTCAAGCATTGAAAAGGGGTCTCCTTAAAGATGGCTGCTGCACCTCTTCATTAAAGTATAACTAAAGCCAAAAAATTTTCTAGTTTTGGATAGAGTAGAGAGGGATTAAAACCCTGTCTGGGTCCCCATTAAGGAGAATCACCCTCTCTATTTGTCCTGTTTGCCACTATCATTGAACGTGAAAGCAAAAAGGTGCTACTAGGATGCCCAGTGGAGGGCGTGCCGGGACACATGAGGAAACTTATCTCATTCATCTTTACAGCATCCAGGATAGCGGTAGCTAGAGCTTGGAAGGTGCCCATGATCCCCTTCGATTTGGTAAGAACTAAGTTGTCGTGGATCATGACCAACTTGCCTTTCAGCGATATTACTCAATAAGCAGCCCATCTTTGATAGAGTCTGAGAACCTTGGATTAAATATCTGTCCGAAGGCTTATGAGGCATTCGTACAGTTATGCCTGGAATGACAGGGGTGCATAGCCCCCCTTTTATCTTTCCCTCCCTTCTTCTCCCCTCTTTCTTCCTTCATTTGCAGGCTTTTCTTTTCTTTCCCTGCATACTGTTTGAGGGACTAGTGAGCTAAATGGTATATTGATGTACGTGAATCATGATGGGGATTCTATCAGACTTACAACATGGACTCATGGTTTTGCCTCTTCTCCCCCAATCATGTTACATCACAATATGGACATTTTCCACATGGTCACACCCTCCTCTTCATCCTCATGAAGTCTAAAGGAATGACAGGGACCAGAAAACGTGCTAACCTTTTTTTTGTTTTGTTTTGTTATGGGTTTTTCTCGTAGTTTATTATGTTGTAGTATATAGAGATAAGAAATATAACAAGTACATTTGTTGGAATATATCATTCTGCCCATACCTCCAGTACCTTAAGACATCACTTTGTATACAGAAATACCTATCTCATGTAAACAATCCTTTGTCTTTGAATTTGATATGTACAATTTTCAATAAAAAGTATTGGAAAAGAAAGTGAAAGCAAAAGAAAATCCCACATTTTGGGTTGTCCCCAGAAAAGTAATAGAAGGGAAATCTTCCAATAAGGACAGTAGTTCTGGTGACCTGGGGGTAACCAAGGAATTCCCTTAATTTGCAGGGATTTCCACTCACTTCCTGTTTAGCTATGGGACAGGAAGTGAAAGGAAATCTCTGCAATGGGAAATAGATGGCAAAACAAAATCTGACAGGGGTTATAACCCTCCCTTGCTCTATCCAAAATGAAAAAAAAGTTTTGCTTATAGTTATACTTTAATGAATATTCAATTTAACCGTGTCCACACTTTAGATGGATAATAAACAGTAATAAAGGAAAAAGTCCCACAGCAGTTATCAGTTACAGCCCAGGTTACACTAGTTTTTCAAACAACAAATACAGGTAATTAAAAGTTTGCTAAAAAAGTTTAGTAAAGCTTAATACATTAGGTAGTTGAATTGTATTTTAGAGAGGCCTTCACATTACATTCAATACATAATTTACATTAGTATGTAACCAGAATTAATGTTACTTCATTATGCAGGACTCTTTTTCCTCTACAAGATGGCAAATATGTTTATTGTTGGGTTTGAGCTTAGAAAGCAGAATGGTGGAAAATGTAGTTTGGGCAGTAAGCAGAGCCATTACCATTGATGAATGAAAGAACTACTGTACCCAAATGTATCTGGAAGGAGGAAGAGTGGACGAGTGGGGGGGTGTAAAAAAAAAAAGTCCAGAAAGAAAGCAGGAGGTGTAGAACATTGCCGCCAACCAGAGAGCTGCTGAGGAGTGAGGAACCCTGTTTGTGATTCACTGGGAAAAAGTAGCCTGTGGGCCAATACTTTGCTGAATGCTGCCAGATCCATTCACAGACTGCTGGACTGAGTTACACAAAGTCTGCCCTGTCGGTTGGTCCAGTGCTAGCCTGAGCCATCAACTATTGATCCACATCGCTGCCACCCAGGCCTGCTGTAAGAGTGAGTGAGGCGTCCTTCTGTTAGACTATCTTTCCCACCAGTCAGCTTAACGACTTGCCGCCTGGCCGCAATGTACTACAGTCATGCAAAAAATTACATGGTCATGAAGAGGGTAAAACCTTCCGGAGCTCAAGTGGTTAAGGACAAAAGAAAATCCCTGCAATGTCTTGGCTAGTCACTGAGGCATTCCCAAGGGAGAGCGGTGAGAGGGTCTTGTTATGCCGGATACTTACATTGTTCATACTGTTGTTATTTCAAGAAATTTGTGCCTCCTATTCAGTACATACAACTGCCCTAGCATTCTGCTGTGCTGCTGAACTAGGCCTAAACTGGCCTCTCCCCTCTGCTTCATGGTCCAACCTGTTGAAACTGTGTCATACAGATTCCAACCATCTGCCAGCCCACCCCACTGGGTACAGGATTATTACTACTTACACCATAGCATATCTTATTCACACATGCCATCACCTTTAAGGCGCCAACTTAGCCAGCAGAAGAGTAGCGCTAAGAACTGTATTCAGGCTATTTGATCTTGAGAGCAAATCTGCATTTGAACTTAAGTCTTTACAACAGGCCTATGCTTTTCCCCTCATTGTGAGGGCTCCCAAAGGATGTAGTCCATATCCAAAATTAATATCCACTCTTGTCACTTGCTGCATCTCATCCAATGAAGAGAGCTATAGTTTATACTGTTGGAGTTACAGTATTTGCTGTCATTCAAAATCACAGCAAGGAATCCTGAATACAATGTGTATCTTTTTGTGTTTTTCATTGTTATACCATATGTTGACTGACCTTAACTTGTTAATACACTCTGCTATTAATCAAAGAGCTGCAAGTCTAATTCTTGCATACCCCATTAACTGCATAAAATGTATTACTCTGCATCAATCGTTAAGGTGCATTGGTTGTTAAGGTGCAGTGGTGGTGTCAGCAAGGTTAGGGCCCCAAATAGGGTTGAAACAGGAGCAGAGGACCTGTATGTAAGCACCCTGTCCTAGCAGGAGTGAGCACTTACATTTGGTGTTACTTGACTCTAATCAGCTAAGGTTGAGATTGATTGTTCTGCACTCAGTTGGTTGCCCCTAAGCCCAGTGTCATTGTTTGCCTTTGTCTGTTGGTGGGGGGCAGGTCAGCATGAGGTCCTCTCTATATGCACAGTGGGACCCCACTCTGTTACTGGGAGAGAGGTAACACAGGTACGCTGGACGGGTGCAGAGGGTGCAGGCTCAGCAGCGTCCCTCTTAATGCAAACATACTTCAAGTTACAGTGTGTAGTGACACATGATAGCACTTCCAGAAGAACTCTGTACATTTTACTACAGTACACAGTGTTACAGCTCATCTCTAAGTTGAGGAACTACTTTAATGTTAGACTTTCTCAGGACTGCATTCCCCGTCTGGTCCCGGGTATTGGTGAACGAATGCACGGCAAAAGGTATCTCCACATGCAGAGTGATGGGGCCCTGCCCAACAAACAGTCACTCACTATTCAGAAAACGGTGTTCCAGTTATAGCCATCAAGAAGAAAAAAATCTAAAGACAGCTTGGTAACTAGCATTTTTAGAAGGGCAGCAATGCAGCGTCCATATTTCTTTACTGCCTGCACCATGGGCCAAGACGTAACATTTTAGTCAGGTCAAGTCTTTAAACAAATCAGTTCTTTGTAAAGAAAAAGGTGGCCCATGTGTTCTACCTCCCTCCGGCTCAGCACTGCAGCCTCCATTAGTCTTTTCAGCATTCAACATTTCTGACAGCATCAGATGCCTGTGTCCCACCATGGCGTGCTTCAGTTTCATTGTTCAACTCCTACATCACTGCCGAGTCTTGTAGTGACATGAGGGTCAGAGGAATATAGACATTCCACATTCTGGGAAGTGTTGAAGGCCAAAAAAATGGCTGCTGTGCTTAAACAGAGAAAAGGTAGGAGACAAAAACCTCTGGAGAGGTGAGAATTCTATCTCTTCTACTGCAGATAATTGGGGAATTCATTTGTTTAGAGACCTGATTGGACCTCTTTAAAGCTTTAAAAAAGGCACATAGATTCACAAAATGATAATATCGCAAGCAGTTGTTTTCCTGTACAGTCAACCTGGTTTTACATGCTCACATCTATAGAGAATATAAATTGAGGCACATGTGTTACAGCAAGTAGCACAGAGATAAATCAGAAATTGTTAAGATTTTATATTTTTCATCCTTAACTCCTCAGCCATAGCCTCCAGTTTTTCATTTGCAAAATCCCCTATTCTCATGTGGGACTTCTGCCTTGATCATGTCCACCATCCATTGTCCAATTCTGTCCTGCTAGAGGACACTTGCTGTCCCCCGCCTCCAGACTAGAGATGATTGGGTTAGTAGCTGTAAAATGTATCATTATGGGAAATAGATCATTCTGGGTATAAGTAATCATGATAAAAAGCCTAGAAGATGTTTGCACTACAACCCAACGAGGGGAGCAGATCCCACCATAAGTAACTGACACATTTGCTATCTACAGCACCGCTTCAAAGTCAATTGCCCTGCTTGGCTCAAAGGAAGCTTAGGTTGCCACGGTGATGTGATATGATTGTTAATGAAACATAGCTCGCAGAAGTGAGGTAAGTATAATTTGCTGTCCCTGTCCCAAATGTCCTGCATTGACTCTTATTAGATAATACTAGTCTACCCCTGTCATATTTCTTGACCTGCTCGGGGCGTTAGCAATATGAACTTCTCATTCCACTGGGAAGGGAAGAATTGGCAACAGTTTCAGGAACTCAGAGTTCAAACAAACAATGATACTGTTTCAGGCTCTTATCACATCCCTCTGGGTAAGCAGCTGGGAAGTTATATATATATGTATTTGTTTTCTGTCTCATCAGATGATCTTTAGTCTCTGGTTACTTATATAGGCTACCAATAGTATAATTATTCCCAGAAGGCTGCTGTGAAGTTTGTAAGTCTTCAAGGAAAATGTAGAAAACTCAAAATGTTTAATTAAAGCTGAAGTTTAGCCATAGAAAAAAAACATTGTCTATAGCTTTAGTAAGCCAACTTACCTGTAATGAAGGGTATCTGACTGTAATCTGGATCAGGATCTCCCTGCTGTAGTACCTGTAACATTTCCCCAGGGATAGGGAGGAATTCATGTATTCCTTTGTTTTACGGACAGCAGAAAAAGTCTGACACCAAATGGAGCACTAATATGGTCACAACGTATGGGCAGAGAAAGAAATGCATGAGACATCTGAATAGTGCTGTGCTACAAAAAAAAAGTTCAATAGCACATACATCAGTATTAATATTTACGTGCAGATACATTTTGTGTGGGACATGTACAGGAAGCCAGGGGTGAGTCCTGGAAGAGAGATTGTCCACGTTATTTGAGTTGTGGTACCTTTAAGGAAGACAATATGAATGCAATTTTTGAGTATTCAAGGGTTCTCAGCTTTGTAGGGTGAGGGGTTCCTGTGTAGTCTGGTTGGAGAGGAGAGGACTGATTTATATTGCTTTCATGTTTGGTAAGTCCTCATTTGGTACTGAGAATTTGAAGGCTTGGATAAACTTTTGTTGGGAAAGAGCCTCCAACCCTGATTACAGAGACTTTTGTTCTGAAAGGCTTAATCTACCTGCATTAGAGGCCAGAAAAGAAACAGGAAACAGCCAGCAGCTATCTGTGGGATAGAGTGTGAGGCAGAACACACTTGGGAGACAGAGTAGTGGACTGCTGTAAATAAGACACTGCAAAGCAGCTGGAGACCTGGCCTTTGAACGCCTGAAGTAGACAGGAACAAGTTTTATAGGTAGTGAGTCAGAACTTTGTTTTTCTACCAAAAATATGGATTGTTTGCATATACTTTGCTTCAGAAAAGTTGTTTTGTTTAATTGTTTAGACAAAGGTTTATTTTTACAAGCAGCTGGCTGGTGATCCCAGGCTCCCCATGTTTCAGATGTTGGGAATTATTTGCATTTGAGAATGGGCTAAGTTGGCATAGACTCAAGTAACTGTACCTTTGGTACAATTACAGTTAATCAATATTTCCCCCATCACTATGTGGGCGGGGCTTGACACATCTGGTGGGGACACTGTGAAACGCACTTGCTAATGCCTGCATGGCAGACGGAAGCCACGGTCATATAAATTTAGCATTCCAAACTTAGAAGTGAGCCGGTCAACCTGCACAGGTAACACCTCGCAATCCATGCCCATACTACTCACATTGTTGACACTTCTGCACTACAGACCCAACTTTGGTTAGAGAGCACCTCTCCCCAGGTGTGCAGCATTTATGAGCCGGTACTGCGGAGCTTGTGCAGGTCTCCACCAACCCAGCAGTCTTGTCATTTCAAACCCAGTGACAATATCCTTTTGTTACTATTGACTACCAGCTAGGGCAGCACAGTGGTGTAGTGGGTAGCACTCTCACCTAGCAGTAAAAAGGGTCGCTGGTTCAAATCCCAACCATGACACTACCTGCCTGGAGTTTGCATGTTCTCCCTGTACTTGCGTGGGTTTCCTCCGGGTACTCCGGTTTCCTCCCACACTCCAAAGACATGCTGGTAGCTTAATTGGCTTCTGTCCAAAATTGGCCCTAGTATATGAATGTGAGTTGAGGACCTTGGATTGTGGGCTCCTTGAGGGTAGGGTGCAATGTATGTGTGGAGTGCTGTGTAAATTGATGGCGCTATATGTGTACCTTAAATAAATAATAATATAATAAATGAGCATCTTAATGAGACACAATGTACAGGGATAGGGAGAATTGTAGACACACACCCACACTCACTCAGGTTGAACTGGATGGACTGTTTTTTTTATTCAACCTTACTAACTATGTAACTAACTATGGAATACAGGAAACACACTTCTCCATAGCTCAAGGCTTGTTCTCCTCCCAGGGCCCCTTCTGCATCTCTCTCTCTCTGACTTTAGGCTAGGCTCCTAAGTGCTCTGACGAGAGACCAGTCCCAGTATGCATAAATTCAAAGTTTCCCGTAAGGTGCGGGAGACTCCCACATTTTGGCTGCGGCTCCTGGACACCCGCAAGTGCCCTGCAATATCCCAGCTATCAGCTATAAGAAGTCCTGCGGGAACGCATGGGAACGGCCAGGGCCGGTACAAGGGCTGGGCGAAGCATTGCCATGCAGGAGAGGGGCACAAGCTTGGATAAGTCCCACTCCGTGTAAAAAACACATAGGCTCAGGCTCCTTCCTACAGCGTTCACATGATACAGCATATTCCCCGAACTCCCACCCCTTCAGTGACAGCCTCAGGTGGAGGGAGTGTGAGGAGAGAACCGTACACTTTGACTGGCCGAGGGTTCCATCCATTAACTACACTGGCCCTGCCCCCTGCACCTTGGCTTTCCGTGTGGAGAAGAACGGCTGGCAGAAGTAAAGCAGCACTCCCCTAAATGATGGGGGAGGGCGTCTAGAGTCCTGAACTCTATCTACCATCGTGTTATCCCAGGTACACTTGTTCTGTCAGCACAGATATACTACCACACAGTGAGCCACCACAGTTGCTGTATGTTGTTACTTTCCCACTGCAAAGTAAATGTGTTGATCTGTGTTGATTTGCATTGATCAACACAGGCTCCACGCAAGAGCACAGAGAAAACAATTGTTCTCTATATTTTTCACACTGTACATAAATGTTGGTGTGTGTTGTGTAAAATTGCAGCATTTCTGCATTTATATTGCAGCACAACACACGTCACCGTATCACATACATTCGAATAACTTGTCTTTCATTTATTTTAACTACATCTTAAAATAACTAAACAATATGATGCATTTTAAACAATGCATTGCACTGTCCTAACACAAACCAGCAGGCATGCATCAAAAGGACCAAAATTAGTGCAGACATCTCAAGTCTCCAGCCACTCACTTTGACGGTGGGCACACGGACACCCGCGAGTGCGGCACAATCTCCTGGCAGAGCCTGCACTGTCACTCAGCCTGCAGCAACACAGCTGCTCGAGGGGACGTACCATTCACTGACTAGTGCATCAGATCCCTGGCATCTCTGCGAGGATTGCGGTGGTGACAGAGACAGACATCTCAAGTCTCCCGTGACTCCCGCATTTGACTGCAGGCTCATGGACACTCATGGGTGCGGCACGATCTGCCGACTGAGCCTGCACTACCACTCACCCTGGAGTAATCATAAAAAGCTGCACATGCAGCTGCAGTCTTAACTGTTTGGTGACCGTCCACTGTAAGAAAGCCCCGCCTCCTCATCTATGATAGACAGAACACTGATTTAATTTCCCAGCATTGTAGCAGTGTTCAGTTGACCGTATATCATGGATGAGGAGGCAGGGCTTTGTTACAGTGGACGGCTGCCGAACAGTTATGATTGCAGCTGCATGACACAGTGGGAGACACCCGTTGTGTGTAATCAAGGTACTGGCGAGGCTGCAGATGGGCATTGATGAGGATACAGATGGGCACAGTGAGGCTGCATTGTTGGCACAGTGAAGCTGCAGATGGGCATTGATGAGGATACAGATGGGCACAGTGAGGCTGCAGATCGGCACAGTGAGGCTGCATTGTTGGCACAGTGAGGCTGCATTGTTGACACTAATGAGGCTGCAGATGGGCACATGAGGCTGCATTGATGGCTCAGTGAGGCTGCATTGATGGGCACTGACGAGGCTGCATTGTTGGCACAGTGAGGCTGCAGATGGGCACAGTGAGGCTGCAGTTTTGGCACTGATGAGGCTGCAAATGGGCACAGTGAGGCTGCATTGTTGGCACCGATGAGGCTGCAGATGGGCACAGTGAAGCTGCATTGATGGCTCAGTGATGCTGCATTGATGGGCACAGTGAGGCTGCATTGATGGGCACTGATGAGGTTGCAAATGGGCACAGTGAGGGTGCATTGTTGGTGAGTGTGACATAACATTATCTTTTAAAGTATTATTTTATTAAGGCATTATATTATTAATTATGTTTAAAATATTATTTTATTATAGTATTTTACTATGAATGGGGGGGGGGTTGTCGGCATGGAGCGTGACCTCCCTGAAATGAGCTTGCCACCTCCCCGAAATTAGTTTTTGCAGGCCTTAACTACCAGAATATCCGTGCCCCATGTTTCTTGGCTGGTTGGTTGCTTTAGCATGTGACACAAATGTGAAAGCCTTCTTAGGACAGCTTGTCTGCTTGTTAGACCCATGTACTATATCTAACTCCTCTCATTGCCTTGAATAAGCCCTGTACTTTTGATATGTCTAGCATGCACCTTTTTAATAACTTCAAACCAGGCAGTTAAACTGAACCACAAGTTCCTTTACTAAAGTAGTTGGAAGTAGTACAGAAGCGGTTCTCCAAGGCATCTCCAACACACACTCCTGACAAAGTACTCTAGGTGCCTATGTTGAAGTGCCCCATTAAGTAGTTATATGTGATTTAGGCAGTGAATCTATATGAGGTAGCAATAATCCACAAAGGGCAGTAAATCTGACTGGCAGCACAAGTCTATACAAGTCCATAATCCATGGAGCTTCGACTAGGCTCCCACAAGGAGGTGCAGTGTGACAGAGTAACAGCTACATCTTGACTGTTACCCTTCTCCCTTTCTCTTAGGTCACATATGAGACCCTTTTTATATGATGTGCCCTGCAGGGGGTGGTAACCTTCTAAAAAGTGTGGGAAAACTAGACCAGCAGTGATAACCCTTCCTTCTCAGGGTACATCAGCTCAACAGGTCAAGCCAGGACACTTTGTAGCAAATGGTCCTTACACATAAATTCAGTTGAAATACATGAAGTTGGGAGTGGGGGGGTTATAGAACACATGGTTGAGCTACATTTTAACCACCCCCACAAACACTCTGCCTTAAGATACAAAGGCAGAGGGTTCCCCAATATGAAGCTAAGATCAAGAACATGACCTCAAACTAGCAGGAGGAAAGTTAAAAACTAACCTTAGAAAGTATTATTTTATCAAAGGAGCAGTTGATGGTTGGAATAGACTTCCAACAGTGGTAATGAGTCATTAAATAGTAATCACATTTTAAAATACTTGGGACAAACATCTGTACTCAGGTAAAAAGGTAAAAATTAAACAAAAAAGTGATAGACTTGATGGACCACTTGGTCTTCTCCTGCCACCACCCTTGTTTCTTGCATCATGCTGAAATATTGTGCTCCAAACTTGCCACTAAAATATGAATGTAGGCCAAAGAGTTATGTTTGTTTTTTCTCCTTTTCTGTTTGCCATTCCCACTTGTATGTGTTTTTCCGAGATCTTGTCTGATCATAATATTGTTCCATTTTACCTTTAGTTGTCACAAGGACAAAAGGGGTGAAGTACGGTACATCTATTATTTCTTTTTATAGAGCTGAAACCAATATCCTGCACTGTTTGTGTGCAAAAGCCTGGTTTGAACAGATAAAAAGGTAGACTGGTTGTTGAAATACAGCACACAAAAACTGGTAAAATGTAGGAAAAAAAATATATTATGTCAGCTTCTCTTAAAGTTGTTCTAAAGGCTACAGTTTAATGCATTTACATCATTAAAGTAAAAAAAAGTCCCAGTACTTTTACATCCCCTCCCCCAGTCCCCAAACACCTATTGTCCTTGTCACAGCCGTTGGGTCCAGGATCCATTAACGCTGCTCCCAGAACTTTCTGAATCCCTAGCATATACTGAGGTCAGCAAAGCAATACATTCCTATTGCCCTTTTGCTATCCGTTGAACTGCTGCCGGGAGGAGGGAGCAGGGGCGTAACTTGCAGGCAGTGTGTGTCTAAAGACACACACAGCTCATCTCAGAGAGGGAGCATTCATGGTTGTCTCTTTAGCACATGGCTAGCTAAGGAGACATCTGCAAATGGGGAGCGAGGGACAATGGCTTTGGGACCCATGGCTACAGGACAAAAGGGACTTTTCAGAAGAAGAGGACTACACATAATAGATATGTGTGGAACTCCTTTTCTGAAATAAAAAAGAGGGTTTAGTGTAATTTTAAGTTCCCTGTAACATTGTGGTCCAAAAACAAATTGATATGTATTTAGAAAATAATTTTAATATTAGACATGTGCAGAAAGAAAACATTTTGTTTAATTTTGTTTAGATTGGTTATGTTACTAATTTTATTTCATTGTATTCGTTACATTCAGGTGATTGATTTTTGGAATTCGTTTGCCCGCCCCTTTGTTATTTACTGTCAGTGGGAACTGGACATGTCATACACTGGGGGGGGGCAATCGGGGGGTGCAGATCTCTTCTTTTTTTTTTGGGGGGGGTCAGTGGCAGCAGCCTTCATTGTGATTGATGCTGGATTTACTTTGGGGGACATTGTTTTTTTTGTTTTGTTTTTTTAATAAAGGTCTTGTCAAAAACGGTGTTCGTGTTTTTTTTTATGACACTTTTTTGGTAATGAGTAGGGGTACAATGTGCCCCTACTCATTCACATGGGGGGTGGGATCTGGGGACTCCCTAGTTAAAGGGGGCATCCAGATTCCGATAAGCCCCCTGCCTGCAGATGCCCACAACCAATGCCCAGGATTGTGGGGGAGAGGCCTTAATTGCCATCAACATGAGGGAACCCCCCTGCCCCAAAGCACCC
Source organism: Aquarana catesbeiana (assembly GCF_042186555.1). Taxonomy (NCBI): domain Eukaryota; kingdom Metazoa; phylum Chordata; class Amphibia; order Anura; family Ranidae; genus Aquarana; species Aquarana catesbeiana. Next base: position 73,579,043 of record NC_133332.1, on the reverse strand, counting down.
CCATGTTGAGGACATGTGGCCTGGCATGGTTTGGGGGGCGATCACTACCCCCCCCTTTTCTGACTTGCCAGGCTCCATGCTCGGATAAGGGTGTGGTATAGATTTTTGGGGGGATCTCATGCCATTTAAAAAAAAAAAATGCCATGGGGCTCCCCTTAAAAAGACTTAAGGGCCTGGTATGGACTGGGGGGGAGGGGGGACGTTGTTTTTTAAAATGTTTTTTTAATGCCAGCAATTGTTTTGTTTACATTCTGCTGTCAGCAGGGAATTCCGCTGATAGCAGATGGTTGTTAATGACGTGGCGGCCTGCTCCTTAACAACCAGCTATTATCAAATAAATTTGAATAATCTGTTTAATTCAGATGCTTCAAACATCCAAATGAAACAAATGAAGTTCTGTATTTGTTATTATTGATTTCGGATTCGCTGAAATTCATTACTGTTGTATTCAGAAATTTGGATACATCTGAATTTCCAAATAATGTTAATTTCGTCCGAACTTTCATTTCATTCATTCATTACATACTGTACATGTGTATTTATTATTGTTTTAGCCCTTGTCTAGATATAGTCAAGAATTAACAGCTGGTGCAGCCCAGTAAATAGGGAAAACTGTTCAGCTAAACATCAGTTTTGACCTTGTTCTTAGTAAAAATGGTTGCTAGAACCCACAACATAAAGTACATAAGAATAAAAAAGGTGAGGCTTTAACCGCCTGCCGACCAGCTGCCATCATTTTATGGTGGCAGGTCGGCACAATCCTGTGAACCGTCGTAGCTATACGTCGGCTTGCGGGATTGTGATAGCAGGCACGCATGACCGCCGGCCACGAGCGATCATGAGCAGGAGAGACAGAACAGGGATGAGTGTGTGTAAACACACACTTCCCTGTTCTGTTCTGAGAGGAGTGACAGATCGTGTGTTGCTATTAGCTAGGAACCACGATCCGTCACTTCCTCTAGTTTGTCCCCTCCCCCTTCAGTTAAAATCACTTCCCAGGGAACACAGTTAACCCTTGATCGCCCCCTAGTGTTAACCTCTTCACTGCCAGTGACATTTTTACAGTAATCAATGCGTTTTTATAGCACTGATCGCCAATGGTCCGAAAAATGTGTCAAAATTGTGCGATGTGTCCGCCATAATGTCACAGTCACAATAAAAATTGCAGTTCGCCGCCATTACTAGTAAAAAAGAAAATAATAAAAATGCTATAAATCTATCCCCTATTTTGTAGACGCTATATCTTTTGCGCAAACCAATCAATATACGCTTATTGTGATTTTTTTTTTACCGAAAATATGTAGCAGAATACATATCGGCCTAAACTGAGAAAAAAAATAGCTTTTTTTTTAAAAAAATAGCGAGTTAAAAATAGTTAAAGCGACGCAGTGCCGAATAAAAAAAAAATTGGCCCTGTCATTCAGCAGCAAAATCTTCCGGGGCTGAAGTGGTTAATAAAGTTTTACAGTATATGTAAAGCTACATACTAAAATATTTTATAAGATTGAATCTTGAAACAATTTATAAAGCAATTTTCATTATTTTTAAATTAGAAGTAAATATTCACAAAAAATTGTTTTCTTGTAAATCAAAAAGAATAATTTTTTGGTCCAAACAATGCAGCCCCTCACTTTGCTCATGCTGTTTCTCCCTGTGCTGTGCATATTATGTAGACTGATTTACAATTACTCCAGAAAAAAGTAAAAACTCTTTATGTGTAGCAATGGATTACAAGGTGTAAACAAGTTGTTATGTTTCAAATGCCACTTGAGGCTTCATTCAAACCTGTGGATTGCAGGAATTTCATTTTCTGCAATGCACAAAATGTGCTGCCCTTTTGCAGACACGCAATGGTGTAATTATTTCTTAATGGCACCCCCAAGCAGTCCCATGCGTTTTCTTATGTTGGGATTATTAAAATGGGTCAGGCATTTCTTGGGCATGTTTCTTGTACCTAGGGCAGCCCATTGTAATTAATTGGCTGCCCTAAATGCAATGCATATGAAAATGAAGCCTTATGCACTGACATACATCTTTAGAGCAGTATGTCTTGGACACTATGGTCACCTATGGTCACCAGGCTGACATCATCAGGGTCCTTCTACTGGGTAGGAACTAGCCGCTCCCACTTTTGAGAGACGTGAAGAATGTGCACTTTTTGATGACTCAACAATGTCATCTTGTAATCAGACCCTCGAATGAAAGTTTTTGGCTTTCCAGTCTGGATGATTAACATCTGAGTTCCAGCTTCACTGTTACCTGCACGATTCCCTGGATTCGTTCTTGGAGCTCTTTGGATTCCCTGGATCGTTTTGGAAATCTGCTGATCGGCTATCCTCGCTTGATTGACTCGTCGCTGACATTCAAGACCACTATTTCCAGTAAGAGTGTATACCCCTTATCTCGGGTGGAGGACACTCTATCCCTAATGCTCTACATGCCTGCTGAGGCCTTTGTACCCCACTTCCGAGCAACAACTTTTCGTGGTTGACTCCATATATGTTTACCATAGGATTGTTTCATGTTTGGGACTTTCTCACCTGTGTTTCTACTCATATACATGTTCTGTTTTATATTCATTATATTTGAGATTGATTTTTATCACAAAGTTTTTATTAGTTACACACAATACTTAATATATTGTTCAATGTTTATTGTTTTATATATTTAGCGCTACATTTTTCACTGATCTTTTGCATTGAACTTTTGTCACATTCTTATGTAGCAGCTGTTCATTTTTCTTCACTAATTGAGTTAGCGCAGTAATATCCCCTATCCACATTGAACAGTATGGTCACCTGCTGACTTGACACCATCCATAGGTGGTTCCATGCAATTTGAATTCAATGCAATTTTAATTCCGATAATTGCAGTACAGCAGATGTATTTTTTTTCCAGTCTTTTGAAATATAAGAAGACAATGACTTCCCTAAAAAGCTGTCCCTGTGAAGTGCAAACACTGATTGAGGGAACATGGGAGAAACATGGAAGAAACGGGGAGGGTCTAACTAGGAATGAACTAACTCGAACAAAAGTGGAGAGGAGGACAGAGATACCAAATAAGTAAATAAGTAAACAGTTGTAGTGGCTTTAAACTGCCATTAGACATCAACATACTACAGAACAATATTAACCTGATTCAGTTTGATACAGCTTAGGAAAAAGAAACATGTAAGTGGGACAAAACAAACATTTAGGAGTTGCAAAAAGCTCCTGTATACAGGTGTAGCACCCTCTAGTGTGCTAATAGTGAGAGAGTAGGTAAAACCCAGCCTGGCTCATGGTTAAGCATGAGTCATGGAATCTGGGTCAGAGTTTACTTGGGTTTAGGCTGGATGACTCATGCAGGTAGGTTTCTGGTGCCTCCCTCTGAGTCTGGAAGTTTTGAGTAAACTTCTAGAGGTTAGTGGGCGGAGGCCAAGAGGATTGATCTGCATACTCAGGGGAGCTTGACTAATCCCCAGTCAGTGGGCCTGGCAGGGTGGTTGAGCCAACCCTTAAGTATGGATGAGTCATGCTGGCAGGGGGAGTTGGGTGGAAGATGGGAAGGATTGCTGAGGGGACTGTCGGTGGCCCTTGAGGAGAACCCCTCTGCCTTGGGAGGATCCTGAAACAGAAGCAGTTTGAAGGGAGTCTTTCCTGAGAGGCAGTGGGAGCAAGGAGGACAGTGCAAGTACCACAGCACAGTCAGGGACTTCCACACATAGCAGGTCTCTCTAGAAAATAGCGGTGTGCTTAAATCTTCTTTTAACCTTGCCCTGGGAGATCACTGGAGCACTCAGGCAGGCTGGTGGAGAGACAGCTAGGTGGAATGGTGAAGAAGCAGCCAGGTGGGCTGGCATTTCCTGCAGCAGTAGAACTGGGACCAGTGTCTACAGGGGAGTTGGAGGTACTCCAAAATGAATTTACAACACTTTGTGCTACTGTTATAGTTACTGAGAGTTCCTAGTTCATAAGGGACTTCTGCATTTTCTTTTTACCTGAGACTTTCGGTACTCGAAAGCAGTGGTGTATTTTGGTTTTGTGCTGCCCTAGGCAGGACTGAAATCAGGCAATCCCCCCACCCATGTAAATTTGCCTTAACTTTTTTGGGGGGTCACATCACCCAAAAGTGAAGGACTACAAGTTCTAGCATGAACACCTTAGATCTAAGGATGTGACTCCCTCCAAAACTGAAGGACTACAAGTTCCAGCATGAATCTGGGAGATCTCCTGGGTTCATGCTGGGACCTGTAGTCCTTCACTAGTTAAGGGTGACGGGGGGGTCACATCCTTAGCCATGAGGGGTTCATGCTGGGACTTTTAGTCCTTCACTTTTGGGGGGTAACATCTCTTTGTATGGGTCTCTGCAGACTGCACATGATGACAATGTCCTAAACTGAGTAACAAAAAAATACAAGCGCGCCACCAATAACTATGTATCTGAATACACTGTATACAACTACATTTCCGTGATTCACCACTATTCTAGTGAAGAAATGTTTTTAAAAATAGATACATTTTTCAAACTAGCTGACATATCTTGTTTACGCAAAGTGTTTATATGTCATAAATAAGGAGCAACTAATTTACTCCATTTACTTTTACTTATCAATGGGTTAAACGAATAACTATTCAAATGGTGAAATATAAGTAAAAAGTTACCAAGTGCCTATTAAAACTGGTGCTTATGTGAAAAAAATCAATTGTATAGATCTATGTGTTCATAATCTTTCAACACACCAATTAAATTACTTGTTCCTCTTTAAAAAAATAGCAGAAATAAACACCCTTGTGATTTGTCATAAAAGATAAAGTCCATATGAGGATATCTTGTATTGTAGATCAATCATGAATCTTCTGCTTTGGAACAAACAAATAAATGATCTTCCCGCTATAAGTAAAGTAGAAATGCTTGCTTACCGAATCTGTAGGATCTCAAATTAAAGAGATCTTAAAGGCTTGTTGCATTCACCTGCCGCCATTTGTGATCTCCACCTAGGTAGTAAGCCAGAAAGTTTTTCCTGTTTTTCTTCAATGGAATAACCAAAAGACACTTTCCTGTCGCATCTTCATGGCAGCATACACTTTGGGTTGTGACTCCGCCCCCACAACCTGATAGGACTACATAGCTATAAATTGTAGAGGTGGCCCCTGCCCAGTATTCTCTTATTTTTCCTCACCTGAAGGACTGAACATATCAGAAGCACCCCCTTACCGAATTCGCCCCAGCCAGGTTCTAGCCTCTCCTGGGTGGAAGTCCTTACCTGTACAGCCTCTAAACGAGCTAGATGGAAGGAACCCCGCTCTGGTGATCTCGGGGGTATGTTGCGGCTCCAGTATAAGCCTTAAACAGGCTTAGTTGTTGTGCAGCGGTCTCCATAACACTTTGTTTCACTTTCGTTTGTTTCTCCTCCTTTGCTGGGCTCTGTGGTCCCTCTGTGCCTCCCTTTAGGCTTCCCGGGCGTCTCGGCGCTTCCGTGCATGTGCAGTGCGCACCCTCAGGGCGTCCTTTCGATTTTGCCAGTTTCCAAGATGGCGCCGGGTGCCTCGCGCCGCTACTGCGCATGCGCGAGCGGGTCGTGACCTCGGCGGCCATGGCGGCAATTTTAAAAGCCCTGTTTGTCTTTTCTGAGCCCTCCTTGCTTCCTGGAAGACTTCTGACTGCTGTTTTTTGACTTGCTGCATCCCTAAAGTATCCCCTCTCTGTGTAAGTGTCTAATACTTATGCACTGTCTTTTGGGGCCTGTTTGCATGCTCTGACCTTCCTATACCCTTCTCAGGTACTCACCTTCCTCTCCTATGGAGGCCGCTGCCCCAGCAGATCATCACCAGCCTAATAGGTAAGGGGGGGGGATTCCAGTGGTAAGTAGAGAAGATTGAAAAAGAGAGCAGGACCGTATTAACGCTACCTAATTGGTCAGCCCTGTCAGGTCCGCAAGATCATCCAAGTCAGGACGAAGAGAGTCTTCGCACAGGAGAAGCCGCTCCGGCCATAGACGCAGCCGCTCACGCGGAAGAAGTCGCTCAGGCCACAAGGGGAGTCGTAGACGGAGTCGATCCCATTCAAGACATAGCCGTTCTTACCACAGAAGATCCCCTGCACGAGGACACCAATCCTCTGCGCACCCTTCCCGCCCAGCCGGGAACGCTTGCTGGGTATGCGGGGCCACGGCCCTCCCAGACAAACTAGCCTGCCGCAAGTGCATGGATGAAGCCACCAGGGAGAAAGAGCCGGATTCCATAGAACCCACTGGAGTCTCTACTCCCCAGGTCTCAACTCCTGATGTAGAGTTTACGGCCTATAGCACCTCACCCACCATTCCCAGTGCATCAAGGGATCAAGAACTCCCGTCGGATGGTGAGGAGCTGGAAGCTTCAGCTGGCTTTGATTTTGCGCTCATAGAACCGTTCATCAGATCGGTTAAGGAAGCGATTAACTGGGAGGAGCTTGAGGAGACACAGCCAAAACAGAGAAAGTATTTCCCAAACCTCAAGAAGGTCCCGGAGGCCTTCCCATTCATCGACGAATTAGATGAACTGATTAAGGAGGAGTGGCAGAATCCCGAAAAGAAGTTTAGTCTGTCCAACAGGCTTACCAAACTGTACCCACTCAAGGAACCCAAAGTATCCCCTTTACTTTCTCCTCCAGTAGTGGATGCATCTTTGATGCGTCTAGCCAGGCACGTGACGCTCCCCATTGAAGATGCAGTAACGTTCAGGGACGTGCTTGACAGGAAGGTGGATACAGACCTTAAGAGAGCTTACCTGTTCGCAGGAGGTGCCTGCAGGCCAGCGGTGGCATTAGCGGCGGTTGGGAAAGCTATCTCCGGCTGGTCCTCAGCTACAGCGAGACTCGTCACTGAGGGCGCAGATCAAGAGCAGATCACTAAGGCCTTACAAGAACTGAGCCTTGCGGGAGAATTCGTGGCGGAAGCTTCCGTAGATACTATCAGATCCACATCAAGGTCCATGTTAGCTTCTGTAATGGCCAGAAGGGCACTATGGCTCAAACCTTGGTCGGCTGACCCCGCCTCGAAATCTAACTGGTGCAGGATTCCGTATGACGGGGTGAACCTCTTTGGGACGAAGCTGGATACCGCAGTCTCTAAAGTGACAGGCGGGAAGTCGGGTCTCATACCATCGGACAGAAGGCCGAAACAACAAAGGCCACCTCCCTTTAAACGTAATCTTCCAGAGAGATACAGGGATGCAAAATCCTATAGACCCGGGAAGGAATACAGAAGGAGCTGGAAGAACCCCCAGACGTCCTTCCTCAAATTCCAGAAACCCAAGACCCCTGCCTCCAATGACCAGAAGTCCTTTTGAAGGTTCGCCCGCCCAACCAGCGGTAGTGGGTGCCAGACTCACAAAGTTCAAGTTGGTCTGGGCGGGAATGATAAAGGACCCATGGACGGTGTCCACCATTCATTTCGGACACAGGTGGGCATTCAGAGGTCGTCCTCCAAGAGACCAATTTTGCTCAACCAGACTTCCTCCTTCTCAACAGAAAAGACTATCCTTAGTCCAGTATATTCAGGAGTTGCTCCAAAAACAAGCAATAGTGGAGGTACCGCTATCTCAAAGAGGCAAGGGTTTCTATTCCCCACTCTTCTTAGTGAAAAAGAAATCAGGGGACCTTCGTCCAGTCTTGGATCTAAAAAACTTCAACCGGTCGATACAGATAGAAACATTCAAGATGGAAAGCCTTCAATCAATCCTCCAAGCAATAAACTTGGGAGATTGGATGCTGTCAATCGACCTCCAGGACGCATATTTGCATATTCCTATCCATTCCGAGTTCCAAAAGTTTCTCCGGTTTACCCTAAACCATCGGCACTTCCAATTCCGAAGCCTCCCGTTCGGGATCTCTACCGCACCCAGGACGTTTACAAAGGTCCTATTACCTGTAATAGCCCACCTGAGAGAAAGGGGGCTGAGGGTCCATTATTATCTGGACGACATCCTACTTCTCTCAGACAGCCAGGATTCTCTCGTCGTTCACAGGGAAATCCTCGTCTCCACGTTACAGTCCCTAGGGTGGCTGATAAATTGGAAGAAGAGCAACATCCATCCCACACAGAGAATGGTCTTTCTGGGAGCCGGACTGGACACGAGGGAGAACACAGTGGAACTTCCGGGGGAAAAAATCCCTCCTCTAATTCAAAAGGTGAAAAGGGCAATCTCTGCTACAATGCTCCCGGCCAGGACATGTCTCAGTATCCTGGGCTCCCTAGCTTCCACCATTCCAATGGTCCAATGGGCACAATGGAATTCGAGACCTCTCCAGATCTCCTTCCTGCGTCAGTGGAAGGGCACATCAATGTCCCAACCAATCTTCATCTCTCAGGAGGTAAAGCGATCATTGAAGTGGTGGGTACGACCTCACAACTTGGGAAGATGCAGGCATATAATCACTCCCTATCAAGAAATCGTGACCTCAGATGCCAGTCTACAGGGATGGGGAGCTTACTATCAGGACCTTGCGGCTCAGGGTCGTTGGCCTTTCAGGGCACAGGATACAGTGTCGAATGTTCTGGAGATGAGAGCAGCATTCCAGGCTCTCCTGGCCTTCAGTTTTCACTTGAGGGGGAAGCACGTCCTCCTGAGGATGGACAACAAGGTGGCTGTTGCCTACGTCAACAGGCAGGGGGGCACCAGAAGCAGGTCCATGTTGCAGGAGGTCCGTCCTGTTCTGGAATGGGCGCAGCTGAATCTACTGGACCTGAGGGCGGTTTATGTTCCAGGAGTCCAGAACACCTTAGCCGACTCGCTGAGCAGGAATTTCTCCTCCAACAACGAATGGTCTCTGAGTCCACAAGCCTATGCTCTCATATCCCGGACCTGGGGCTCTCCAGAGATAGACCTAGCAGCAACTCCGGAGAACACAAAATGCCAGAGATTCCTATCAAGGGTACCGTTTCCTTCGGCAGAGGGGACGGACTGCCTCCAACACCCCTGGAACTTTCACCTGGGGTACATTTTTCCCCCGACGCCTCTCATAGCGAGAATTCTCCTGAGGCTCAAGAAGTCAACAGCATTGGTGGTAGCAGTGATCCCTTTCTGGCCGAGGAGGCCATGGTTTACTACCCTCATGCAGCTGAACACGGCAGAGCCTCTGCCTCTCCCATTGACGACAGACCTACTCTCCCAGGGACATCTTCTTCACCCGAACCCGGGGAAGCTACACTTGATGGCCTGGAGGCTGAAAGGGCTAGGTACTTAGAGCAGGGCTGTTCCCAGAAGGTGGTGGATACCTTACTCCAGGCCAGAAGGTCTACTACCAACATCACGTACAGAAGAGTTTGGGAAAAATTTGTCTCCTTCTCTCAGCAGCAAGGTTGGGACTCGTCCTCCCCGTCGGTGTCTCAGATCTTGGAATTCCTTCAGCTAGGCCTAGAAAAAGGCCTTAGGTCAAGCACCCTGAAGGTCCAGGTATCGGCCCTGTCCGCCTTGACAGGAGTTAAATGGGCGCAAGAGCCTCTGGTGATTCAGTTTCAGAGGGCCTGTCTAAAGCTGAGGCCCCCTAGGAAACCGTCATTCCCGGTCTGGGATCTCTCAATCGTTCTGGAGGCATTATCCAAGGAACCCTTTTTTCCAACACAGAGCATATCCCTCTGGGATCTAACGCTGAAAGTTTCATTTTTAATAGCCATAACATCGGCGAAGCGAGTGTCAGAGATGCAAGCTCTAATGGTTAGCGAACCATATTTGGTTGTTCTTCCAGACAGGCTAGTCCTAAGACCTTCGGATCGATTCATCCCCAAGGTATCCTCATCTTTCCATTTTAACCAGGAGATTAATCTTCCAGCACTCAGCACGGATCAGGGAGATCCCCATCCATTAGATGTTAAAGGTACCGTCATGGAGTATCTCTCGGCAACGAAATCTATCAGAAAGTCGGAGAGCCTCCTAATTATCCCACATGGTTTCAGGAGAGGTCAAGCGGCATCCTCACGCACCATTGCTTCATGGCTAGTAAAGACCATCAAGAGATCTTACTCACTGAGTAACCATCAAGTACCTGAGGGCTTAAGGGCACATTCCACCAGGGCAGTGGCAACCTCCTGGGCGGCATATTGTAGAGTCTCGGCGGAGACGATTTGCAGAGCGGCTACCTGGTCCTCCAGGAACACCTTTATGTCTCATTACAAGGTGGATTCCGCCTGCTTATCCACGGTGGATTTCGGAAGATCCGTTATCCAGGCCAATTCCTCTATTCTTTGTTAAATAAACTTAGTTTGAATTCCCACCCAGTCTTTGCGAGTTACTCCCCAAAGTGTGTGCTGCCATGATGCGACAGGAAAACGTAAAATTGTATACTCACCTTTCCGTAATTTTCCTTTCCTGTCGTATCTTCATGGCAGCATACAATCTCCCACCCGTCTAAGGTGATATATATACGGAGAATACTGGGCAGGGGCCACCTCTACAATTTATAGCTATGTAGTCCTATCAGGTTGTGGGGGCGGATTCACAACCCAAAGTGTATGCTGCCATGAAGATACGACAGGAAAGGAAAATTACGGAAAGGTGAGTATACAATTTTCCGTTTTCTTTGGGTTCAGGTGTTAAACTTCCACAGCTGTGGGAGGGAAGGTCAATTATCTTCCCTCAATCCTCCACACATCCAGACCCCTCAATGAAAACAAAACGGGGGAAACTCCATAGTGTAGATGTAAAAATTTATTAAAAGTCACTTGTAATTCCACAGCAATTGCACACAGCACTAAGAACACAGCATTTCGGAAATTGCAAGCCAAAAAGTCAAATCAAATTGCACAGCAACATCACCGCAAATAGTGCACAGCAAAGGGAACTGGATAAAAATGTTTCACAGGCAGCAGAGGGTTGAGCCTTCTCACTGCATAGGGAAAAAATGAATAAAACGTGATGGCATCACAGCCACTTGCTCCATCCGACGCACGTTTCCCCTCAACAGGCTTCCACTGGGAACAGAGACATTGGAGTTTCCCCCGTTTTGTTTTCATTGAGGGGTCTGGATGTGTGGAGGATTGAGGGAAGATAATTGACCTTCCCTCCCACAGCTGTGGAGGTTTAACACCTGAACCCAAAGAAAGTGTCTTTTGGTTATTCCATTGAAGAAAAACAGGAAAAACTTTCTGGCTTACTACCCAGGTGGAGATCACAGATGCCGGCAGGCGAATGCAACAAGCCTTTAAGTAAGATCTCTATAATTTGAGATCCTACAGATTCGGTAAGCGAGCATTTCTACTTTACCTATAGCGGGAAGATCATTTATTTGTTTGTTCCAAAGCAGAAGATTCATGATTGATCTACAATACAAGATATCCTCATATGGACTTTATCTTTTATGACACATCACAAGGGTGTTTATTTGTGCTATTTTTTTAAAGAGGAACAAGTAATTTAATTGGTGTGTTGAAAGATTATGAACGCATAGATCTATACAATTGATTTTTTTCACATAAGCACCAGTTTTAATAGGCACTTGGTAACTTTTTACTTATATTTCACCATTTGAATAGTTATCCGTTTAACCCATTGGTATAAGTAAAAGTAAATGGAGTAAATTAGTTGCTCCTTATTTATGACATATAAACACTTTGCATAAACAAGATATTTCAGCTAGTTTGAAAAATGTATCTATTTTTTAAAAACATTTCTTCACGAGAATAGTGGTGAATCACGGAAATGTAGTTGTATACATTGTATTCAGATACATAGTTATTGGTGGCGCGCTTGTATTTTTTTGTTACTTTGTTTGGGTCCTTTTTGTATTTTTGACTTACACGAGCAGCTGCACCATTTTGTTGTTTTTTTTACATATGGTTAGCGCAAAATATACTCTTTTGATACAATGTCCTAAACTGGCCTGCGCCGGGCCTCACCTTTCAGGCTTCACACAGACAACTCTCTTCTTCCCACATATCATAGAGGAGGTGGGAGGGCCATAGAGCGCACTTGGCATGGAGGAGGAGAAAGTAAAATCCTCCTCCGCTTTGAATGCTGGGGCTTCCAGGCTCCTTTTGCAGAGTGGGGAGTCGCCGTCGTGACATCATTGGTTGCTAGACGCTAGGTGGCTCTAGCAACCAGTGACCAGTAATAACATCAGTCAGCGGTGGAGGTGGCGGCAGAGATGGAGCCAACGCTATGGCGGCTCTCATTCTGATAAATCTGCGGCTCTGCTGCGGGCTAGATTTGGGGAAGGGGAATGCCTGATCGGCGGCCCAGTCTGAGTCAGACTGTCTGACCACTAGTATTCCTTCTGCGAGCATGTGGGCAAGCTGACGGATGGGTGAGGGGGCAGATACGCCCCTTCTTGAAAGGAAGACAGTTCTGAAGCATCTTCATAGGGAAGAAGTTGTCCCTAGTTTTGTGCAAGTCAAGTTGGGCATCCCATAATTCCTATCCCCATCCAAGTTATTACTCCTAATAAAATAACAAAAAAAACAAGTTCAAAGACTGATCCTTGAGACTGGAGAAAGTGTGAGAAAAAATTCTTGTTGCCTGGCTGTGCAGGAGTGGGGAACCCGATCATCTGCAACCCCTATGGGGGTAGCTCTACATATGTACTCATGTTTTTGGGAATGCTAGCTACCCAAACAAGGGTCAAGCAACATATTGATGAGTCTATGGAGAATATAACTGTCTTCATACTAAATATAATGGACAGCTATGCTCTATATTTTTTGGACTTTTCTGGATAATCCTATACTGCGCAAATTATGGATTCTATTAGGGGAGTTATAGAGGGTAGCTTCCCAAAAAGAGATCAAACTTGGGGTCAGCAGTGGCTGTGGAAAGAAAGCAAATTCAATTGGTATCTTCGTTAACATACGTATTTATTGATCTATTGATGAACGCAGTGAAGAAACACAATCAACACGTTTTGCGGCTCTCTGGTGGCCACTTCATCATCATAATTGTACTGCACACAATAAATGGCAGTAGCTTACATTTGTTCAGCCATCAATGTACACTACTCCTGCCTATTTAAAATGTGCAGTACACCTACAGTATGTCTTGATTTTTTTTTTTTTTTTTTGCTTTCACAACCAACAAGTATCTATTTTTGGATTTATTTCCTTTCCACAAGGACATCTCTACTGACCACAGTACCCCTACCCCCCCCCCCCCCCTTATCTATGCCCCTGACTTATAGTAGCTTATGGGCACAGTCACTTTGTCAGTATTTCTTGCATTTGTGACCTCCTTTGGAGTCAACCAACCACAGAGAAGAATGGCGCAAGAGGAATTGCCATAGACAGTTGGGGATCTAATGATAACAGCAAGGTACTATGCAGACTGAGCAAGAACAAAGTCCATTTATAAAGTTAATAATGTCCTAGAGGAAAGAAACTACACTTGTGGCAGCTCCCCTGTGAGTGAAGCAATTCTTTGAAATGAAAGCAAAGGATGAGCAAGGTGCACCAAACTAAGTGTAGGAGTTAAGCCATAGGTAAATTGAATAGGCAAACAGCCAAATGGGTAATCACATAACATGAGAGATAAAAATGCATTGTTATAAAATGTGTCACTGTGGGATCACCGTGATAAATCGCTGGAGATCAGCAGAATAGATGTGACAGCTGGCCAGGTTTCTACCTCCCAGTGGATGGAACCAGCGTGGAATGCACTCAGAGTACTCGGAGCTGGACCGGATGTGACGTTAGGGCGATTCAGGTGATGCATTTCAAAGCATGCGCTTTTTCCTCCAACCTGAGAGGCTGCAGGACGTGTCAATCTTATATATACCGGCCCGAGGGTGAGTCAGGACATCACAGAGGAAAGTAACAGCCCACAATTAAAGGGACCATAAATTCATGGATTGGGCCACATAGTGTTATAATATAAAGCTAATATATGACTATGGGGCTGTACAATAACCAGATAAACAATTCTTGGTAAATTGTTTATAAAAAACTTAAAACTAGCAGGAAATACATATATAATAATAGCAGATTTATAATAGCAATAAAAACCATTTATAAAACATTGAAGATTGAATAGAACAATTAAAAATAATAATAAAAATAATGATGAAATAAAAATAGAAATAACAATAAAAATAATAATAAAAATCAAAATAGTAATAAATATAAATAAAAAAGAAAATAAAAATAAGATAATTGCCCCATACACACGGTCAGATTTTCTGACATAAAATCTGCGATCGGAGCTTGTTGTTGGAAATTCCGACCGTGTGTAGGCTCCATTGGACAGTTTCCATCGGAATTTCCGTCACACAAAATTTGAGATCTGGTTTTTAAATTTTCCGACAACATAATCCGTTTGTGTAAATTACGATTGTGTGTACACAATTCCAATGCACAAAGTTCCACGCATGCTCAGAATCAAGTAGAAGAGCAGTACTGGCTATTGAACCTCATTTTTCTCGGCTCGCCGTACGTGTTGTACGTCACAGCGTTCTTGACGTTCGCAATTTCCGACCAACTTTGTGTGACCGTGTGTATGCAAAACAAGTTTGAGCCAACATCCGTCGTAAAAAAAAACATGGATTTTGTTGTCGGTATGTCCGATCAATATCCGATCGTGTGTACGGGGCATAAAGGTGTGCATGCGTGGGACTTCCAGGATGACAGTGTGAACCAGGAGCTCCGCTCTGCCCTGGCCTGCAAGAACACATGATCGCAGGGCACATACCCCTAAAGAGTCCCACTCTGCACCCCCTCACAGAGGAAGGCATCTGGAGCACCCCCATGCCCGGGGTCTCTGCTAGGCGTGACATAGTTACATAGTTACATAGTAGGTGAGGTTGAAAAAAGACACAAGTCCATCAAGTCCAACCTATGTGTGTGATTATGTGTCAGACATGAGACAGCAATTTGAGGCTGAAGAAGAACAGGCCAATTCCAAGATGGAGTCCGTGGCCTTTCAGCATGCTCTGGATCCAGCAAAGCAGCCCAACTCAAGGCAAGTCCTGACCCCAGCCACACTCTCCTTTACCTCACAGACACACACACTGGGCCCCATACTAGTGACCCCTTCTCCCACATCCACTGAATCTCTCCTGGGACGGGCTATGGAGGAGGCCTCGCTGTCTCCTATGGGTGTTACACCACTCCACAGCTCCTACATCCCTGGACCTGAACGCCTCACCAACTCATCCCCCTCTAACCCTTGGGACCTATTGTACCTATTGTACAGACGCTCTGATCTGCTGGAAAAGGACTTGGCCCAGACCGCAGCAAAAATCACAGGGGTTATTAAGGCAGACTTCCATAGCCTGGGATCTAGGATGGAGGCCATAAAACATAAACTTGACATCACTGTTTCCAGAGCAAATCAGAACTCTGAGCACATCCAGGTTCTACAAGAGCAGCTGGACACAGCTCTCTCCCATATTAACAACCTGGAAAATAGGTCCAGAAGATACAACTTCAGGATCAGGGGCCTGCCTGAGTCTGTCACAGACGTCATTCCAGCTGTGCATGATCAAACATCTTATCCCTGATATTCCAACCCACAGCTTGGAGTTGGATCGAGCACACAGATCCCTGGGACCACCTAGGAAGGACGGTAACCCTAGAGACATAATTGTCAAACCCCATTTTTATGCGGTGAAGGAGGAAATTATGAGACAGTCACATCAACATTCCACACTGACCTGCCTGGGAACCCCCATGCAAATCTTTGCCGACATTTCACCTTCCACTATTCAAAGAAGAAGATCCCTGAAGCCCCTCCTCACAATTCTTTCACAAAATGAAATAAAACACTGGTGGGCCTTCCCTTTTGTCCATAAGTTCACATATAAGAATAAAACCCATTTCCTTACTACCCTTCAGAGGGTGAACGCTTTCTTCTACTCAAATTCATCTTGCAAGAATCTTCAATGGACTACGAAGAGACCTACCCCCCACGAGTCCCATCACTCCTGTCTGGAGCAAGACCAAACCCAAACAATCTAAGGACAACAAACCTCCATAACCTCTCTAAATTCCGGGGAGCTCTACTCCCACTCAAGGTCTCATTTTCCTGGTACAAGGATTCTGGCTCATTCCTTTCCCAGGACTGAATGTTTAAAATTGGGAAGTATTTCCCATTCCTTTTTTTTTCTACAGGCATATGTTTCAGGTTTTTCCTCTATAGTTTAGTTTGCAACCATTAGCCCACTCTTCCCTTGTGTCCTCTACAATTGGACAGACAGAAGGGTGCAAGTTATGTGATCTCATCTTGAGAGGTCTTTTTTGGACTCTTAGTGGTTACTTCACAAAAACGCCCCTACCTCCCACACTTTCCTGACGCTTTCTCACGTAAGTCAGGCTACTTCTACCTACCTGACCTCCCTCTTGGGAGTCCGGGTAGATCGAAGACAGGGGCCACAAGTTGATTACCACTGTTACTTGTTTTATCTTCCCTAATGCAACATTACTTGTTATACTGTACCCCAGATGATGACTTCTAAGTCGAAACACGTTGGGAGGATATGCTGAGACCACTGTCTTCTTTTATACAAGCGCTTGATTTTACTGCTAAACACGTGAGTGTATTTCCTTTGCTTTTCGTGTATTAAAATTTCCATACAGAGTTACGCTATTTGCCTTCCTCTTTCTTTTAATGGTGGGGCTGACTGCCTATATCTGTTGAGTCCATCCATACCTTACACCTGTTCGGAGATCCATCTGGAGGTCATATCTGGATAGAGCATCTGATCCCCTTGGTGTATTATACCAAAAAGCTTGATTGACTCACTAGGTGTACTCCTATTTGAGTTCAATCCCTCTGGTAAACAGCTTCTGATGTCTCTGGTGGTGGATCTACTATCAACTGTTATTACATCATACATATTTGAAGTTAAAGACTGTCACTATATTATATCCACATGTGGTTGAGGATTATCATCACACATGATTGAAGCTTGTCACTGACTTTTTTTTGGACATCACACGTCCAAGTTCCTCTGTTTATAGACATCACATGTCATAATAGAGGACTGCTTGGAATATTTTTGAGCACATCATTTATTATTCACGTTTTTTGTACTCATAAAATTTGTTATGGTTTATATGATCACATATTTGTTATGGTTTATATGATCACATAAGCGCTGCACATTTCACCCAATTTGTCATTTTTGCAACTTTATCCACTGCTGTGCTGGCTGCTTTAGTTTTTTTTTTCAATTTTTGTTTGATTTCTTTTATAGACAGCGCGGTATATACTTGTTTATAATTTACGGTACTGTTATAGATGTACTGTGGCCAGGGCAGTGTCAATGCGCCTCCCCCATTCCATGGATAGGCATTCTTGCAATCTGTGGAGTGGGATTTCCCCCTGACATAGGGGGCGGCGGCGTGAGGTTCTCACATGGCAAGGGGGATCTTATCGTCTCCCCCTGCGTTGCCCTATGGGGGCATTATGTGTTTTTATTCTCTTCTCCTTGTCTTTCTTCCTTTCCTAACCTCTTCTTTTTTGCAGCCTCGGGTTCCCCCAACTTACATGTACCTCTGGGAAAAAACCAGTGGAGAGCTACCAGCCATTCCGAAATCTGCTTCCCTCTACCCATTAAGGTTGGTGATCATAGACACAATGAGCTGCAACACCTTTCTGCTCCATGGCGACTAATTCAACAGCACCCTCTCCTCTCAGAGTGGTTTCCCATAATACCCAGGGGCTCAGGTGAAAAGACACAAAGCCTTTAATGCATGCCACTCTGAGAGATCAGACATGATCCTACTACAAGAATATATCCACATTTTTAGACAACCTACCTCTGCCTACCTTAAAAGACAGGCACGAGACCTGCTAGAAGCCCCATTCTCCTTGGAACAAGTACTTGAGGTTATTAAAAATTTAAAGAGGGGATCTGCCCCTGGGCCTGATGGATTTTCAGTGACCTTCTATAAGACCTTTGCTAACATATTAGCCCTGCACTTAGTTAGATGGTTTAATAGCATGCAGAAAGGTAACCCCCTTGATTGGCAATTAAACTCAGCTGTCATTTCCGTTATTCCAAAAGCAGACAAGGACCTGGGAGAGTTGGGTAACTACAGACCTATCTCCCTTATTAATAATGACCTTAAGATTATGAACAAAATATTAGCCAACCACCTAGCTTCCTTCATCAGCCTCTACATTCACAAGGACCAGGTTGGCTTTATCCCAGGCAGACAAGACCCAGACCAAGTGCGGGGCAGTGAATATTATCTCCTTACCCCATTGGTGCTCAGACAGGGGCCCTCGTCAGGGAGGCATGCTTCTCTCCCTTGACATTCAAAAGTCCTTTGACTTTGTCTCCTGGCCCTACCTATTTACCACCCTGCATCATTGGGGTTTCGGGGGAAAAATTCATAGGAATTATCAGTGCCCTTTATTCCTTCCCAGAAGCGAGAATTCCATTTCAAGGACTCTATACTGAACTGCTCAGAATTGCTAGAGGCACAAGACAGGCATGCCCCCTGTCTCCCCTAATTTTTGCAATCGCCATACAATCCCTAGCGATAGCTATCCATACTAACCATGATGTTCGGGGGGTTCAGTGTGGAACTCAAATACACAAATGTGCCCTTTTCACGGACAATTTGCTCCTCTTCATATCCTCCCCGGTCACTTCACTCCCCACTGCTTGTAAACTTTTGGATGCTTTTGCTAAGGTTTCAGGCTTAAAAGTCAATCTATCCAGATCCATAACAATTGAAAAACACTTTTCGGTTCCCTTGGAGTGACTCAACCATCTGCTATCTGGGAATCAACCTCCCATCGAAAATTGAACATTTATACGAGGCCAACTACCCCCCTGATTTTCTGACAACCCAAGCTCGACTTAAAAACTTGGGCATCGTTAGAGATATCATGGTTGGGCAGGATCAACTCAGCTAAGATGACACTACTCCCCTGCCTTCTCTACCTGTTCCGAGCCCTCCCCATTCGGATTAATAAAGACAAACTAAGATCTTTCCAGGGTAAAATGGTTACGGTACATTTGTTTGGGGTCAATTGGGCTATCTATTCGCCCAGTGCGTCCTGTTTCACCCGAGGACCAGTGGTGGCCTGGGGCTCCCTAACTTACTCTTGTACTTCCAAGCAGAATGATTAGCCTAACTGTCCATAATATACACAAAGTATGAGAAACCAGACTGGGTATACATACACTGAGCAAAATTATAAACGCAACACTTTTATGTTTGCCTCTATTTATCATGAGCTGAACACAAAGATCTATGGCTTTTTCTATGCACACAAAAGACCTATTTTTCTCAAATATTATATGTTAGTGAGCACCCCTCCTTTGCCGAGATAATCCATCCACCTCACAGGTGTGGCATATCAAGATGCTGATTAGATAGCGTGATTATTTCACGGGTGTGCCTTAGGCTGGCCACAATAAAAGGCCACTCTAAAATGTGCAGTTTTACTGTATTGTAGGGGGGGGTCTGAAAACCAGTCAGTGAATGGTGTGACCACCATTTTCTTCACGCAGTGCAGCACATCTCCTTCGCACAGGTTGTTGATTGTGGCCTGTGGAATGCTGGTCCATACCTCTTCAATGGCTGTGCGAAGTTTCTGGATATTGGCAGGAACTGGAAAATTCTGTTGTATACACGTGGAGCATCCCAAACATGAGCATTCCAAACATACTCAATGGGTGACATGTCCGGGGAGTATGCTGGCCATGCAAGAACTGGGATATTTTCAGCTTCCAGAAATTGCAAACAGATCCTTGCAACATATCTCTGTGCATTCAAAATGCCATCAATAAAATGCACCTGTATTCATTGTCCATAGCATACGCCTGGAATAATTCCTTTTTTCCCTCCTTTAAAGAGATCCTGAATAGCTCCCTCATGGAAGCCAGTATTAAGGTGATCACAAGATGGCATCTGGTCCCCACCAGACTTGCCAAGATGTTCTCGACTTCTTCCCCCCTATGCTTCCATGGATGCGACTTGCAGGGCTCCATGCTCCACACTTGGTGGGAATGCCCAAAAATTAGAAGTTTCTGGAATAAAATCTTCTCTATAATCTGAAAGGTCACATGGTTTCCAGTTCCTAGATCTCCCTCAATAGCCCTTCTCAACTTCTCAGTTCCAAAACTCCCCAAACAGTCCCAGAAGTTTACTTTTTTTTATGTTGCTGGGGGGCTAAATTGACCATTGCTAGGGCCTGGAAGAATCCCAAAGTCTCCTTAACGGCGGCTAAAAGGAAAATTTCCTGGATTATGACACAGGAAAAGCTGGTAAGCTTGTTGCAAGACACAATGCACAAATTTAAAGCAATTTGGGAACCCTGGGCCTCATATGTGGGAGTTTCCCTGATTCCCAGTGTTTCACGAGGTACCTTGACCAGGGATCCCCCGGGAGACTGGCGTATCCCTCTCTCCTCTTCTCTGTCCTTTCCCCTTTGCTTCCCTCCTCTTTTACATGCTTTATTCCATCCATCTTGTTTGACTAGTTTGCAGCAATACAACCTCCTCCTCTTAAAACTAATTTTTTCATGGTTATGCAATTTTTTGATACATTTATTTTGTGGGGGGTCCTTACTCCCCATCCTTGACCTAACATTTTGAGGCCCAGGGGGCCTACTTTCCCCACGACACAGCTGGATCCCATAGGGGGTGTCAAGGAGGCAGCCTCCCAGACCAGGTCAACACAATTATTGATTTCTCTACATGTTGTTAGGGTTTCTGCTTTCTGGAGGAGCTTTGGGGTTGGAAGCTTTATACCTTGTATGCTATGTTTCCATTGTCTCTTGTGCTTTATTTATTCTATGATAACTTAAATAAAAAATGATTGAAACAAAAAAAATAAATAAAAAAAAGAATAAAAATGGAAAGAAAAAGACCACCTTTCTGGATGTCAAGTAGATGATATTAGCAAAATTAGATCATAAGAAAGAAAGGGGATTATTGAAAGAAGGGGGGCACCAGTAATATAGTAGGCGTAAGAAGGACTGGTATATTTGGGTAAATGTGCATGAAGTAGGCATAAATGGACCAAACATATTCTATTAGTTGGCAACTAATCTATCATTGAAGGTCAATTACTTACCACCCTAAAGATTGTAGGTGGTAAGTCACATACGATGGATACCCCAATACCTGGAAAATGTGTAATTGTGTCAATAAAAAAATGAATAAATAAAATCAGATAAAAAAAATAGGATACATGAAAGATATACAAAATGCACATGATTAGATGTGTGAACCATTCAGATAACTGTATGTATCTCAATTTCCTCATTGAGACCTTGAGGCACCAAAGTATTTAGAGTATAGATCCAAAAGGTTTTTTGTTTGCCTAACCTTTGGAAATGTTTAGCTGGGGAATATTTGTCAGGTATGGACTCGATGACCCACACCTGAAGTTCACTGGCGGATTCTGGGTGATGTTCAGCAAAATAACGTGGGACACTGAGTTTATGCCTGAATGGACTGTCGATGTTCACCAAATCTCATCCTCAATGTCCTCTTAGTTCAGCCAACATAGAGCATGCCACACAAACAGAAAAGGTAATACACAACAAAGGTGGTAGAGAAATTAAATAGGAATTAATGGCAAAAGATTTCCCATTTGATGTGAATGCTTTCTTTCCACGAAAACAAGTCAGACACATCAATTTATTGCAACAGAACATACCCAGCAATGGAATGAGGGTTAGTTGTTTAGTCGTTTTGAATTTAATTTTGCTTTTAACGTTTTACACCTTTCTGTAAGCAAATTTAGGTACTGGCGAAATGGACGATGTTAAATGGGGATCCTGTTTGAGAATAGACAAATGTTTCTTGATCATGTTTTCCATTTTACGGTGAGTAGCATGGTACTGAGTGATAAAACTAATAGCACGCTCGTGGATCTGTGTACCCGCAGAAGATGTGTTTTCTGTCAGGTACAGAGAACGGGCCTTTATCAATCAAATTTGGTAGGTAACCTTTTTAAGGAATTTGTTTCTTAGCATAAGACTCTGCTCTGTATAGTCCTCCAATCTGGTGCAGTTGTGCCTTAGGCAATGAAATTGGCTTTTAGGGACATTACGGACCCACCTAGGGTGATGACAGCTGGAAAATGGAGAAAAAGAATTCCCAGCCATCGGTTTGGTGAAGTTAAGAGAGGAGGATATATTGGCAAGGAGGGTGGGACTTTAAATGAAGCACCGGGCAGCAAAAGAACCCCAACCTTGTCTTTCTTTATATTTGTTATTTTTTCCCTTATCTTCTATTATTCTTTTAGACATTACACGTGCCTGCTCCTGACAAGTGGCGCAAATGCCACGAAACGCGTAAAGCTACCGGTTGCCGTGTCTTTACCAATTCATCAAGATTTCTCAAGTTACTATGCATGTTCACCTTTACAGGCCCAGTGAGGCCATAGGTCCCGCAGGTTATACCACTTATATCATTGTATATACCCTTTCTTTTGAGATGAATTAAGGAATTAAATGTGTTCATATATGAGGGATCACCATCAATTTCAGCATGTTGTTCAGTGTTTATCATTGTTATTATCACATGTTTACTTGAACTGTACATAATGGTCTAATCAGTATATGTGTGTCATTTCATTTAATGTCCCACTCTCCTTGCCAATATATCCTCCTCTCTAAACATATATGGGATGGATATTCATGATCTTACCAGATCATGATATCATTTAAAGTCCCTAGGGATGGAAACGCATGACCTTACCATGTCATGGATTCCTGAAAGTCCCTATCCCTCCAAAACTTTTGTCTTTTTATTGAATGGTGGAGTTAAGATGGGAAAGTTCTAAATCCAAAAAACAATGACGGAGGGTCAACCACCGAGGTAAAAGATAAGCCAAAAGTATTGGAATTGCATTGGTAGGTTCACAGTACTATCCTAAATGATGATAATATCATCAATATAGCAGCCGTAGAAGATCAGGTGTTGTGGTCCCAGACACACCCGGTCTCCCACAGCCCCATCGTCAGGTTGGCATAACTTGAGGCAAAATTAGCCCCCATGGCTGTGCCCTGATTCTGTAGTTAATACTTTCCTTCAAATTGGAAACAGTTATGTTCCAAGCAAAACCTGGTCGCTTGAAGGATGAAATCCGACTGCTCAAAAAGTGGCTCTTTAGCAAGATAGTGTGATACTACTCTAAGAACAACCTCATGTAGTATAGAGGTGTAGAGGGAACAATGAGGAAATTGAGATACATACAGTTATCTGAAAAATTCACACATCTAATCATGTGTTTTTTTGAATATCTTTCATTTATCCTATTTTATTTTATCTGATTTAATTTATTCATTTTTTATTGACAATACATTTTCCAGGTATTGGGGTATCCATCGTATGTGACTCACCACCTACAATCTGTAGGTAATTCATTAACCTACAATGATAAATAGTTGCCAACTAATAGAATATGTTTGGTCCATTTATGTCTACTTCATACACATTTGCCCAAATATACTAGTCCTTTTTACACCTACTATATTACTAGTGCCCCCCTTCTCACAATAATCCCCTTTCTTTCTTATGAACCAATTTTTCTAACATCTTCTAACTGACATCCAGAAAGGTGGTTCTTTCACTGTTATTCTTATTTTAATTTTAATTTCTATTATTGTTTTTTTTCTTATTTTTTATTTTTCATTTTTCTTTTCCTCAATCTCCCATGTTTTATAAATGTCTTTATTGCTAATATATATATATATATATTTTTTTTTTTTTCTATTTTTATTTAATCTTTATTTTTATTATTATTTTTATTCTTATTATCCATGTTTTACTGCTATTATTATATCTGCTATTATTAAATGTGTATGTCCTGATAATTTTTAATTAACAATTGTAACAACATCCCAAGTATGAAAGGGGTTAAAGCCATTTAGGACATTCCATTCCCGAACACAAAGGAACCCATACGAATAACTCTTCCCCCCAAACACGAGACGAGGCTCTGTACGGAGGGTCAAACAGGAATCAGACTCTTTTATTAGAACCAGAATACAGTCTTATATACAGTAGAAGAGAAGGTCCCCCCTCCTGCTCATAATACTCTAACAATACAACTGTAACCAGAAACAGAATTAGCATGAATTAATTAACTAATCCCTTAGCCGATGTGACTCTGTGCCCTCCTGAGCATTGTATGATTAATCAGGATTTCACTACAGGTCAGACTCGTCACCGAGCCTCACACATTAGTATAAACACAGGATGCCTTCTCACAATAGCTGGAGCTAATTACAATTAACAATACAAACAGTGATCTCCCCCCCTCCTCAGCCTAGTAGGCAACAAACTATAGTATGAGTAGACTTTCCTGCTCCTACCCAGTTCTAGAGGCCAATGTGATCAGCTCTCTCAACTAACATGTTGAGTTCAGAATCAAACAAACCAAGAATAGTCTTTACATATATCCTGGGAGATATTGTGGATAAATATCACTGTCCCATTTTAAGTAAAACAAGATATATTTTCTCAGTCACCCTGTGCCCAAAAATGACTCCCGTCACAACAATTTACCAATGATTGTTTATCTGGTTATTGTACGCCCCCCACAGTTATATATTAGCTATATATTAGAATGCTATATGGTCGAATTCATTAATTCCTCGTGGTCCCTTAGATTGTGGGCTCTTACTTTCCTCTGTGATGTCCTGGCCCACCCTTGGGCCGGTCTATATAAGATTGACACGTCCTGCAGCCACTCAGGTCGGTGGAAAAAGCGCATGCTTTGAAACACATTACCTGATTCGCCCTTACCAAATGATGTCACATCTGGTCCAGCTCTGAGTGCGTTCCACGCTGGCTCCATCCACCGCAAGGCAGAGACCTGGCCAGCTGTCACATCTATCCTGTCAATGCCGAACCTCCAGTGATTTATCATGGAACTCCCGCAGTGACACGGGACTTTTATTTTTTGATTAAGGTAATTTTTATTCCTATAAAAAGACAAAAAAACAAATATACATTTATACATCCCACACTTACTCTTTGCTCCACCCCACCAACATTTATCAAACACCCCCCTAAGTTTACATAATACAATTTGGTTCACCCTTCATCTTTGTATCAAAATTGGCATAATATATCTATTTATATACCATACACATTTCATACAGCAAAAAAGAAAGGGAAAAGAAAAGTAAACAAAAAACCCAAACACCAAATCTTGGAATCCGCAGGAGAGGGGACCACTTTATCCTTAATTCTATAACATTTCTTTCCCTTATCCTCTCATGCAGCCTTCCCATATTTTCTTAAGCATTTTAACATCCCCCTTTTGTTATAGACAAATCTTTCCATTCTTATTGTTTTATTAACCTCATCCTCCTATTCTACCCGGGTTGGTGGGCTCACCACCAGCCATCTTCTTGCTATCAGTTTCCATGCAAGAAAAAGACATCTAATTATTGCTATTTGTTTCCCCCCTATACTCCTGTTTTTCTCCATACAGCTCAATAAACACATTTTAGGGTCCAGACCGAAAGATACTCCAGATATCTTGTTTATTTTATCCACAACTTCACTCTAGTATCTATTCAATTTGGGGCACCTCCACATCATGTGAGCTAAATGTCCTTTTGGATCCCCGCATCTTGGACATTTAGCATTTATCCTACACCCATAAAGAAATAGTTTCTGAGGTGTTTTGTATGCTCTATGTAGTAACATCAGGTGAGACACTGATTATGATGGTGACAGAGTGCTCAAGGGGCATATCTCCAAAATATGCTTCCATTGTTCATTAAATATGTCCCCCAGGTCTTCCTCCCAACCCTTCCTACAAGGGAGCTCCTCATTTCCCTTTATCACTCTGTCACAAATACCATAATATATACATGAAATCAAACCTCTAGATACATCAGCATCAATTATTTTCCAAAAGAAAATTTGCCTTACTCCATTCTGGTGGCTTTAAATTGAATCCTCAGGGCATGTCTAACTTGTAAATATTTAAAAAAGGACTGGTTTGATATACCGTAATCCTCCTTTAGTTCCGAAAATGACTTAAATACACCCAACCTATATAATTGGGAAAGGTGGGTAAGTCCACACCTCTCCTGATGCCAACTCTTCTCTCAGTTGGATAATTCCTGCAAATGCTTATTATTCCATAATGGTGAAAACTCTGTAAATCCCTGGTACTCTAATATTTCTTTGACACAGGACGTTTATAACCATTCCTTTTTACCTCTCATGTTATGTGATTACCCATTTGGCTGTTTGCTTATTCAATTTCCTATGGTTTACATTCTACACTTAGTTTGGCGCACCTTGCTCTTCCTTTGGAGTCCACCACCCCCCTAAAGCTTAGAGAAGAGGGGATGACCACGCCTAAAACCATGGAATGAAATTTGCAATGGCTTGAGACTGATTTATTTAAGATGACATGGTTAAGGAAGCGCTAATGAATGCCAATATGCTTTCATATGGTAAAGTTTTTACCATATGAGGTCTGTTCATACTTCTTTTTTTTATTTGTTTTGGTGCTTTTTCAATACAGTGTTACATGCTTTTTTTCTTATTCATTCATATAGAAGATGCACTTGCTGGAAACTGCACCAAAAAAGTTGCAGTATTTTTAATCCAGTAAACCATTAATTGAACTTAATATATTAAATGTAATCCTTAAATGACTATGCAGCTAATGGGTGTCTGTATATACAGTAAAAGCAAACTGCAGCTTTGACCAAAGTTGGATATATAGGTGTAGGACATTTACATACATCCAGAAGCCTGACTGGAAAACTCCTGAAGATGGCAACATCTCATCCTGCCTTGCTGCTAAGATGTTGCTAAGAGACTTACAGCTGTCACTGTTCACCTCCACCATCACAGGAGTAAACTCATTCTCTGATTCAAACATCTTCTTTCTCTCCCCTGTCGCAGAAGCTCTGAGCTCAGCATTTGGGAACTCGCTCTTGTGATAGTGGGGGTGAACAGTAACATCTGGGAGTCTCTTAGCAATGTCCTAGCAACAAGGCAGGATGGGATGCTGATATTTCTGGGAATTTTGGCGTCTGGGAGAAAGGGTTCTGGAAGTACGTAAATGGCCTACACCTACAGCAAAGGTGTTTTTCAACTGTGGTCAACACTGCACAGTTTGTTTTTATCTACAGACCTCCCTTACCTGCATAGGCAGTTTTTTGTTTTTTTTGTAAAAGTGAACCATGCCTTTAATCATGGCGTAATCTCTAACTAACCACTTATACTAATTCAACCAATATAAACCTGCACTTACCTTATCTAGTGCCAAAACTATTAGCACTGAAGAGTTCTCTCATGCACCATGGCCTTCCCTGTTTTGGCAATATAATTCACCAAGTGACCAATATTAAAATCATCATTTTATGGTCCCAGGTTCCTCAGGTACATATATAAAGTACAGAAGCTGGCAATCAGACTGATAAAAGGTAAAACTAGATGCATTTTTTTAAATCTATAGAAAGGAAAAAATGCAGATTTCACCAATAGCAAGCATTTGCAAGTAAACCTTCATTTTCTGAGGTGCTGAAAAGCAACAGATGGAATCTGACTGCTATTTTCTGGTTTGCCAGCTATCCTCACAATTCTGATGCAAAAAGGAAACGTGTGGCTAGGAATACATGTGCTGCCCTTGCTGATTTTCTTGTAAAGCTGTTGGCTTTAAAGTGGTCATCCTGATTATGTCATCTGCTTTCTGATTTACAGTGCTGTATATTGGTTGTGCTTTATTGATCCTTCTCACATTGTACTCTCTATGGCAGATATTTACAAAATAAGGTAACCACACTCCTATATAAAATGCAATAAAGCAGTGTTAAACCACCTTCTAAATAAATAAAGTGCAAACTCATTGATCAAAAGCGTGCAACAAATCAGTGTATAAGCTTCAATAAATAAAGTGCAAGTTTATTGCTCAAAGAAGTGCAATACTCTGTGTGTAGACTAGTGTTCTATGCTCTATTCCTAATTAATAAAGAAACATATGAAACCAGTCTTTTGCTCTTTCCTGGTTCTGTGTAAAATCAATATCTTAGTTTCCCATAAATTAAGTCCATACATTAAAGTTCCCGTGAATAATTACAAGAAATCACACATCAGTGCAAAATCTTTATTGATCAATGAGTTTGCAATTTATTTATTTATAAGATGTTTTTGCACTGATTTGTTGCACCTTATATAGGAACGCTGTTACCTTATTTTGTAAATATCTGCAATATAGTATCATAAGTCTCGGTTCACACTGGGGCGGCCTCAAAGTCGCCCAACTCTGAAGCCGCCCCACACAACATGACTTCAGCATGGCCTGCAAACGACTTCTTTAGTAGAAGTCAATGCATGTCACACTGAAGTCGCCCCCCCCTCAAGAAGTACTGGAACCTTTTTCTTAATTAGAGCGACTTGAGCCGCTCCGATTAGAATGGTTCCATTACACTGAATGGAGCGCGACTTGTCAGGCATCTAAGTCGCCTGACAGGTCACTACAGTGTGAACTGAGCCTAAGGGAATACTCTTTTAACAGCGGCTAGGGTATAATTGTTTTTTGGTTTCACTGACATTGAGGCTAGGTTCACACTAGTGTGATGCCAGACATCGCATGTGATTCGCACTACATTACTGTGCACATCACATGCCATGTCTGTGCAATGCGAAATCAGCCATACAAACTGTATGGCTGAAATCAAATCGCATTCGCACCAAAATGGTGCAGAACCTTTTTTTTGGTCTGCACCGGAATCGGATGGCATAGGTTTTCACTGATCATCCGATTCCTGTACCATTTCACAGTACGCACTGCGATCTGCGAACCGATTTGGGGGTGTTATTAACTTTACATTGACACCTGCATCGCATTCGCAGGTTCAGGTGCGATGCAGGAACCCACATAGGAATCACAGGGTTTCCCAGATTGCACCAGTGTGAACCTAGCCTGAAAGTAATTCGGACTCTCTAAACCAGTGGTTCTCAACCTCCCTAGTGCCGTGACCCCATGATAAAATTTCCCAAGTTGTGGGGACCCCTAACAGTAAAATTATTTTTGTTGGTCCTTCATTGCTGAAATTTTGCGACTGTTATGAATCAAATATAAATATCTGATATGCAGGATGTATTTCCATTCTTACAAATTTAACATTTTAAAGCGTAGTGATTAATCGCAAAAACAATCTGTAATATATAGTGCGCAGTATTTATAATTAACATATAAGTTACAAATGAATAAAATGTTTACGACTTGCGTTTTATTTATTTTTTATTCATGCCTGATGGGACTGGGAGTAGTCTGGGATGGATGGAAAGTCAGTCAGGTGGACTGTGGAGTGGGCAGGAGAAAGGGGCAGCTGCAGCTGCAATCTGTATGTAATCTGTATGTAATGCACTCCTTAACCCTGCACTCTGTACGTAGCACATCCCTAAACCCTACACTCTGTATGTAATGCACCCCTTGAACTCTGCACTCTGTATGTAGTGCACTCCTGAGCCCTGCACTCTGAGTGCAGGGTTGAGGAGTGTGTGACATACAGAATGCAATTTTTACATGCACTTGCTGACTGTGGAAACCAGACCGCAATATTTCCAGCCACCACTAGGGGGCCTGCTCCGAGAGTTGCCCGCATGGCATGGTCGGTGTATGCGGCCGCCCAAGCCGCCGGAGACATGACCAAAAAAACAAGAAAAATAGCCCTGGGACTTTAGATGAGGTGAGAGAGGTTTAGCCAATGTCCACAGCGAACACTGAGACAAAATCAATTTATTCATTTCAAAATGTTATGTAACGGAGCAATAACAACAATGATTGTGAGTTACCAGGCATAATAGCCAATGTACACAACACAGATGAACGTAAATATATAAAGATAATACTGGCTGTGTCATCCTGTGGTGCCCTGGGGACCTATCCATTGTCCCCTAATTGCACTGCAATGTGCAGTTGTCAGCGGACACTGGGACTGGCTGTTGCCGAATATTCCCAGTGCGCTGACTTCACACATGCGCAATGTGTTCGGCTGGACTGGTTGACTTCAGACGGGGTTCTGGCGCATGATCCCGGCCGGGACATTCAAAACGGAGACGAGTTCGCCATTTCCCCCAGGCGCCACGAGGTAGACAGATGTTCCTCGCTTCTCTGGCTTTACCCTGGATGTATCTGGGAAGAATTCATTATTCAGGTTTGTCATGCATGTGCCGAATAGTACTTAGTACAGATGGCCTGAGGTAGTCTCTATTCTTCCCTCCCTCTCACTACAGCTTTTATTTTTCCTCCTTAGGAAATACCAACAGTATCCATTTGGCATTGCATTGTCTGTCAGCAGCAGAACTCTCTTTACTCTTCTTTACTAGTAGCAGACTTTGTTTTATAATACCAGCAATGGCTTCAAGGTATGTTTTTTTTATTTATGTCTTTTTTTGCAGCAATTCGTTTTTACCTTTATTTATTTTTATAATTGTAAGTTGTTTCGTACAATATACTGTTACTAAAAATATTTTTCCATATAGAAATATTCAAGCTCCTGAAGAAGCGATGGATATAGTTGTGAAACATGTAGAGCAGAACTGTTTTTAATCTATTAATGGAGAAGTGGAACCCCAACTAAGAGGATATCCTCGTGTGGATGCATCTTCAGTATTGTCACACAGTAAAATGATATCTAGTCTGTACATTAGGGGAAGCACTAGTAGTCCAACTTTTATGTTTGACGCTATATATGTACTGTACTATTGTGATATATATGTATATTAATAAATTAATTTTGTTAAAAAATCTATATACGTGCCTTTAAAGTCCATCTTTTCAAACACTGCAAAATCGGTGTCCTAATGGACACATAGAGCAGCTGCTTGCTGTGGGGGCACTGGGCAGGAGGGAGGGGCCAAGAGTGCTGGTGAGGGACCCAAGAAGAAGAGGATCAGGGTTGCTCTGTGCAAAACCACCGCAATAGAGAAGGTAAGTATGACATGTTTGTTATTTTTTATCAAAATAAGCCAAGACTTTATTATCACTTTAAAGCAGAGTTCCTACACATATTGTAGCTGCTGACTTTTAATATTAGGACACTTACCTGTCCTGGAATCCAGCAGCATGTTTCCATCGGCTCTTGGGTGCTGCCGCGGGCATTGTTTGTAAGGGAAACAGGCAGTAAAACCTTTGCTGCTTCACAGCCGGCTCTCTACTGCACATGCGCGAAGCGCGCTGCTCTTTCTGAATGGCCCGGCGGTGGGGGAAGGGTGGCCGAACTTCTGAGTGATCTACTAGAAGTGGGGACAGATACCTGTCAAAAACAGGTACTCACTCCCCCCTCCCTCCCGAAAGGGGCCAAATGTGCTACCAGAATGGGGGGGGGTCAAATAAGCGGAGCTTCCACTTTTGGGTGGAACTCCACTTTAATTTGTGCATTAAAGCGGTACTAAACACAAAACCAAAAATGTAATATATTCCAGCTTACCAATCATTCGATGTGGTGGCTGCATCAGTGTTTTTTTTTTTTTCCCATCTGTTTTCACCTGGTGATCTGGCCAGTAACACACCACCTGTATCATCATCCTGAGTGCCGACCATCCCTTTCCATATCCTGTATCAGAGTGCCTCTACTCTGGATTAATGAGCACGGGGGCACCTTTGGACAGCAGCATTGTTGGTCTGGGGGGGGGGCATGCAAAAGTACTAGCACATTTAAATACACTAACAAACTGAAGCCAAGCTTCAACTAATGCTTTATAAGCAGTTACAACAAACAGTTATTTTTCTGTTTGGGATGAAGATTTGAAATAAATAAAAAAAAGCTGATCATTGTAATCACCCCTGCCATTATTGAATGGCTTGTCTCATCTCTGTAACAGATATACTGTATTCTGCTGGAGAGCTTGTTCTTTTGAAAAACAACAGACTTACTGACTGGAACACCAGGTGAAAATTGGAGAAAAAAACTAAAAAAGAAAACGAATACAACTGCCACATCTAAGAAATGGTGAGCTGCAATATAATAAATGTTTGATTTGGGTTTAATACTGCTTTAAGCGTTTGTAGGGTACTATATAAAATGCCATAACTGTAAAACATTTTTGATTTACTGAATAAGGCAGAGAATCTTGAACTTCAGTGCTCCATTCTGTCTGACATTAAAGGGTTTGTGTATTGTGTGATGACTGAGCCGTACAATTGCTGGTGACTGTCTTCTGTATTTTCTCTCATGCCCATTCTCTGTCAGCCTTCTTCCTACATTATCTCAGCATCCTTTATCTGCCATCCATTTATTTCAGCTAAAGCCAATGGCGTCTCTTGCATCTTTCCAGCTGGTTTTATGTAGGCTCTGAATTCCCAGCTGTGCATGTCATGTGGGTTGGGGTCTGTTTCCTTTTCTTCATAGTATATATTGTTATCACTCTTTGTTTACGTACTGCGGCAATGTACTTAAAGTGAACCTGGACAAAAAACACAAGTCAGCATTAAAGCGTTTTTAAACCCAAAAGCAAAAATGTAATATATTGTGGCCTACCAGTTCATAGGTATGGTGGCTGCATTTGTTTTTTTTTTTTCTTTTTAGGCTGTTTTTGCCTTTTTTTTTTTTTTTCATCTTGTAAACTGACCAGTAAGTCTGTTATTTGTCAAGCAAAAGTGGCACTTAGGGGGTTTAGACAAACCTTTAACCCCCGACATGTGTGCTTACAATGGTCAGCCTTTTATTCATTTACGTAAAAACTTCCAAATGTCCAAAAGGAAAGAAAAAGCTGTTGCTATAACATCTTAAAGCCCAGCTCCACCCAAAAGGGGAAGCTTCGTTTGTTTGCACCCTCCCCTCCCCCCTCAACTGGCACTTTTTTTGGCGGGGTAGCGGGTACCTGGTTTTATAATAAAAAAAATCCCGCGCTGGAAAAGCAAAAATAAAGCAGCAGTAAACAGTGCGACAACACCAAATATCAATGTAAAAATAATAAACTGCACTAAATACTTATTACGTTATTTAAAACGTTATTTAGGTGGAAAATTGAATACCAAAAAAATTAAAAATTAAAGTCCAGATATCTTCTATGATGAAAAAACTCCAGATCGCCAAAATACTTCAACATATATGGATAGATTAACAGTCCAGAAATAGCAAGAGTAAGTTGCTCTTACCAGAACGCCAAACAAAATAGACGGATGGCTTAAATCCAGCCAGGGCCTTTGAGATGGAAACCGATCCGCTCTGTCCAGGTTCAGGATATGATTCCCTCAGGAGAAAAAAATAACAAAAAGGCTGGCCATAGTGTAGTAAGGTTATATACGTATGTGGACATACAAACGTACCAACACCCTGGTGTGCACACAAAAACAAAGGGTGATATCCCACCACCGTGGCTGTAAAGCGTGCTTACCGACTCACAATGGTAGCTAGGCTCTATATCACACTAAGAATCAATTGATAGGTGACAGGAAATGAATAGTTCGCCCTCTGTAGCCAGGAAATCCATGTCCTCAGTACATGACCCAAAAAAGGAAATAAACTATCCATGGTGTAATACATTCAAAGAACGTTTTAATAGATAAAGTAATGCACTTACAAACAGAAGAATGAATTTGCATGAATATTGTACAAGACGCCGGCCGGCATAAAATCACAAAGCGGAGCTCGTCCTACTTCCTGCTCGCGTGGCAGCGTCACTTCGTGCGTACCCAGACGCGTTTCGTCATCAAATGGACGTTCTCAATGGGTTCTCAAAAGGGGAAGCTCCATTTGTTTGCACCATCCCCTCCCCCATCAACTGGCACTTTTTTTGGCGGGGTAGCGGGTACCTGGTTTTGACAGGTACACACTCCCAGTACCTGTGTGTACGGCGATCTGCATCATGTAGGCCCCTCCTCCTTCCCCCCGCTTCCTTCTGGGACCTGTGTGTGTTCTAGAAGATGGCGCAACCATTAATAAAGTGCAGCATGGCTTGCGTATGCACAGAAGGAAAATGGCAGTGAAGGTTTCACTGCCAGTTTCCCTTACTTGTGTAGCGCTACCCCCAGGAGCCGCTGGTATTTTTATTGGGTCCCTTCTGCCCTGCACCTGTGATGGTTCGCCTCTTTCCTGGACCAGAGAACAATGACACACCTTAAAGGTTTAAATAGGCTTTATTTCCCACCAAGGTGTGTATGGTAGAGGACAGGGGGTGTCACTCACTGATACAAAAGGCTTTGGGCACTTCAGCAGAGATGACTTCTGCAGAACTACTCTCTTTAGTTTCGTTCATTGATTCCACAGTAGGAAGCATCTTTTGCCTAACCCTCTGATCTCTGGGCTCTAACCAGTGGCGGCTGGTGCTCAAAATTTTTTGGGGGGCACAAACAAACTGAAAAATTCTGAAAAATACAAAAAAAACCCCATCAAATGCAGCCACTATGCCCATGAAATGCTGCCACTGTGTCCATCAAATGCAGCCAATGTGCCATCAATTGCAGCCACTGTGCCCATCAATTGCAGCCACTTTGCCCATCAAATGCAGCAACTGCACCCATCAATTGCAGCCACTGCGACCATCAATTGCAGCCACTGTGCCATTAAATGCAGCCACTGTGCCTATCAATTGCAGCCAATGTGCCCATCAAATGCAGCCACTGTGCCATCAATTTCAGCCACTGTGCCCATCATATGCAGCCACTGTGCCATCAAATGCAGCCACTGTGCCCATCAAATGCAGCCTCTGTGCCATCAAATGCAACCTCTGTGCCCAGCAATTGCAGCCACTTTTCCCATCAAATGCAGCCATTGTGCCATTAAATGCAGCCACTGTGCCCATCATATGCAGCCACTGTGCCCATCAAATGCAGCCACTGTGCCCATCAAATGCAGCCACTGTGCCCATCAAATGCAGCCACTGTGTCATCAAATGCAGCCACTGTGTCATCAATTGCAGCCACTGTGCCATTAAATGCAGCCACTGTGACATCAATTGCAGCCTCACTGTACCCATTATGAGGTGTTCACTTCCCACCACCATCCCTGTGCTGAGTTTCTGGCCAGGCATGTACACCTGCCGTGCCCATTATAACTGTCCCAACCCCCCACTCACTGACCCTGTCCAGCAGCAGCATATATGATGTAAGAGCTGTTTTGTATATAGATTAGAGTAGAACAATACACTGCTGACTCATAGTCTCATACTTACCTTACAGGCAGCTCCTCTCGGGCCATGCGTTCCACGGAGCTCTCTATGACACTACCGGTTCACCACTAGCATGCGGAAACCAGAAGTAACCAGTTAACTAGAAGAATGAAAAGCACCCGCCCCAAGTAATACTACGCGCGGAAGTTGTCTGGCGGTTTGGAATGCCCCACAAAGCAGGTCAAAACCCTGCAAATGAAGTGCCTCGTCTGCAATCTCGTGATTGCATTGACATGGCACTTCCCATAGTGCACTGTGTCCGGCGCCCGAACACAGTGCACTTAAAAACCATTTTTTTTTTTTTTTAAAGGGGCCTTCTTTTTTTTTTTTGACTGCTGGGTGGGGGGGGGCAGCGCCCGTGCACCCCCTATGGATGGGCAGACCAATGTTTCTCCAACAGAGGGTTCCACTGTGACTTCAGAAAGCTGAGGAGAGAATCTTTCTTTAGGACCCTGAATTTCCATCTTTTCCTCATGTCCACAGGATACCTCTTCTGGCTGAGACACATTCAGCGTTGAAGCCTTTTCCTCTTGAAGCAGTCACTGGTACACTGTAACTGTAACTGGGGGTGCACACTCTCTGGCAAGGAATCACATCTGGAGGCAACAGGAACTAACAACTGTTTCACCAGATCTGTGTTTGTTCCCACAATCAAAGAACTTCCTATGGATCATGATGACTCACTAAATAAGGCTAGGATGAACATGACTGGGGCATAATGAACCCCCAACTGAGTGAGAAGAAATGGGTGGATTGGAGGATGTGGAGGATTGTCTCTGAGCCTATAAGGAGGGAGAGAGCCTAGAGAACTACTGCTCTCATGCACAGTGCTGGATCAAGATCAGGCTCAGGTAAGAATAAAGGGTGGAGCTGCACTCAGAAAGTTTTTTACCTTTATGCAGAGAATGCTTACAGCTTAAAAAATTTGTAGTCCTTACGTTCACTAACAGCCAAATTTGAAAGGAAATTCCAATACCTATACTTTAATAGTTAGTAATAGTTATTATTAGTTAGTTATTATTTCAGATTTTATAATTTTCGGGTTTTCTAATTTTCGGATTTTTGTTCTTATTTTCAGATTTTCGAATTTCCGAATTTTATACATTTTCGAATTTTCGAATTTTAGATTTTTGGATTTTAGAATTTTAGAATTTCTGAATTTCCAAATCTTTGAATTTCCGAATTTCTGGATTTTTGAATCTTAGAATTTCAGGAAAAATTTGTTAACCAGTTGCCACCCACCCATCGTCAAATGACGGCGGGGCGGTGCGGCCCTAGATATGATGGTGGGGGTGCGCAGCACGGCCAACGCAGTCGCACCGTGTTGCTAGGACACGGCACGACCCCGATCTCTGTAGTCGTGTAACCCATAACCCGTAGCTCTTTAACCATGTGATCTGCTGACAGAGTGTGTGGCGAGGAGAGCCGATCAGCAGCATCTCCTTGCAGGGGGAAACAAAACATGTAATCAGGGCACTGATCATCAGTGCCCTGATTACATTATAGCGCCAACAGTGTCACCAATCAGTGCCCACCAGTGCCAGCAATCAGTGCCCACCACTGCCCACAAGTGCCACCAATCAGTGCCCATTAGTAATGCCAGTCAGTGCTGGCTATCAGTCCCGCCTATCAGTGTTGCCCATCAATGTCCATCACTGCTGTCCATCAATGCCCATCAGTGTCGCCCATCAGTGCCACCCATCAATGCCCATCAGTTCCCATCAGTAGCGCCTATCCGTGCCACCAAAATAAAATAAATATATGTGCATGCGCTAAAGGCTATAAATACGTGAACAAAGAATATAATAAATCTATACAATATTGAAAATTACAAACCGTGTCAAACGCCTGTGAAGAAAGTGACTAAAATCCACACCACAGGATTCATCTGTATTGCATACTTTGGATAGGATGGTGCACTGATGCACCCAAGCATTGTGAGTACCCTCCTGGAGGGATTGTTTTTATGGCTTTTCAAATAAATTCCTGGCGGTATTATGCTATGAGTCTCCTTTCTTTTATATATGTCACCATTTGAGCGTGGTACAGATCATCACCAGCAGACCCTGTATGAGCCCTGGAGTGGCTCTAATGCGTGTTTTGACACTGTTTAGCCACTGTGTCACACGCTCTAAGGTGAGCGCATTATCCATTGGGGGTCACTGGAGAGCACTGCAGCATGCCATAACGTGCACATCTCTTAAGAAGAGCATGAGGAATATTTAGCACTTTTTCATAAATACAAGCATGAGGAATGCCTGCTATTTGTTTGGACACTATTGTGTACTTTGATTTATATACTCTTGTGAATGGTTTGGACTGAGATATATTCATTTGTATGAATTGGTTTCGGACACTTTATTTATCAAGTAGCACTTATATATTTTTGTTCATTATTTAAAGGATTTTTTTCTTTTCTTTCTCACTTTTTTTTTTTTTTTTTTTGCATGTTGCTTGTTACCATTTATTCATATATTCAATTGTGGATTTTAGTCACTTTCTTCACAGGCGTTTGACACTGTTTGTAATTTTCAATATTGTATAGATTTATTATATTCTTTGTTCACATATTTATAGCCTTTAGCGCATGCACATATATTTATTTTATTTTGGCATATACACGGTATGGAACGTGGTTAGTGTGTGCAGCTGAATTAGGTTCATTTATTCACATTGGAGGCATTAACCCATTTGTGGCTCACAAGATTTTAGCACTATTATCCGTGCCACCAATCAGTGCCCACCAGTACTGCCTGCCTATCAGTGCCAATCAGTGCCACCTTTTAGTGCCCATCAGTACCACCTAACAGTGCCCATCAATGCTGCCTATCAGTGCTCATTAGTGCCACCTATCAGTGCCACCTATCAGTGCCACCTAATCAGTGCCCATAAGTGCAGCATATTAGTGCCTCCTCATCAGTGCCACCTAATCAGTGCCCATAAGTGCCACCTCATAACTGCCCACCAGTTCAGCCTATCAGTGCCCATCAGTGCCGCCTCATCAGAGCACATCAGTGAAGGAGAAAAATTACTTAATTACACAATTTACTGACAGAAACTAAGTAAAAAAAAAATTTTTCACATTCTTTGGCCTTTTTTTTTTTTTTAGTAAAAAATAAAAAACCCAGCAGTGATTAAATACCACCAAAAGAAAGCTCTATTTGTGTGAAGAATATGATAAAACTGTAATTTGGGTATGGTGTAGCATGTACACTAATCGCTAAAATGCCTGAAAACCGCCCCAGTGTGAAAGAGGTCGTACATTCTGCACAGGAACCAAAGACCAGCTGAACTTTGTTCCTTTTTCTGTAAATACTGTTTTGCTTTTCATTCATTAAAAACATATTTAAGATCAATAAGCAGAATCTCTAAATGTTCTAACCAGAATTTACCTCTGTGAGGGCTACCAAATTTTAAACTCAGTTGTATTCCTGTCTGGCATGATAATCAGTGTCACAGACATTTTATAAAGGTCAGCATTGCTATAGATGTTCTGAACAGTGTGTGTTTTCATTAAAACATTTGATGGTGGCGTTGGGGTGTAAAGGGTTAACTGCAGAGTTAATGAACCCCAGTGACAATCACTCTAAAACCTCGTACACACTAACAGATTTTCGGACGACCGAACGTCCATTTTTTGTTGCATGCTAGACTCATGTCGAAAGT
This sequence comes from Aquarana catesbeiana, assembly GCF_042186555.1. Lineage (NCBI taxonomy): Eukaryota > Metazoa > Chordata > Amphibia > Anura > Ranidae > Aquarana > Aquarana catesbeiana. The sequence continues at coordinate 73,540,369 of NC_133332.1, read as the reverse complement.
GAAGAGTTTACTTACAAGTCACAATACAAAATTTTTGCACGACAGAATACAACGTCAGAAGTGACGTAATGCGTTGAATAGTTTTGTATGTATTCTTTCGTTTCTGAGCATGCGTAGTCTTGCTCTTACGATTTTTTTCGTGAGAAAACCGTACTGGTGAAACGAAAATCGGATGAGTTCTCATCCGACAAAATATTTATAGTCTGCACATCCAACTTTTGTCTGACGAAAAAGCGAAATCGGCTGTCGAAAGCACCGTACTAACGATCTGAAAATCTGCAGACAGCTCGTCGTATGAATTTTTCCATCCGATATTCGTATTGTGTGTACGGGCCTTTTGGCCGGCCATACATTATACAATTTTCTTGTACAATTTTCCTTTAGATTTACCTAAACCATATAATATGAGTTCTAACCTAAACACTTTCAATTTGTATGCAATCAGGCATGCCCTTGCACTACATAGTTGAAGGTAAATCTAAAGGAAATTGAATAAGAACATTTGTATAATGTATGGCCAGCCTTAGTCTGCTGGCACTTAGATTGTTGTCCTGTGAACTGAAAATTCTCTGCACAAGGTGAGGCTAAAACCTTGTACACATGATGCGATTGTTGGCAGGGGATTGTCAGTTGACAGGCTGTTGTCCTAAAATCTTACCATTAGTACGCTCCGTTTGACAATTGTTGTCCAACTTTCGGCCAACAAATGTTGGATGGCAGGTTAGTAAATTTTCGGAGGACAACGGTTTGACGTCTGATTTTCATATGGTCAGTACACAAATCCATCACACAAAAGTCGAAAGTACAAACACACATGATCGAAAGCAAGGAACGAGCCGGAAGCAGTCGGTCTTGTAAACTAGCGTTCATAATGGAGAATTAACATTCGTGACGCTGCTAATTATTAAATATCTAAATGCAGCGCACATTCTCTTCTTCTTTAACCGCTTGCTGACCGGCTCACGCCGATATACGTGGGCAGAAGGGCACATACAGGCAGATTAATGTACCTGTACATTGCCCTTTAAGAAGCAGTTTGCATGCGCGCTCGTGCTGCGATCTTCTTGAGTGTGATCGCAGGTCCCGCAAACTTGATTTCCGTGGGGATGCCCGCGATCCTCGCACGGAGTGGAAGAATGGGGAAAAGCTGATGTAAACAAGTATTTCCCTGTTCTGCCAGTCACATTTACACAGCAACCAATGCATTTTTAATTGCACTGATCACTGTATAAATGTGAATGGTCCCAAAATCGTGCCAAGTGTCCAATCTGTCCGCCATAATGTCGCAGTCATGATAAAAATCGCTGATCGCCGCCATTACTAGTAGAACAAAAAATTATAAAAATGCCATAAAACTATCCCCTATTTTGTAGACGCTATAACTTTTGCGCAAACCAATTAATAAACGCTTATTGCAATTTTTGTTTTACCAAAAATATGTAGAATACATAAACTGAGGAAAAAAAAAATTATATATTTTTTGGGGATATTTATTATAGCAAAAAGTAAAAAATAATGCGTTTTTTTCAAAATTGTTGCTTTTTTTTGTTTATATAAAATGTCATATAGTTTATAGAAAATATCATTTTTTTTCAAAATTTTCGGTCTTTTTCCGTTTATAGCGCAAAAAATAAAAACTGCAGAGGTCATCAAATACCACCAAAAGAAAACTCTATTTGTGGGGGAAAAAAGGAAGTCAATTTTGTTTGGGAGCCACGTCGCACAACCACGCAATTGTCAGTTAAAGCGATGCAGTGCCGAATCACAAAAAGTGCTCTGGTCTGTGGGCAGTCAAATGGTCCGGGGCTTAAGTAGTTAATGGGAATAATGAAGCTGCTTTGCTGGTGATACTGATGGAGTTATGGCAAATGTATTTTAAAAGGCATTTTTTTTATACTCATATCAAGAATATTATTATAATGCTTGTTGTTTGTTTTTTTGGGCAAGATACTACAACACCATTATCCTGGTGTTTTTAAGATCAAAGATACAACTATGTCGGTGTACCTAGTTAATTTTACAATGTATTTTTTTTTTTTTTGATGTAACTGCCTACTCCTAAACTGTCATTTGAAGTAAAACACATAGCCAAGTATTATTCTACACAATTTTTTTATTGTGCAGAAAAAAAAATAAAACAAATTAAATTAAACATGCTATCTGCCATCCAAATACAAATAACTTAACCCAAAAGTGCATTCTATGGATACAAAAATATAGAAAATATAACAAATAAAATGATTATTAAAACAAAAAAATATAGAAATTAGTAAATGGGGAAGGAGTTAAAATCCCCAGTCCAGCTGCCTTGTTGGGGGTCTTGTGGCTGGTATTGCCACTGACCACCATGCTGCTGTGGTGGGTGGGGTGTCTGTGGTGTGTGGGTTGGCTGTGGAGGTGTTGGAGGTGGGGCCACAAAATCCGGAATGTGAGTGCTTTCAGGAATATGACCCCTTACTCCCTTGCTGAGGAGCTGCAGGATGAATTCCTCACACCCGCTCCTTTTGTTCACCGGCCATCTGCCTCAATTTATTGGCAGTCACACACCCAAATGCCTCAGCCTCATCTGGATCTGTACAGAGCACAGTAGTGGCCTGGCTGAGGAAGGACGCTGTGGCCCCCTCCACATTCCTGCTCTTCCTGGCACTTTTAACAGAAGGATGTAGGGGGGGGACCTGCGACTTCATCTGGCTATTGGCCACTGGCTCCTCCAGACTGACACTTTCCTGTGTATGAAAATGGGACATAATTATAATCTTTTTTAGGGTTTGGTCATCAATCACACACAATTTTGATCTCCTCACTGTTGCAAATTGAATGTGGAGAAATAGAAAAGACTATCATTCTGACCCGAGCATTTTTCATTCTAGTTATCATCATTGTTTTTTTGGTACAAATATGTTCAACAATGTTATACCTGGGTCAAGCTGGGCTCCTCCACATCTTCATCCTGTGCATCAGGACCTGTGCGGACATCAGGAGCTGTGGCCTTAACAGATGTCGAAGGGAGCGTAGACAGCGATGGCCTGAGTTCTGTCTAGTCTGTCAAAAAACGCAGGCTGTGGTAATACCACAGCCTGGGGACATATAGGTCATCTGCTGTTGTTCCTGACCTCTCAGAACCCAGGACCTTGTTCAGCTCCCTTTTTAAATGTAGTCCTCAGGTTAGCAACCTTTTGCTTTATGTAATTGGTGTCTGCCCTGGTGCAGAGATGGACTGGCCATCGGGACTACTGGGAGATTCCCGGTGGGCCGATGGCTCAGTCTGGGCCAGTTTCACTTCCAGCCGCATCTGCGGTGCGCGGCGATCTACCCTCAACTGCCGACAGCTGGCGCCTGACGGGTAGATCGAGATTAGCCAGCATGCAGAGTAGCGCAGGGAGCTTTTGTAGTAGTAAGTTCTCTCTCTCTCTCTCTCTCGTGTCATCACGCTGTTCCCCGGCGGCCCCTCCTCTCTTCTTGTCTATACCAATTGGCTTGTAAGATCATCTGGTACAGACAAGAAGAGAGGAGGGGCTACCGGGGAACAGCGTGATGACACGAGAGAGAACTTATTACTACAGAAGCTCCCTGCGCTACTCTGCATGCTGGCTGGTAAGATCCAATAATGTGCTATGTGCCCCACAATGTACGCTGATGATGTGCCCTGATGTGCTATGTGCCCCATCATGTGCTCCATTGTGCTATGTGCCCCATCATGTGCCCTGATGTGCCCGTGCCCTGATGTGCCATGTGCCACGTGCCCTAATGTGCCATGTAGCCTGACGTGCCCTAATGTGCTATGTGCCCTGATGTGCCCCATCATGTGCCCTGATGTGCCATAATGTGCCCTGATGTGCCCTGTGCCCTAATGTGCCACGTGGCCTGATGTGCCCCATGCCCTGATGTGCCCCTATGTGCCCTGATGTGCCCCATGCCCTGATGTGCGATGTGCCCCATAATGTGCCATGTGCCCCATCATGTGCCCTGATGTGCCCCGTGCCCTGATGTGCCATGTGCCCTGATGTGCCCCTTGCCCTGATGTGCCATGTGGCCTGATGTGCCCCGTGCCCTGATGTGCCCGTTCCCTGATGTGCCATAATGTGCCCTGATGTGCCATAATGTGCCCTGATGTGCCCCGTGCCCTGATGTGCCATGTGCCCTGATGTGCCCTGATGTGCCCCGATGTGCCCTGATGTGCCCCGTGCCCTGATGTGCCCTGTGGCCTGATGTGCCCGTTCCCTGATGCGCCATGATGTGCTATGTGCCCCGATGTGCCCTGATGTGCCACGTGCCCTGATGTGCTATGTGCCCTGATGTGCTATGTGCCCTGATGTGCCCCGTGCCCTGATGTCCTATGCCCTGATGTGCCTTGTGCCCCAATGTGCTTTGCCCCGATGTCCTGTGCCCTGATGTGCCCCGGTGTGCTGTGCCTCAATGTCGTGTGCCCTGATGTTCTGTGCCCTGATGTGCTGTGTCCTGATGGGCTATACCCTGATGTGCTGTGCCCTGTACCGTGATGTGATGTACCCTGATGTACTGTGCCCTATTAGCTGATGTGCTGGGCTCTGTACCCTGATGTGCTGTGCACTGTACCCTGATATGTTGTGCCCTGTACGCTGATGTACTGGGCACTGTACCCTGATATGTTGTGCCCTGTACGCTGATGTGCTGGGCACTGTACCCTGATATGTTGTGCCCTGTACGCTGATGTGCTGGGCACTGTACCCTGATGTGCTGTGTGCTGTGCACTGTACCCTGATATGTTGTGCCCTGTACGCTGATGTACTGGGCACTGTACCCTGATATGTTGTGCCCTGTACGCTGATGTACTGGGCACTGTACCCTGATATGTTGTACCCTGTACGCTGATGCGCTGGGCACTGTACCCTGATATGTTGTGCCCTGTATGCTGATGTACTGGGCACTGTACCCTGATATGTTGTGCCCTGTACGCTGATGTACTGGGCACTGTACCCTGATATGTTGTGCCCTGTGCGCTGATGTACTGGGCTCTGTACCCTGATGTGCTGGGCTCTGTACCCTGATGTGGCCTGATGTGTTGTGCCCTGAAGTGCCTTGTGCCCTGTGCCCTGATGTGCTGGGCTCTGTACCCTGATGTGGCCTGATGTACCGTGCCCTGATGTGTTGTGCCCTGGGCCGGTCTGGATGAAGTCCAGGGCCACATTTTTGTCCCAGTCCAGCCCTGCCCTGGTGTACACAGGTTTGACCAACTCCACCAGTTTCTCCAAAGCTACCTTCCTCAATATTTTATTGGAGCAGTCTCTTCTCTTGACCTTCCAGAGACAGGGCAGCTCCCGGGACAGGTCAATGAATTGGGGTAGAAATTCAGGGGAAGTAAATTTATCCATCATGATAAATGATATGCCTGCAAGACAGAACACAAGACAAACCATAATGTCTGGCTTAACCCATAAGCTGGTTCAAATATAGGCCTCAATCTAAGCAGTATAGGCCACTTCCCACCTATGCCCCAATTTCCAATTGTACCTTTGTTTTATGCCTCCTTTCTTGCATTGGCGATCGTTAGTCCTCCACTCCAAGATTGTTCCTACGGCTGTTCCATCGACCGTGCTTTCTGGCTTTATGTACACTATGCATGTGTCAAACTCCGCTCTCAGTGCGTCATGACGCTGGGGCGTGACCATCTCTCTTCTGCATGTGACACACATGGAGGAACATGTGGGAGGGACAACATGGTGGATTCAGAGGATTACAGCCAGCCCCGTGGTGGTGGAGTTCATAGGAGGCACAAACCCCCCCATGAGCAAGGTTGAGATGGTGGAGATCCTAGAGAAGCATGATTATGACTGCAAGCTGTGCAGCTACAAAAGGCCCAACAGCCGAAAGGACATTATTTTGGAGAAGGTCATCGCTGCTTTGCAGTGCGAATTTTCGGTGGAACCATCAAAGAACTAAATCCAAAAACGTTGGTCTGATCTCAAACACCGTGAACAAGACCAGATGGAGTACATACATCAAATCATAAAAAAAGTAAGCAATATTTGGATCTAAACAAGGCCATCTCCCCCCCCAAAAAAAACATAAGTGCCAACTTCAAACACACTCACTTAGCCACCGACAGGGGTGTTTCTAGGTAGGCCAAAGGCCATGGGCTTAGGGCAGAACTTAAGGGGTATAGAACACTTTCTGGTTGCTGCCTAGCTCACCAGTGCCCATTAATGCAGCCTTGCCAGTGTAGACATGGGTAGAGGAGAGTCCCTGGGGCTCCCAGTCACACAGAGTCACGCCTGCTAGGATGATCATCATATATCCCCTATCCTATAGGAGACAAGAGGGGTGGGGGGCAACTGCAGGACTTTTTCAATGTTGGCACTTGTCAAGTGTTAGCCCTATGTAAAATTCCATCACCTTCACTTTTCTATGCATTTTTCACAGTAAAAAAAAACAGAGTGCAGCATGGTGGAGTCCACTAGTCAGGAGCAAACATTGACATCAGACCAAGTGCAAGGTTGGTCAACTAATGTAGCAAAATGGATGCTAGAAACAGATGTGACTTAGGGTGGCTTAATGAACGGTGTATTGTTTCTTTTTAGAGGAAAGTGAGTGTTGTCAGTTCACCCAGGATGTATCTTTGGAGCCATGGGATCTGACTCCTGGACCCAGCACAGACATTGCCATTGTGTTCGTCAAATCCCCTGACACGTGTCACAGTGAGGGCCAAAGCGAATCAGAAGAGGAAGAAAGTATTTGGGAGCCTCTTGTTTGCGCAAGTAAATATTCTTGGAATCTTGCTTCAAATGTGTATACATGTCGAGTATTTAGATGTTCAAACCAAACACCCACTCCACACATTAGCAAAGTATGTAGTGCCTTAATATTAGCATGGAGAATGAAGAGGTGAAAGGAGCTGGCAGTGTTGCTAGGTACCCGAGTTTGGGAGACCCAGGCACCAGGGCCAAGATTACAGAGTAGTTACAGTGTGTACATTCCTAGTCTGGTCAATATTCCTATCATACACGTTCCTGGCAAATATGGCTCATAAAATGGTGGGTGCTGCAGCAATTACCAGTTGGGTCCTGGAAACATCAAGCAAGCGTACATATTCTTACACCATGGATCGACAACTTCCATCCTAAGGTTTCTTTAATGAAAGAGATTGCACCACAAAGAAAAGTGCAACGTTTCGGAGCCATGCAGCGCCCCTTCGTGGCTCTGAAACGTTGCACTTTTCTTTGTGATGTAATCTCTTTCATTAAAGAAACCTTAGGATGGAAGTTGTCAATCCATGGTGTGCTGGCGAATATATATGCTTACCAGGGCTTTTTTTCAGCGGGAACGCAGTTCCAGCACCTCCAGCACTGAATGTATTCTATGGCAAGGTGTGCTGGAGGGTCAATTGATGCTGACTGCTGGGGGATCTATTGTCACTGGGGATCTATTTTTTTGTGGGGGTCTATTGTTGCTGGGGGTGGTATTTTGTTGCGGGGGTCCATTGTTGCTGGGGGAAGGTCTGTCGTTGTGTGTGGGGGATCTATTGTTGCTGTGATGGGGTCTGTTGCTGCTTGGGTGGGGTCTATCAAATTCCATACAATTTAGTAGCACAAAATGATACTTGGTTCTGTACTCTCTAAAAGGAGCAGTACTTGGAGGTGGGTAGGGGGTGGAGCCAAGAGACAGTGCTCGGAGGTACGTAGGGTTGCCACCTGTCCGGGATTCACCCCGACAGTTTGGGTTTGGAATCATGCGTCCAGGTTTCAGACTGCCTGAAACCCGGACACATTATTCAGACTGGCTTCCCAGCAGTGTCTGTTACACTCTCTTTCACACTGCCCAAAGCCAGCACTAACAATCCCCCCACAAAAAACACAGACGAGAGAGTAGAGAGGGCCTGATCTGCTCCTGTTTCTCCCACCCCTACCCCTCTGTGTCTGCCTACACTCCAATCCCCAGCGCTGTGCCTCAGAAAAGGAGAGTGGGGGCCGGAAATTGGAAGTCTAGCAGCCTCAGATACATCTGGATGAGAGATGCTGACTGCATCATCCATCCATCCCTCTCTGTGACTGAAGTCTCCCCCTTCTCTCTTCTGCCTCTGTGTGAGTACACTAAGGTAAATCAGGGTTCTCAGAGCACCCCTTACATCAGAGTTCCCCTTTACACCAGAGGCCACAGTGTTCCCCCTTACAGCAGATTCCTCTCTGTACATCAGAGTGCTCAGTGTTCCCCCTTAAATCAGGGTTCCCAGAGCAGCCCTTAGAGTCCCCAGAGTTCTTCCTTACATCAGAGTCTGCAGAGTTCCCCCTTTACTGTGAAAGGGAACTCTGCAAGTTCATATGTAAAAGGGGAACTCTGTGGATTCATATGTAAAAGGGGAACTCTGTGGATTCATATGTAAAAGGGGGACTCTGTGAATTCAGATGTAAATGTGGAACTCTGTGGACTCTATAGTATCTGATGTAAAGGGGGACTCTTGTTATTAACATCATATGATTAGAAATGTTATTTAATAGCAAAATATATGTATAGTTTAAACTATAAAAAAAAAACTGTTGTGCACCGTGTTCGGGTTTGATTTGAAGAAAAGGTGGCAACCCTAGAGGTACGGGGGCAGAGACGAAGGGTGACTCATAAGGGGAGAGTTCCTGCACCTATTCTCTGAGAATCTCTCCTAGTAATGTAGGTGTCTGAAAGGCAAGCAGGTTGCAAGCAACAATAGACTGGGTAGGAAAGTATTTCCTGAATCTGACTAGTAACGTGACCATAACTCGTTATGTAGGGCTTCAGCCACTTGACCGTCATTCCCTTAATACTTTTTACTCTTCTTACTAGGTCATGATTTTCCACGATGTACTATTAGCAGCATGAGTGCAGATATGTTGTATTGTTTGAAGGACCTGGAGCAAATCAAGGAGGCTGCCACTGCTTTACATCGGAGAATAAGAGATTTTGTGGACATGCTTGCCAAATTTTAATTTACTCTTGCCTTGTCTGAAGTTTATTGTTCCACTTGTTGGCTCCTGTTTGCCCCTTTAATAATTACCATCTTTTTATGACTTTTAAATGTGAAAGTTTAGGGACAGAACTCAGTGTTTCTACACTCCACTCCTCTAGGTGCACCACCAGATCCTATTTTCTAGATTTTCCTCAGTCTAAAAACTACTGTGCGAGTTACTAACAGTGAAAATTACATCACCTGTGCCAAATTCAAGAAATCTCAAAAACATGACCTGGGTTTGCATCTTGAGGAGGAGAGTTGGGAAACACTGCCCTAACTAATGTGAATTGTAATGTTTATGTGTTTTTTATAATCTAAAACCCCACATTTTAAGGTGCCCCCAAATTGTACCTTAACATTCTTATTTTCCCCCATGATCCCATGCCTAAAATGTGTGTAGTTCCATACATCTATTTCTCAAAAACACACAGTGTGTCAGCATGTGCTATCTCTCATCACAGGGTATCAATGGATGCATTTTTGGGGTGCAACCCCTTCCTCATAACTAAAGTAGCTCAGAGGAAGGGATTGCACAAAAAAAGGAATCCACTGATATCCCCTGATGGGAGATAGCACATGTTGACACACTGTGTGTTTTGTGGGTTTAGAAAAATAGATGTTTGTAACTACACACATTTTAGGCATGGGATCATAAGGGACATTTAATTGTAATGCCTCTACGTGTACGTGGCTTTACATTTTGGCTTTTAGAGGGGTAAGATCACCCCATCTGAGGAAGGCAACATCCACACAGTCTTGGGATAATAATGTCACGTTTGGCCTTCACTTTACCAACCTCAAACTTTGTAAGTTACTGAGTTTGGGATGCGTATCCAATGTTTTAGAACATGCCTGTTTAGCCACAACAGGTAAAAATAATGCAAAACATACATGTTATACACCAAGATGTTGGTTTGTTTTAAAACCTTAAAACGCACATGTGAATGTGCTTTGAGTAAAATGTTTTGTTACTAAACAATGTGTGGCTTATTATTTCATTGCTCGATACCAGTGTATTTTGTAAGTTGTTGTAGTTACAGTGACAATGTATATATGCATATAAAAGCAAAGGAGAAGGCCTTAAAAAAATACAAGGTTGAGGGATCACAATCAGCATTCAGACTTTATAAAGAATGCAATAATGTAAGGGTGCAATTAGGACGGCTAAGATAGAACATGAAAGACACATAGCGGAGGAGAGCAAAAAAATCCCAAGAAATTCTTTAAAGAGGAGTTCCACCCAGGGGGGCCGTCAAAAAAAAAAAAAAAATTAATTAAAAGTCAGCAGCTACAAATACTGCAGCTTCTGACTTTTGATTGAACACTTACCTGTCCCTGGGTCCAGCGATGCGGGGGATCGAAGCCCCGCTCCTCCCCTCCTCCGCTCGTCGGCGCCGGCATTTCAACTGTGGGCGCCGGGCTGTGGCTTCACAGCCTGGCACCCACTGCGCATGCGCGAGCGGCGCCGCGCGCCGTGATTGGCCGCTCAATCACCCGGGACCTGTAATGGGTCCCAGATGATTGACAGGAGGGAGGGAGCAGAGCGGAGCCCTTCCTGTGCCGAGGGGGAAGTGATTTCACCAGCCCAGGCAAAGGAACAGGCAGACTATGAGGGACCACCTAGCAACAGGCATTTAGAGGTAAGTGAAAAAAAAAAAAATATCCAAATGTTTTTTTGCTTTGTTTTTTAGAATTTTTCCAGGTATTTTTGTTTTTTGGGTGGAACCCCACTTTAAGTATGTAAACAGTAAAAAAGGGAGGACAGACCATATTGGCCCCATAAAGAATGAGGAAGGACATCGGGTTACAAAGGATGGGGAGATGGCGAAGGTATTGAATTTATTCTTCTCCTCAGTCTTCACGAGTTAATCGGGGGGCTTCAGTAACCAAAACTGCAGTGTTTATCCTCATGACACAACACAGGAAGCACCTCCATGGTTAACAGAGGACAGAATTAAAATTAGACTTAAGAAACTTAACATTAATAAATCACCGGGACCAGATGGCTTGCATCCGAGGGTACTTAGGGAACTCAGTCAAGTGATTGTTCCTAATTTTTACAGACAGTCTACTGACTGAAATGGTACCAGCTGATTGGAGAAAAGCCAATGTAGCACCAATATTTAAAAGGGCCCAAAATACATCCCTGGGAATTACAGAGCAGTTAACCTAACATCAATAGTATGTAAACTCTTGGAGGGGATGATAAGGGACTATATACAGGATTTTAGTAATGAGAACGGTGTCATTAGCAGTAATCAGCATGGATTCATGAAGATTCGTTCTTGCCAAACCAATCTACTAACCTTCTATGAGGAGGTGAGTTGCCATCTAGATAAAGGAAGGCCCGTAGACGTGGTGTATCTGGATTTTGCAAAAGGATTTGACACAGTTCCCCATAAACATTTACTGTACAAAATAAGGTCTGTTGGCATGGACCATAGGGTGAGTACATGGATTGAAAACTGGCTACAAGGGTGAGTTCAGAGGGTGGTGATAAATGGGGAGTACTCGGAATGGTCAGGGGTGGGTAGTGGGGTTCCCCAGGGTTCTGTGCTGGGACCAATCCTATTTAATTTGTTCATAAACGACCTGGAGGAAGGGATAAACAGTTAAATCTCTGTATTTGCAGACGATACTATGCTAAGCAGGGTGATAACTTCTCCACAGCATGTGGAGACCTTGCAAAAAGATCTGAACAAATTAATGAGGTGGGCAACTACATGGCAAATGAGGTTCAGTGTAGAAAAATGTAAAATAATGCATTTGGGTGGCAAAAATATGAATGCAATCTATACACTGGGGGGAGAACCTCTGGGGGAATCTAGAATGGAAAAGGACCTGGGGGTCCTAGTAGATGATAGGCTCAGCAATGGCATGCAATGCCAAGCTGCTGCTAACAAAGCAAACAGAATATTGGCATGCATTAAAAAGGGGATCAACTCCAGAGATAAAATGATTCAAGTATATATGCCAGCGCACAGAACCAATGATAATGCAATATAAGATGCAGTAGGATATACAGTAAGCTAAGGATAAAAATAAGGCTATAATTACTGGAGATTATAAAAACTCCATGACAATTAGTCACTGTGGTTAAAAAGCTGTGATTAAAAAACTGGAATGTCTCTGTAGGAGAACCAGCTCTTAGGGCAAGCTTTCCAGGTGAGCAAAGTCAGCTCTCTGAGTAAACATGAGAAAAAAACAAAAGAAAAGCGCCTCTGTGTGCAGGTATTTATTAGTAACAATATGCAAGTTATCCACACTTAGAGGAAAGTAAGGAAGGAACAGCTACAAAGGGGAATAATTCCTGGATCAGTCCCGGCGTCCATGACGTGGAATGACAGCAGAGTAACTCCAAAGGGATGGCCGTGGCATACACCTAGAGTATGCTGTTCAGTTCTGGGCACCAGTCCTCAGGAAGGATGTACTGGAAAAGGAGCGAGTACAAAGAAGGGCAACAAAGCTAATAAAGGGTCTGGAGGATCTTAGTTATGAGGAAAGGTTGCGAGCACTGAACTTATTCTCTCTGGAGAAGAAACGCTTGAGAGGGGATATGATTTCAATATACAAATACCATTCTGGTTACCCCACAATAGGGATAAAACTTTTTTGCAGAAGAGAGTTTAACAAGACTCGTGGCCACTCATTAAAATTAGAAGAAAAGAGGTTTAACCTTAAACTACGTAGAGGGTTCTTTACTGTAAGAGCGGCAAGGATGTGGAATTCCCTTCCACAGGCGATGGTCTCAGCGGGGAGCATCGATAGCTTCAAGAAACTATTAGATAAGCACCTGAATGACCGCAACATACAGGGATATACAATGTAATACTGACACATAATCACACATAGGTTGGACTTGATGGACTTGTGTCTTTTTTCAACCTCACTTACTATGTAACTATGTAATGTGCTCTTAAATGTGGACAACTCCTGCAATTTTTAGGCCTCAAAAAAATTAAAGGGGTTGTAAAGGCATAATGTTTTTGAACTTCATGCATTAGATCCATTAAGAACAAAAACATTGTGTGTGTGTAACAGACCCACAGCACACCATAATATTTAGGTGAAGAAGATATTGTCACCTCATGTAGCAATTAAGGTACATTTGCACTATCAGAGCAAGTGACCAAAATAAAGCCCATTTGGGAACATATTAGACATATAAGAAACACAGACAACAGTAGTTCAAATGAAATAGGAGTTTATGATTATGAGCTTCGAGTTTGAGTTGAACATTGGCTGTTCGCAAGTTCGCCGAACAGTGAACAATTTGGGGTGTTCGCGGCAAATTCGAATGCCGCGGAACACCCTTTAAAAGTCTATGGGAGAAATCAAATGTGCTAATTTTAAAGGCTTATATGCAAGTTATTGTCATAAAAAGTGTTTGGGGACCTGGCTCCTGCCCAGGGGACATGAATCAATGCAAAAAAAGTTTTAAAAATGGCCGTTTTTTCAGGAGCAGTGATTTTAATAATGCTTAAAGTCAAACAATAAAAGTGTAATATCCCTTTAAATTTCGTAGCTGGGGGGTGTCTATAGTATGCCTGTAAAGGAGCGCATGTTTCCTGTGTTTAGAACAGTCTGACAGTAAAAAGGCATTTCAAAGGAAAAAAGTCATTTAAAACTACTCGCGGCTATTGCAATGCCGGTCCGACAATACACATAAAAGTTCATTGATAAAAACGGCATGGGAATTCCCCACAGGGGAACCCCGAACCAAAATTTAAAAAAAAAATGATGTGGGGGTCCCCCTAAATTCCATACCAGGCCCTTCAGGTCTGGTATGGATTTTAAGGGGAACCCCGCGCCAAAATAAAAAAATAAACAGCGTGGGGTCCCCCCAAAAATCCATACCAGACGAGAGAGCGCCCCCCCTCCTGAACCGTACCGGGCCACATGCCCTCAACATTGGAAGGGTGCTTTGGGGTAGCCTCCCAAAACAATAATAAATAAATAATGGGGGACGGGGCCACCCGGTGACCCCGCCCCCCTCTGACGCACGGGACATGACGGGACTTCCCTGTGGCATTCGGGAACAGGGAAGTCCCGTCAAGTCACCGTGCGCCAAAGGGGGGCGGGGTCACCGGGTGGCCCCGCCCCCCGTTATTTAAGAACCGTCAGAAGAGGAGACGCGTCACACAGCGGGAGCCTCCCTCCATGCCAGCATGGGTGCGGAGCGGCCCGGAGAAGAAGAGAAGAAGATGAAGAAGAGAAGAAGATGAAGAGAAGAGCGGGAGCCTCCCCCCATGCCATGGGTGCGGAGCGGCCCGAGGAGAAGAAGATAGAAGACGCCACGGAGGAGATGCTGGACGAGAACGCCGGAGGAAGAACCAGAAGAGCCAGAAGAACCAGAAGAAGAAGAAGATGAAGGAAGATAGAAGAAAGAAGAAAGAAGAAGCATTTAAATAAAGGAATTGTCAAAAACTGTCTCTTGTCATTTTTAACATTTTTGACAGTTTTTTAGTGAAATGGTAGGGGTACTTTTGTACACCCTTACCATTTCACACAGGGGGCGGGATCTGGGGGTCCCCTTGTTAAAGGGGGCTTCCAGATTCCGATAAGCCCCCCGCCCACAGACCCCCACAACCACAGGCCAGGGTTGTGGGGATGAGGCCCTTGTCCTCATCAACATGGGGACAAGGTATTTTGGGGGGCTACCCCAAAGCACCCTCCCAATGTTGAGGGCATGTGGCCTGGTACAGTTCAGGAGGGGGTGCGCTCTCTCATCCCCCCTCTTTTCCTGCGGCCTGCCAGTTTGCGTGCTTGGATAAGGGTCTGGTATGGATTTTTGGGGGGACCCCACGCCGTTTTTTTTTTTTTTTTTTTTGGCGCGGGGTTCCCCTTAAAATCCATACCAGACCTGAAGGGCCTGGTATGGAATTTAGAGGGACCCCCAAGTCATTTTTTTTTTTAAATTTTGGTTCGGGGTTCCGCTGTGGGGAATTCCCATGCCATTTTTATCAATAAACTTTTATGTGTATTGTCGGACCGGCAATTCATTAATAGCCGCGAGTAGTTTTAAATGACTTTTTTCCTTTGAAATGTCATTTTGCTGTCAGACTGTTCTAAACACGGAAAACATGCACCCCTTTACAGGCATACTATAGACACCCCCCAGCTATGAAATTTAAAGGGATATTACACTTTTATTGTTTGACTTTAAGCATTATTAAAATCACTGCTCCTGAAAAAACGGCCGTTTTTAAAACTTTTTTTTTGCATTTATCCATGTCCCCTGGGGCAGGAGCCAGGTCCCCAAACACTTTTTATGACAATAACTTGCAAAATTAGCACTTTTGATTATTCATGTTCGTGTCCCATAGACTTTAATGGTGTTCGCGTGTTTGAACAAACTTTTTTCCTGTTCGCATGTTCTGGTGCGAACCGAACAGGGGGGTGTTCGGCTCATCCCTATTTATGATCTACAAAAAAATATAAATTATTAGCTACAATTTGCTGCCAAGCCACTGCCCCTCTATCCAGAAAATATTCCAGGTATTTCTGCCTTAAATCTTGGGCAATTTGTGAGGGCAATCCAGCACGGGCATTTTCAATAGTTGTCAGCATGCCCACAGATAGACGAGCTGCAGCCTTTTCAGCTGAGCCTGCCACTGCAGGGTCCACATCACTTCACAGTGAGGCTAGGTAGCTGGTAGCATTCCTCCTTAAATAATTATGGAGAATACAGCAGCACAGGACCACACATTTTATCCTGTAGAGTGCCAGGTTGATTGGAGTCAAAAACAAAAAGCCTGAAATGACTCGATAGGATGCCAAAGGCATTTTCGACCACCCTTCTAGCACGAGAGAGAGCCTGTAATTGAAGATTCTCTGCTCTGGGTGAGGTTCCTGATAGGAAATGGCTTCATCAGATGTTCCCTCAGAGCAAAGGCCTCATCTGCCACCAAAATAAAATTGAGGCCCTCCACATTCTCCTCAGCAGGTGGCAGGTTTAAGGTACCATTCTGGAGCCACTTGTAGAACTTCTTCGCAATATCCAAATACAAGAACTTGTAATTGGCAGACACTACAGCTAGCATGACTATGCTGCAAAAGCCAGAGTTGGGTGGAGGTACAATCCGGACATGCTTGCCTTCAATACCACAGTTGGGAATATCCCACTGATGATGTAACTGGGCTGCAACATCCTGCCATTGCTCCGGGTTGGAAGAAAACTGTGGATTAAAAAAAGAAAAAAGAAATTACTACTTCTGCACATAACATTGCAAGCAGATTTGACACAAACATGCTTGGCCAAAATAAGGATTCACTTAAATGAGTATTTAAAGACAAAAGTGGAATGTCAACTTATCTGATTTCTCCCCCCCCCCTCTGGTGGCCCATTAAACACATTTTAGGGGGGGAATGGGTAGATGTTTTGGACAGGTAACCCTCTCTACTTCCATGAGAGCTGTTTGCATAAATAATTAGTGATTATTTGGCCAGCCCCTCCTTACTTACACTATTGGCAGCCCAGTGGACAGGTAAGAAGTGTCATAATCTAAAAAGTTGGATACACACTGTCCAAATTGCAGTAAATTTTGACATTATGATTTAACCAATCAATATAATAGGAGACAAAAACTTAAGAAGTTTCAATTTGTAGGTAATCAGGCAGGTCCATGCACTACATGGTTTGGTGAATTTATACAGAAATGTAAACACTAGAGAGGGATAGTGTGTATGGGTTTTTCAAAGTCAGCATATAGAGTATTTCGATCTGTTGACTTTTTTTGGGGGGGAGGGAGGGTTCAAAATGAGTGTGGGCCCCAAAAAATGGCCTCTTGCACGCAGCCTGAATTTGAGGACAACAATAACATTTGCACACATTTTAAGGGTTGTTTATGGTAAGCCCCAAAATGTAGCTGACAAAAAAGATTGTTAAGTTTCTAGGCTAGGTGTGTATGGGCCCAGGATAGCATGCTGAGGAGGTTAGTGAAGGAAAATATGCATGTAGGCCAAAAAAGGAGCAAGAAAAGCTTACAGTATGCATTAGGACAAAGAGGACATTCACACCATTTTACAATATTGAGAATTATGTAATCAACAAATTAATACAATACATTAGTAAACATAAATACATAGAATGTGATATTAAAGGTAAAAACGTACCCTTATATAGTACTTCTGCAGAACTTGAATTACGGCTGAGCAGGTCTCTGGAATTATAACTCCCAGAGCCTGGGGGGAGATCCCAGTCGTAAACTTGAGGTCCTGGAGACTTCTCCCCATCGCCAAGTACCGATAGGTAGCTATAAGCCTTTGCCTGGAGTGATGGAAAGCCTCATACATGTGTCCTGCTTCTTAATATAGGGGACACCAATGCCAAGAGTTGGTGAAAGCAGGAGTCCATCATCCGGAGATAATTCCGAAAATAATCTGGATTATTCTCCTGGAGCTCCCGCAGCAATGGCATATGGCATAATTGGTCACGATTAAGCAACCAATTTTTGGTTCAAGAACTCCTCCTTCTCCTGTTTCTGGACTGGACTTGGGTCAAAGCGATAACTCCTAGTTCAGTAATCATACGTTCTCTTCTCCAATTATGCACCATGGCTGGTTGACGAACGGCTGTTCAGAAACAAACTGAAAAGCGCGAATCAACACTCACCAAACTTCTACTAACATGAAATTAGCATTTCTCAAGCGCCAAAGGGTGGCGCTTGAGAAATTAACTTCCTCTTTATAGTCTTGTAGTACATCTAGTTCGTCACTACGTTCGTGTTGTCGACTGACAATTTGTGTACCGTTAGTATGAAAGACAAGATCCTGGCACACACCCTTAAGACAAAAATCAGACACTCGGTTGGCCAACAATCATACCGTGTGTGAGAGGCTTTAAAGAGCAATCATCACATTCTGATGGCAGAGGAGGGATTTTCCCTGTGACAATGACGCCATTGGAACTTGTGTAGGGAACGAGTGCAAACATTTAGAGATTCAGATAAGCAGGGTATAAACTATTATAAATCATCAGGTAGTTTAACCATTTTCTGTCTGGATACATTTTTACATTTTTCACACATGTTAAAATCAACATTATACATTTTCTGAAAACAGATACCCTGGAGAATATAATGGTGATTGTTGCACATTTTTATGTCACAAGATACTTGCACGGTCATTTATCACTAAAATGAACTTCCATGCACACAAACACAAAATAATAGCCATTTTTTTTGGTAAAATATAAAAGACGATGTTGTGTCAAGTAAATAGATAAATAAAATGTTAATGTTTAAAATTGTACATGCGTGACAAACTACGGTACCTAAAATTGTTCACAGTTGATGCTTTAAAACCCTTTACAGGTTATCAGTGTAGAGTTAATTGTGAATTATGGCCCTAAAATTATTGCTGTCTCTTCAACATTTACAGCAATACCTCACGTGTGTGGTGCAATCGCTGTTTACATATGCTCACTGCACCAATGTGTGCGTTTGCATTTATGTGTATGCGTAGGGATAAATGGGTGCTTTTTTAATTTTTAACCACTTGACGACCAGAGATGTACCGGTACATCACTGGACCTTAAGTGGTTATACAGGGATGATGCCTGCAGCTGCATTGTTTTTTACAGCCATAAGCTGGTTTCTTGTAAAAGCAATCCTAGCGGCTAATTAAGAAAAAAAAAAACATTGCCGGCAATAATTTTTTTTTTTTAAAACGGCGTGGGGTCCCCTCCAATTCATATCAGGCTCTGTTGGATCTCGCACAGATTTTGAGGGTAACCCCAATGGCAAAATGTTTTAAAAAATGGCATGGGGTCCCCCTAAAATCCATACTAGACCCTTATCTAAGCATGAAGCCTGGCATTCCAGGAAAGGTGTGGGGGAACAAGTGCTGAACCATACCAGGCCACATACGCTCAACATGGGGGGGTGCTGTGGAGCATGCTGGGTCAGTGGCATCACAAGGATGCCACCAGGAGATGTCGTTGAGTGGCCCCGCCCCTTAGCTATTTAAGACATGGCGAAACAGGCAGACAGCGGGAGCCTTCGGCACGAGCGGAGCTTTTTTTTTAAATTTTTATTGAGTCGGCAGTGGCAGTGGGCGTCGTGATTGACAATGGATCTACACCAAGGGACATTATGTTTGTTTCTTTTAATAAAGGATTTGTCAAAAACTGTCTCTGTGTTTTTATTTCTTTTTGACATTTTTTGGTGAATTAGTACCCCATACTCATTCACATGGGGGGGCAGGATCTGGGGGCCTCCTTGTTAAAAGGGGCTTTCAGATTCCGATAAGCCCCCTGCCCGCAGACCCCCACAACCATAGGGTTGTGGGGAAGAGGCCCTTGCCCATTAACATGGGAATTAGGTGCTTTGGGGCGCTGGGGCAGAGCCCCCCCACCCCAAAACACCACCCAAAGTTGAAGGCATGTGGTCTGGTATGGTTCAGGAGGGGGGGCGTTCCATCATTCCCCCTTTCCTGGTGTGCCAGGCCACATGCTTGGATAAGGGTCTGGTATGGATTTTGGGGGGGACCCCACGCCATTTTAAAAAAGATTTTGGCATGGAGGTTCCCCTTAAAATACATACCAGACCTGAAAAGGCCTGGTATGGATTTGGGGGGACCCCCATGCTGTTTTTGTTTCTTTCAAATCAAATTTGTGTTTAAAACTGATCAGATGTGTGATTCGGATGCATTCCCATAGAAGGCAGTGAGCCTGGAATTTGCATCTGAACTGCACCACAGTGCTCAGAAAATGCACCAGACTCTTTTTAAATTTACCAACATGCACAGATCACGGAAACAAGCAGCATAGTGGGTGAGACCTTGATAAGGGATGCTGAAGACCCGCTATAATGTTTCATTTTTGTATCGCATTTGCAAGTTCTCACAGTATTAAACTGTATTAAACTTCAATTGCCAGAGACACCTCAAGCTCACCCTATTCAGTTCCCCATGGTGAGTCTATTTGTTTCCAACATCTTGACTCTACATCCACCTGTATCTACATATGTGATTATGCTTTTATCTCTGGATAGCATGTATCTGCTCCTTCAATATAGCTGAATGCAATTGTGGTTCTTCTTGTGGACTGATATCCCCGCTTTCTAATGTTTGACACCATTGCTTATCATTGCATTTAAGGGATCCTTGAACTATACACTTTTTACAATCCGGTGCCACTGGATGCCTCATCTCAGGCTCTTTACCACTAGTTATCCCCGTGTGTATGTGGAGTGATTGTGAGTGTGCTGTGGAACCCGGGCTGTTTTTTATTGTGACAACGTTGTGATAAAGTTATAATCATTCTATTGGTGAAGGTTCTAATAAATTCTTGTTTTGGCTTTTTTGCCATCTGACATGTTTGATTTTTGTATCAATAAAATGTTGTACTTATCATGCAGTGTGTGTTTCATTTGATGCCCCTCATTAAACCTCTTTTGTTCAATTTTTCCTGTATACATTCTATTATGGCTTCAGGAACCCCAGCTATAATCAAGCTGAGTCGTTAATGTACTTAATCATTATTTTGTTTTTTGCTTTTTTTCTCAACAATAAATTTCCCCTTTTTACATTTTTTATTGGCATTCCCATAGAAGGCAATGAGCCTGGAATTCGCATTTGAACTGCACCACAGTGCTCAGAAAAAGCACAGCACAGCATATATGTGAACCGGCTCCATAGAAAATGCTGCTGGTTCACATGTCATGCAAATCGGATGTAGTTCAAAACACATCCAATTCACATATATGTTAATGGAGCTGTTCTGGGTAGATTGACCATTTAATTTCTACTTTTTAGCACAGCAGCAGTGACAAAAATACTCTGCTGAAGTTAGACCAGTATGATATGAGTTCTGATTGGTTACTATGGGTTAATGCACTTAGAAACAAATAACACTTTTTTTATATATGGCTGTAGGTGAGCTCTGGAGCTCTGCATGCAGCTGATGATAGCAGCTGTGTAGTTGGCTGTAACACCAGAAAATCCCATCAGAGTTTAGGCCAAATCCCTTCCTACAGTGCCAGATTTGTTCCCTGCTCTTCCAGAGCAGATAATGCCTGTCAGACAAAATGTTGTGTGTTAAGCCTGGTACACACAGTTCGATTGTTGTACGACCGAGTGTCTGATTTTTGTCAAAAGCGCGTGTGGAGGATTTTGTCTATGCTAATTTCATGTTAGAAGTTTGGTGAGCGTTGATTCACACTTTTTTGTTAAGTTATTTTTATTTGGATGGCAGATAGCGCTTCTAATTTAATTTGTGTTGTTTTTTTTTTCTGCACAATAAAACCATAACAACCATAATATTAATATTATTTATATCACTAAAAAACAAATGCCTTTTAAAATAAATTTGTCATAACTTGCCATTATTATCCTATTAAAGAAGATGAGAATGTGCGCTGCATTTCGACATTTCATCATTTGCCGCGTCACGAATGTTAATTCTCGATTACGAACGGTAGTTTACAAGACCAAACTCTTCCGGCTTGCTCCCTGGTTCCGATCATGCGTGTTTGTACTTTCGACTTTTGTGTGACGGATTTCTATACTGACCATCCGAAAATTTAGTCGTTGAGCTGTCTTTCGTCAAAAATTTACTAGTCCGCTCATCCAGCTTTTGTCTGACGAAAAAGTCAAATCAGCTGTCGAAAACACCGTACTAACGGTCCAAAAATCCGCAGACAGCTCGTCTTACGAATTTTCCCTTCTGATTTTCGTATCGTGTGTATCAGGCCTAGGGGGAGATAATGTGTGCAATTAAGCCCTCTGTTCTGAAACCTAAAACAGATTGGACAGTTCCTCTTTTTTAATTGCTAGGACATGAGCTGAGGTCTTTTTGTATCATTTGTGCTCTTTTCATCCTAATCTACCGAACTACATACATTTTCATTGATCAAGCAGCTGCCATCCTTTTGTTTGTTGGATGCATGCATAAGAAAAGGTCTTTAGCGGTGCTTTGCTATGTTTTTTGAATTTATCTATACTCTCTGCTAATCCCACCAACTGTGGAAGTTGAAACTCACTGCTCTAACAATAAATAACCCCTTAGGCAGTTTAAGATTGCACTGCTTCTTGTCCAACTTCATTGTGTGGCCGCATGTCTTCCTAAGAGACTGTAGATTAAATAGTTTCCTTCTAATGCTAGTCTCACCATTTAATGATTTGTATATTGTGATCATATGCTCTATGTTATAATATATCAATATTACATTTCATCTGCTATATAGCTGCCCACACCTCTATTCTAAGTAGGCCCTCATGTAAAGTTGCTATATCCTGTTGTGAAGTTATTTCCATGCTTAGCTTTGTATCATTAGTAAACACTGAGATTGAACTATTTATACCAACCTCTATGAAAGAAGTTAAACAGAATTGGTCCCAAGATGGAGCCCAGTTCTTTTTGTCTTTCATCCACACTAAATTAAATTAGTAATGGCAGCTACCATATTTCTTCCTTGACAGGTTCCCTTTAAAGTAGACTTGTACTCAAAACTAAACACAATGACACAACATAACACAAAGATTGGACAGAATGCATTGCAAAACTGTGTTTTAATTATCCTCAAATGTTACCCATCTCTCCTACCATAACCGGGTTTTAAACTTTTCCACACTTCTAATCTTGCTTTTTTGCAGCTCCGTGCTTGAAAATGCATACTAGAGCTGCATTATCCACTCAAGGGAGTGTTACCAGAGTCTGCCATAGGAGGCTGTAGCTGAGATTTTTAGACCCACAAATTAGGGTCAACTTAGGCAATAGCTAATTAGCCTACCAGTGTGTCTTTGGAGTTTGTGATAAAATGAAAGGAAGCACAAGAAAAACATGCAAACTCCATGCAGCCCATTCTTGCCATTTTTATGCATTGGAAGTATACTAAAATAAACTAATTTCTATCACATAACCTACCATATTCCTTGACACAGGCCCCCTGGTCTGCTGGAGTGGTAAATTATGGGGCAATAGTGTCAGGCCGAATTACCCACCTCTACTAAATCTGCTTATCTAGATAGATAGATCAATATGAATCCAAAGTCTGAAATCCCTATCCCCTTCCCTCCATTGGTCTCTCTGTGGGTCTAGTTTATTAAGACTGAAGGCACATTGCCCGAGAAGACTTGCAATATCTCACATTTAATGGTATCATTTTGTCAAGGTGTTCATTATTAACTAAAGGTAAATACTATCATCCCCTTATATCCAGATTCTTCTTGTTTTCACCGTGGGCAGCGTAAATTTTTCCTGCGGTCCGTTCCACTGCAGTGATAGTGATAGTCCTTTCCATGTCAGCTCTTTTAAGTGCAATCGCACTTTTAACTGACTCCGAAATTACTTCCTTAGCCGCATCTGTGATTGAGCCATATATTACCAAAGTGATAGTAAAAAGGGCAAGAGTTGCTCCTCGGGAAAGTTTCATAAAACAGGACCTCGGCTAGGAGTCTCTCAAGGACAATTTAACTCCAAAACGGGAAGTAAGAGCAGTAGCTCCAGGCGTCGGAGACATAAAATAACTCCTTAATATTGAGGCCGTGGAAGTCTGGTCTGGATCTAAGCTGATGGGGGACTCTCAGCAGGTTAGGGCCAAGCTGGCTTTCTTGCTTGATCAGCTTGTGTTAGACAGCGGGAGACTTTAACCCTGGATATTGCTCACTGCACAGGGGAGGGAAAAGCAGTTATTCAGCTGCTCATATAAAAAGAAATACATGAGTCAGCCAGAACCCCCAGGAAAGCTGAATTCACAGCAGCAAACAGAAGATGGAATTGCACAGCAAATTCTCATTATTTATAGTCAGTACAAACTAAACATTGTAGAGGTATTCCATTTTCACCTGGAAATTTTGGAGGGGGTGAAGTCTGCCTACAGAAGACATTTGTTTTTCATCCTGTTGATGTCTCAGTACCCAAGCCACCCTGCTGGGTGAAAGCCTATGCTTTTTCGTAACATAAGATTTTGGTGCACCCCATTTAAAGCTGCACCAGGGTTCAATACGCTTTGCATTCAAATTATTCACATGCCTTACCATTTAGAAATAAACTATTTGAAAGGACAGAGATAAATGTACAATTTTTTTTTTTTTTTTTTTAGCACCGTTAATGTGACAATGTCAATTTTGACTCTTCCTGTATTAAAGCTCCCTACCATGAAGCTGGTTATAAATGGGTTGTTTATTTTCCTTTTTTTAAAAAAATTCAGCCAGTGGACTGGCTGCCACACAAGCAAGACATTACATTCTGATAGCGGCTCCCTCCACTGTCAGAATATGATTGGCTGCAGCCACTGATTGACAGCATTTATCCAACATTGCCATTTAACAAAAGTCAATCTAACAAATTGACCAGCATTCAGCTGTAACACAACCTCTAAGCTATCATCTTAACCCTAAAACCCTCTCAAAAAATGTAACCCCTCATAACCTCCCTTGAGAACAATGTGAATAGTGATAAAACTTCTATTTGATAAAAAAAAAAAAAGAGGAATTTGAGGTATAACATGTTTTACATGAATACATTGGCAAAGTTTGGACTAATGTAACTATGCATATAGCATAAGAAAAACAGAAATTGAAGGTGCACACACCTAGTGCATTACCAGAGATAATTTAATAATAAGAAATGTTTGTATAAAAGTGTGTACTCACAAAATGCAACTGACAAAAGGCCATAAACACAGTGCATGGACATACACAGAACACAGGGAATGCTAATGCGTTTAGAGGGCGTGTGGAAGGGGGTGCGCCCCTGAAATGCGTTAGCTGTACCTCGTGTTCTGTGCATGTCCACGCACTGTGTTCTTATGGCCTTTTGTCAGTTGCATGTTGTGAGTACCCACTTTTATACAAACATTACTTCTTATTAAATTATCTCTGGTAATGCACTAGGCGTGCGTGCCTTTCATTTCTGTTTTTCTTGTAGTTCCTTTTGGATTACCCCATCTGAGGAAGGCAGCATCCACCTAGTTCTGGGATACTATATATACCTTTTACACCACCATTTTATCTGACATCTGTTACTACTCACCTTGGAAGACCTATTAACGCTGGAAGTGACTGTGTTTTATGGATATACCATACCTGTGGGATCCCTCTGGAAGCTGAAAATCACTGCAGTAGTTACTGCACAGTGACCTTCACTAACTTCTGGTTCCTGGCTGCCCCTCTGCATTGTGAACACAGAAAATCGGCCGCTTGGCATGGGCACCATTCAGAAAGTACTTTGCATGTTCTCAATGAATTCAAAGCATTCTCTGATTGGATGAAATGGAGAGGCGGGTAGGTGACATTACAATATCCAACTTGCCCAATCACAGAATGCTTTGCATTTATTGAGAAAAATGCAAAGCATTTTCTAAATGGCCCCTCTGCTGAGTGGCCAACCTCCTGTGTTCACAATGTGGCAGAGCAGCCACTTAGCACGGGACCCGGAAGCTAGTAGAAATTATTGGAGAAGGGGTATTTACTATGTTGATATTCAGTTTGTGGAAGGATCCCACAGGTATAATATTTGCATAACTAAATTGGTCTAAGCTCAACTGTACTAACACTGCCTATAAACTTATTAGATTCCTTCTGGCTTGTTAAATATACCATTGGAAGGGTTTTATTATATTTGTTCATTACGTGCAAAAAAAAATACTTGTAAATCTGTCGGAGATCTTATAATTTGAGAATTTCCTCTTCTTTCCTGCCTGTATTATACTCCTATCGGTAAGCAAGGTTTCTAGTTCTCTGTGTGGAATACATAATACCTTTCCCTTTGTTATGGAGATGAGCAAAGAGAGAGATGTTACGTACAACCTTGTATTCCTAATTCATAATTAGCTAAGGTTTGAGCAGAACTTAAAGGCTGAAGATTTTTACCTTCAGGCATTCTATGCCTGAAGGTAAAAAACCTTTAGTGTGCTGTTCCCATCACAGCCCCTCCCTAATACTCAACTGAGCTCCCTCTTGATCCAGCAATGTGAACGAGAGACTCGGCTGTCCCAGAACGCCCTCTCCTCATTGGCTGAGACAGCAGCGGGAGCCCATTGGCTCACATTGCTGTCAATCACAGCCAGTGAGCCAATGAGGAGAGAGTGGAGGAGAGGCGGGGCCGAACCCAGCTCTATGTGTCTTATGGATGCATAGAGCAGCATCTAGAGAGCGAGCATGCAGTGGTACCCCCAGGGAAAGCGGCTGTCTCTGAAGGCACTGCTCGAGGGGGAGGAGCCAGGAGCATCAGCAAGGGACTCAAAAAGATGAGGATCGGGGCTGCTCTGTGTAAAACCAATGCACAGAGCAGGTAAGTATAACATGTTTGTTTTATTTTTTTTTTAAACCCAAGCTTTAATATCACTTTAAAGAATGATGCCATATAATAGCAGTCCACCGGTTTAATTGGCTGCACCTGGAAATTCCCTGCCTCACAGCCACAACTAACAAAGGGGCAGGGATAATGGTGACATCACTAACCTAATATGGCCACATGACCATATTCGATCAATGGCATTGTCCAAATATGGCCATATGGCTATATTAAGTGAATTATGTTACCAGCAACTCCGCTCCTATGTTGATTGCTTGGATCATCTACCAGCTCTAGTTTACCATTGACTCAGGCCAAACTTAACTTAATCCAAGGGTGACAACATTGCTTCAACAGAGAGTACAGTTAGTGGGCAATAACCGGATGAAAATACAGGGGAAAAAAAAGGCTAAAAAATGCGGCCATAACATCTAAGGACTAAGGTCTAAGCTGCAGTATATTATGTTTTTTTGTTCTTGGGTTTAGCTATGCATTATGGTAGCACGCATGATCAACCTTACTGCCCATCGACGTGATCTCCTAAGGTTTCTGATTTTTATACCTCATTTGCTTTACACTTTAAAGAAAAGCTTTTTACGAGCTAGAGAAGTGTTAAGGGCATCATCTAGCTTTTCTAATTAAGTTGTTCTACAGCAAGTGAAGGTCTGCCTGATACAGAAGTATTGTTTCCTGTGTCCTAATAAGGTCTGCATCTACTGCCAACAAGCTGTGTTTATTTTCAGTAGCGGGAGAACACGAGGTGCAAGATCTTTTTCTTTCCCCATAAAATTTAAACTGACAAGGACTTGGGAACAGCATGGCTCATTCATCTCTGGGGCATGTAGCAGATTGTCCCCATAACAAGAACACTAACCATAAACCTCTCGTTAGGCTTTCATGTCAGCATGGAGGTGGCACACCTGTTTCTGGTTATAAAGAAGTCCTTTCTTACTGACTGTTCCTTGGAACTCTGCCAGCAGAACTTTCATATATTGATGACTCTGTTATAGACGTATTTCCATGAGCTTTATGACAGTTCAAAGCCTCCTCCTGGATATCTAGAGTAAGCATGTTGTTTTAATTTGTCCACCAAAGTGATTTTTCTTCCGTCTTGCTCTAGCAATCTGCTTTTCTTCCACTCATCTGAATGGAAAACCACATAATAAGATGCCTTGGTACTTCATTAAAAATGTTGTGCCACCACAGACCTAAAGATAGGCTTAAATCATATATAAACGCCAAAGCAAAAATGTAATATATTACAACTAACTAATTCTTACATGTGATGGCCGCAATTATTTTCTTCCATTGGCTTTTTTTCCCCCTTATTTTCACCTGGTGATCCTGCTGGTAAGTCTGTTATTTCTAACTTCTTTTAGCAGACCAAGCTGTCCAGAAAAAGTGACAGTTAGATGGTTGAGACAAATCATTCAATACTGATGTGGTGCTTATAATGGTCAGATTTTATTCATTTACTTAAAACTTTTATCCTAAAAGGGAAAAAAAAAACTGCTTTCGTAACTCCCTAAAGAGTATTAGCTGAAGTGAGTAAGGGAGACAATAGTGGTGCAGGAAAGAATCCCTTCTGTTGAGCAATTGTCTTCTCCAGCAGGGAGGGCAGGGGCGAGCGGGGAAAGCCGTACCCGCCGGGAGAAGACAGTGATTATCGCTAGTGGCTACAGCAGCCTCTTGCGATAATCGCAAGCAAATCCAGCAGGCTAATTGTACCCAAGTTGATCTATGGATCACCTTGTTACATTCAGCCTGCCCATTAATAATTGGAATCTCGGCCAGTTCCTGATGAACCAGCCGAGATTTGAACCGCATATGGCCGGCTTCAGGCTTTCATTTGTTATTCGTTTATGAAAAGTCCATGTAAATCTACTAGTCTAACACTACCCTCTTCAGACATTGCTGCTGTCCAGGGGGTCTCTACAAGTGGCTTCATAGTATTTTCATGTAGTTTTAGATATGCTTGAAAAAAGAGATCAGTAAATAATTTATTGATGTGTTATATGGTACTTATAATTGTCTATGATTCATTTTAATTACAGTTTATTTTTTATCCCAATAACAAAAATATAATATATTGCAACTTAATAGTTAAGTAAGCGTGGTGGCTGCATTAATTTTCTTTCTTTTTTTTTTAAGCTAATTTTATTTTTATATATTTTTTCAGAAGTGTGATTATAACCTCTGCATTGAAATTCCTGTTATTTTAAATATTTGTATTCCTGATCATAATAAAGAAAATATCATAAGAACCACTAAAGGTTCTTGGTAATGTTTTAAAAAGTTCTTGTTATAATATACGTACATGTGGGCAGACATATTTGCTCCTGACATATGCAGGTTTGGCATGATTTTCTAGGGTGGTTGCAGAAATCTATATGTGTCAATACAGGCCATCATAAGTATTCTGTAGCACCATAAACGCTAAAATGTTTCTGCTGTGTACAACACTGAAGGCCAGTTCTTTCACCCTTCAAGGAAATATCCAAATCTGCAAAAAGTCAGTATGGATTGGGGCTCCAGGGGCACTGAAGAAAACATTGGTTATTTGCCCATTTGTTGCCATGGATATAAAGTCAACTTTTTTCTTTGGTTTTGAATAGAGTGGAAAAGCCCTATCAGGTTTTATAACTGTCTTTATCCCTGCTGGTGAGATTTACCCTCCACGTTTCCTGGTGATGAATGTCTCAGATAAAGAAAACAATAGGAAATCCAAAAGTTTTCATAGGAACAGGAGTTAAGGGGTATCTTTAAAGGGGGACATCTGTTCTGGTGAAAAGCGAAGAGGGAATTAGACATGTGCAACTTGTTTCGGTCCAAATTTTAATTTCAGGCAAATTTTTGGTTATTTGGAGATTCGAATGTATCCAAATCTCCGAATGACAATAGTAAGGAATTTTGTCGAAAGTTTAGTTTCCTTTATTAGTTTTCTAATGAATTCCAAATTTTCGGAATGAATTAAATTCGGATCATTCAAAAAAAGCTTGAACGATTAGAATTCTGTGTGAAGAATAACTGGTAGTACAAATGAGGATGTGAGCCCGACAGAGATATCAAATTAATCCTCATAGTGGCACCATCCCATTGAAATACATGTCAGATCACACCATATCTCCTGTAAGAGGGAGGACCACATCCTAAAAAGGAGAGGGGGGCCTCACCAACCACAGGGGAAGGGACTTTGAATGTGCCAACAAATGAGGAAAGACAAAAACATTTATTATATAAAATCATTATTTTAATTGTATCACATTAAAGAGGAAGTAAACCCTGATGGGTTTTACTTCCTCTTTATTTCCCTGCAAAGGTAAAGCATAATGGGCTACTATGCCCATTTCACTTACCTGAAAACAAAGCCTACGATGTCACCGCTGTCCCCACTAGCAGCGAGTGTCCATCTTCACCCCTCTTCCTTCCGGGGCCGCAAACTGCAGCTCTGTGACTGGCCGGAGTCGCATGATGTCACGCCAGTCACGGCATGACCCCCTCTAGAAACGGCACAATCTGGGGGCCCCTTTGTTAAAGGGGACATCTATATTCCAATAAGTCACCCCCACAGCCCCAAAACCACAAGGTTGTGGGGAAGAGGCCCTTGCCCCATCAACATGGGTGCAAGGTGCTTTAAGAGGGGGTGCTCCAAAACACCCCCATGTTGAGGGCATGTGGCCTGGTATGGTTCAGGAAGGGGGTTCTTGCTCGCCCCCCCCCCTTTCCTGGCCTGCCCGGGCTGCATGCCCGGATCAGGGTCGGGCATGAATTTTGGGGGGGACCCCACAAAACTTTTTTTAAAATTTTGGGTTAGGGTTCCCCTTAACATCCATACCAGACCCAAAGGGCCTGGTATGGATTGGGGGGACCCCAGGCTGTTTTTTTCTGAATTTTTCTTTGCCGGCAATTCTGTTTACATTCAGCTTTCGGTGGGGAAGCCTGCTGACAGCTGATGAGTCATCGATTGTTAAGGACGAAGTGGCCGGCTTCCCGGCCTGCTCCTTAACAACCAGCTATTATTTACACAGAATTTGAATCAGTAAGTAATGTTATGTTATGTTTTCTTTATTATTTTTCTAAGCAACCTGGGTTGACATTTTTACTCCCTGCCCTATCGTGTTGTGGGTCCAAGAGCTGCCCTTGTGAGTCTGAGTTCCTTCTTATGGAGGTTCGCACCACTCCTATTATATCTTTGATTATAATGTTGTGATATGAGGTTAATATCTTGGAATGTTAAGGGACTGAGATCCACCTCTTAAAGGATGAAGTTTCTCTGTCACCTGCAATGCCTCTGGGCAGATGTGGCCCTCCTCCCTGTAGACGATCTCAAGAACTTACGTAAACTCTGGGTGGAAGAATTCCTGCATTCCCCAGCTGTAGGATACAAGGTGGGGGTGGTGATACTTTTCCATAAATGCAGTGGCTCCTTACCTTACTGCTGTAAGGCAACAGCGTAAGAATAGCAAGGGCTGATCCAGATTCTAGGGTTCTGAAAAAGATCTCCCCAAGTATTTCCTTATCAGTTACCATCTGTATGGAGCCTGGTGAATACTTCTTATATACATGTGTTTTCTTTCTCTGGATAATTAGCAGTAGAATTCCTCTCAGGACAGCGCATCAGCAGATGGAGAAAGAAGGAAAACGGGGGACCCCAATAGTGGAGTATGTAGAACTAGTGTTTATTTTTTGACAGCAAACAATAAAGTACTCACATGAAGCAGTTTAAAACGAGATGAAACATAAACGAGCAGCGAGCTCGTGGCCAAACGTCACTTCCGGTGCCTGTCTATTCAGATCCTTATACAGGATTTATTCTCAGTTTTCCGTCTCTGCACAGGCCTCCGTATAAATTTCTCCAAAAGTGAGATACTTCCCCTCAACCCAACTCAAGCTGCGTTGTGGGTTCTCTCGTCCCCACTAAAAATGGCTAAAAGTCATATCACCGACTTCATATAGGCCAGCAACCTTAAACCTTATATTGCCTTAATTATCCTCCTTTAAAGTCTAAAATATATCAGAGGCTGAAAATGTTGACTCTACCGATCCCACTCCTCGGAAGGTGTCACTTTTATAATACCATTCCCCTGGGATGATGTTGTGCTCTTTTGGATCATAGGAGGAACCCAATAGGGAGTTTTTCATGCCAGGCATGCTCTGATGTGGACACCTAAATAAGGTCTGTAGAAGGAAGAAGACTCAGGGCTGCAGTACCAATGACCATGGCTTAAGGTAAGTAAAAAAGGGCATTTGGATAGAGATTTTTTTAACCCTGCAATCAGGTTGAGGAAGGTGGGAGAAAGTGGTGTGCAGAGGAGAATGATTATCCTGAAATGGGGCTTTAAAACTGTATGCAAAGATGCAGTAATTATGATTCTTTTAGTTCACCCCATAAAACACATAAAGGCATGTGGCTTATTCACACAATATAATTTGTAAACTGCCTGTATTTATTTCTCTCACATCGTACAGCACATGCAGTATCTCACAAAAGTGAGTACACTCCTCACATTTTTGTAAATATTTATTATATCTTTTTATGTGATAACACTGAAGAAATGACACTTTGCTATAATGTAAAGTAGTGAGTGTGCAGCTTGTATAACAGTGTAAATTTGCTGTTCCCTCAAAATAACTCAACACACAGCTATTAATGTCTAAACCGCTGGCAACAAAAGTGAGTACACCCCTAAGTGAAAATGTCCAAATTGGGCCCAAAGTGTCAATATTTTGTGTGGCCACCATAATTTCCCAGCACTGCCTTAACCCTCTTGGGCATGGAGTTCACCAGAGCTTCACAGGTTGCCACTGGAGTCCTCTTCCATTCCTCCATGACGACATCACAGAGCTGTGGATGTTACAGACCTTGCGCTCCTCCACCTTCCATTTGAGGATGCCCCTAAGATGCTCAATAGGGTTTAGGTCTGGAGACATGCTTGACCAGTCCATCACCTTTACCCTCAGCTTCTTTATCAAGGCAATGGTTGTCTTGGAGGTATGTTTGGGGTTGTTATCATGTGGGAATACTGCCCTGTGGTCCAGTCCCTGAAGGGAGGGGATCATGCTCTGCTTCAGTATGTCACAGTACATGTTGGCATTCATGGTTCCCTCAACGAACTGTAGCTCCCCAGTGCACTCATGCAGCACCAGACCATGACATTCTCACCACCATGCTTTAGGCAGGACACACTTTGTCTTTGTACTCCTCTCCTGGTTGCTGCCACACACGCCTGACACCATCTGAACCAAATAAGTTTAACTTGGTCTCATCAGACCACAGGACATAGTTCCAGTAATCCATGCCCTTAGTCTGCTTGTCTTCAGCAAACTGTTTGCGGGCTTTCTTGTGCATCATCTTTAGAAGAGGCTTCCTTCTGGGGTGACAGCCATATAGACCAATTTGATGCAGTGTGCGGCGTATGGTCTAAGCACTGACAGGCTGACCCCCTACCCCTTCAACCTCTGCAGCAATGCTGGCACCACTCATACGTCTATTTCCCAAAGATAACCTCTGGATATGACGCTGAGCACGTCCACTCAACTTCTCTGGTCGACCACGGCAAGGCCTGTTCTGAGTGGAACCTGTCCTTTTAAACCGTTGTATGGTTGCAGCTCAGTTTCAGGTTCTTGGCAATCTTCTTATAGCCTAGGCCATCTTTATGTAGAGCAACAATTCTTTTTTTCAGATCCTCAGAGAGTTCTTTGCCATGAGGTGCCATATTGAACTTCCAGTGACCAATATGACAGAGTGAGAGAGATAACACCAAATTTAACACACCTGCTCCCCATTGACACCTGAGACCTTGTACCACTAATGGGTCACATGACACCGGGGAGGGAAAATGGCTAATTGGGCCCAATTTGGACATTTTCACTTAGGGCTGTACTCACTTTTGTTGCCAGCAGTTTAGACATTAATGGCTGTGTGTTGAGTTATTTTGAGGGGACAGCAAATGTACACTGTTATACAAGCTGTACACTCACTACTTTACATTGTAGCAAAGTGTAATTTCTTCAGTGCTGTCACATGAAAAGGTATAATAAAATATTTACAAAAATGTGAGGGGTGTACTCACTTTTGTGAGATACTGTATGTGAGCTGTGCAATGAGTATTTAGCTGGCATTAGGCTTGGTTTACATGTATAGCTGTATCCAAGTGCAAGCGAGCTTCCACTCGTTTTTCACGTGTTCCTGTGCATCGCGCACAGAAAAGAATTTCCTGATTATTTCCCAAAAACTAGCTGCAGCTAACCACATTTGCACATGTGTGGGGGTGCTATTAACAATTATTGGCACCGCCAAGCATCTGCTAAAGAGCAGAGGTTTACTGTGCTTGTCAAGAAAGTGTGCAATTTTTGCATGTGTTCCCAACATGCATAGTTGTGAGCCTATTCTTACAGTACATATAGATGAGAAACCTTTGGTTAATTAAGCGATTTAAATTTTTCACATGTCAACCTATAAAAATAATTGAAAATATATATGCGTGTCCAAACACTGTGGCCTCTCCCAGCAGTCAGAAATAGTCATAATTTATTTCTCGGTGCTAGGTTTCCAGCCCCCTCTTATTTTTTTCTGATTTATAAAAGGAGAATACAACAGTCTACACATACCAGGTGAACATTGGAAAAAATGACAGGTACTTTTATTTTCCCTTACACAGCCTCTAATAATTGCCCAGCCAGACATTTTGTATTATTTCTCTGCAATGACAGAAGCTGTCCCAACCACTTTAAATAACGACACTTAGCTCAGGAAGAATGTATGCCAGGTCTGGTCATCTCCCCCCTGCGCATGGTGCTCAGGAGGTAAATTCAAATCATTTATTGCTTTTAGCCTGTGTATTCCACAGGGCCCAGCTGCAAAACAGTTGTAATTTCTTCCGCAGTGCTTGGCACAAAATTAACTTCAATAATGCAGATGTCAATAAGACAGCCTCACAGCCAGAGGAAATTAAATCAAAATAATAAAATAACAAAAACAAAATTGCAACTGCAATTTCAAATGAATAATGTAGGGAAAAAGAATATTCTATTTCATTTGCAAGTTCTTTCTGCGGAGCGGAGAGAAATCGAAGTTGCACGCAAGGATGCTAGTGTTGTTGGTGCTAGATTGTAAGCTCTCAGCCCCTCCACCATCTGTGCCAGTTTCTAAATGTAAATCAGACTCCATGTACTGTACTATATTGAAGGTGCAAAAATGTAAATAACAGTTCTGGTTAAAAATTTTTAAAAAGTGGTAATGAGCTCAGAGGCTACACAAGTTCCACACAAAGAGAAGAGAAGTAAAGTAACTTTTCTTACCTTGTTTATTGTGAAAAAAATGAAAAGTCTATCTTTAGTTTTATCAGAGCCCAACCCCCCTTAAAGCTATTTTTAAAAGATACCATTATAAACATCTTGAGTCTTGCTGTCTTCCCTGACATTTACACTCCAATCTGTCTAGGAGTACTGTGAGCCAAGGCTGGTGTGATGATGCATCCCCCAGAGGTGTGTCCACGATGGCTTCAGCTTACAGGAAATGGATTGGATGACATTGAGGTCATTTAACCCATAAGAGGACTGACTCTGGACTACAGAGAGGTAAATCTGCAGGGCACAGTGCCTAACGGAGGTAAGTGCTGTTTTCACTTTGTCCGGATTTTGGTAACAACATTTTTATGGATCCTGCTCTAAGCAGTAGTGTCTCTAGTCTAAATTTACTACTATTAGTCTGTAGTCAGCCTACACATAGATGTATTCTTCTGCTTTCCTCACATTTCTAAAGCTCAGGATTTGCTTTTGCCTACTGTTGGGAATTGTCCCTTGCAAATAGTTTGAGAAGATACAATAATCTGAGTTATGAATATTTGGGTCTCTCTTCCTCTAGGGCAGTTATTGCCACTGGTGCATTCTAAAGAAGGATATAAACATTTGGGTTGACATTGGCAAATTCTCTTGCCTCCCATACTCTGCTTAGTTAGTTGGTATATGTAGTTGTGCATAACTTCCACCCAGGCCTGCTGCCTGGGGAGGGCGAACCATCCTAAATAGCGGCCTGAGACTGGTACCTGAAGATTCTTGCTGTCCTACTGGTGGATATATCCAGTAGGATAGGTGTCTACCTGAATTGGAGCACCAGGGGTGTCTACCTGGATTGGAGCACCAGGGGTGAAACTTCATTTGCAGAAGAATGTCCAGAATAGCTGGGTATAAGCTTTAGACATTGCAGGGAGTTTTGGTGGTTCATCCAAAGAGTATGTGTGGTGCCTTAGAGATACTGTACAGTCTGGAGAATACAGAGTGCCATTTTGGTGTAAAGATCTTTTTTCTGTTTTGGCTGTGAGTAGAGGTACAGAGTCTGCATTTTGGTCTTTTTTGTAACACATGCCCTAAAACCTCCCCCCCCCTTTCTCTCTTTCTCTCTCTAGCTTTGTTGGCTCTAATAAAAATGACTGGCACTTCATTTCTTAAATTTTACCTCAGAAAGTCAAGAATTCCAACAAGAGAAGAAGAAAAAAGGGGGCACCAGCCATGTGCATTATCCTTTGGATGTAAATTTATTAAAAACAATGATAAAAAGGAACTACTCACAATCAGTTGTAGAAGATTTCACAATGTGAATATTCATTGACTAGCAGCATGTGGTTTAGGATGAGCGGAACCCTCCAGAGGTCATAGATAAACTCACAGAGATCAGTGCCATCTGACTAGTTTCGAGGGGAACATCCCTTCTTCCTCAGAGCTCTTGTTGACTATTAGGATTCCCCATCCTTAAGGGCAGCAAGGCCTGTGTCTTTGCACTACTTGTCTGGTTATCCACTTGTGCGCAGGAACGATTTTTCTCTGCTATCAGTCAAGAATTCCACCCTGTGGTAAAATGCTAGTCCACTGAGCAACCTTGGTATACCTAACTGCCTATCACTTTCCTGTAAAATGTCACTATTCAGCAAAATGAACTGTGGAAAAGGTAAAAATAAAGGCTATTTTGGTGTTTATTAAAGTGCAATGAACTCTAAAGGGCTCATTGGGGTAAAGAAAGTTATTTTCAACTACTCCGGGCCTCTCCTGTACAAGAACAGTACAGTATGTTTTTAGGTGCACCAAAAAATAATTACAATGGCAGTCATCAGAAAATCTACTGATAATCATAAGGGATTAGAAAAATTGGGACATTTTTTCTTGCCATTATTTTGGTGGAAAGTGGGGCATTTTATTCCACATTGACCAGTGTATCTCCATTTGGCAAAATGCTTTAGTCAATGGGGAAGGCTAAATTAAGGTTAGACAATCTCCTTTAGACTACTCTGGACCTGTCTTAATGAGGGGTCATTTTTTGCACAAGAACAGGTTTAGGACATTTGAATGGAGCTTCTATAACCCTTAGCAGCCATTCAAAGCTCATTTCACCCAAAAACCACCTTAACTTTACCTTAACTTCACCTTTGCCCCAAAATTGTGCAATTTTCAAAAACTAGCAGTAGCAAAGAAATAAAAGCTAATAGTTTCCCTAATCTCAATAGATATACAGTATACCGTGCACCTTTATTTTCAGCTTTCTGATGAAAAGGTTTCTTGTACTTTAAATACAAATATATATTTATTATTTTTATATTTTTGCTTTACACTTAAACTGTGTTTTTAAAAGTCAAAGTAGAAAATAGAGTGGGTATACAAAACAACGCATAGAATTGTGATGGTATAATGTGTGCATAAATACTGTGAATTAAAGGAAAGCATAGTGTATGTTCAGAAAGGTTATATCTTGTTTCATTGTTGCTGTTTTTAACTTATATTTTATTCAAAGCACTGGCATTTACTGTAGTTAATGTGTGCAGTGAGTGCGCCACAGTGCCATGCTTTTCTACAGCCATACTTGTCACTTGAAGCTAAAGCTCGATGGAAATCTGCTTATGCTGACAATGCACCTGCTCTCTGCCCCCCCACTGGCACACTTTTACAAGGGTGTGTGAGCCTTAGCTAATCCCTCATTCTTACCATTCCCTACTTTTCCTAGACTAAAAAGTTGTTTTGTCTTTAGATAGACAGCACCAGCCTACACATGGTGAATGTGGTTATACTCTGGAATCTTTAAATGGGTCCCTAATACTTTAGGGGTTACTTTTGTTTGGTTTCACTTATGAGAGGGGGGCTGACACTCTCCATGGGGCCATACTTGTCTGATGTTCTTTTACATCTATTCTCTTCTACCTATCTACAGACCTATGGCACCTCTACATGCACATGGAGATGGGGAGTCAAAACTTATTTGTGTACAGTACATGGTTTTACTATATATAAAGGGACCAACATATTTAAATCTTATACAAGGTATGTCAATGAATGCCTTAAAAGGGCAGATTAAACTGATGTGAGTAGGG
Organism: Aquarana catesbeiana; assembly: GCF_042186555.1. NCBI lineage: Eukaryota > Metazoa > Chordata > Amphibia > Anura > Ranidae > Aquarana > Aquarana catesbeiana. The sequence continues at coordinate 73,502,817 of NC_133332.1, read as the reverse complement.
CATTTAATATATGTATTGTGGAATAACTATAACTTCATCTATGTGTTTCCTTTCAAAGGACACAGTATTACAGTGCCTTGAAAAAGTATTCATACCACCTGAAATTTTCCACATTTTGTCATGTTACCCAAAAACCTAAATGTATTTTATTGGGATTTTATGTGATAGAGCAACACAAAGTGGCACAAAATTTGGAAGTGGAAGGAAAATTATGAATGGTTTTCACATTTTTTTAACAAATACCGTATTTAACAGCGTATAACACGCACTTTTTTCCCCTTAAAATCAGGGGAAAATCGTAGGTGCGTGTTATACACTGATCCCTGCTGTCTCTGAGGGAAGAGGAGTGAGCACCACTGAATTACATAGAGCCCCAATCTTCTGTATACCCGGCGCTCCGTCACTCACAGCCACGCCTCCTGGCCCCACATTGGGCCACTGTTCTGTCTATTATATGAGCAGGGCCAGGAGGCGTGGCTGTGAGTGACGGAGCACCAGGTACACAGGAGATTGCGGCTCTGTGTAATTCAGCGGCGCCCACTCCTCCTCTTCCCTCGGATACAGCAGGGATAATCCAACACTGCCGAGGCTGCAATGATGGGAAAGGTGAGGCTGGAGATGGGCACTGAACAGGCTGCATTGTTGGTCAATTTATAGGCTGCAGATGGGCACTGAACATGCTTCATTGTTGGTCAATTTAATGGCTGCAGATGGGCACCGAGCAGGGTGCATTGATGGGCAATTTAGAGGTTGCAGATGGGCACTGAGCAGGATACATTAATGAGCTGTGACCCTAATCTTGCTTCAAAGTTCTTTTATAAAATGTAAGTTTTTTTCCTTAAACTTCCCTCCTAAAATTGGGGTGCGTGTTATACACCTGTGCATGTTATACACCGATAAATACGGTAATTATCTGAAAAGTATGGCGTGCACTTGGAAGATTCTGTTTAATTTTTTCTTTCAGCCCACAGACTGAATGAAGAAACCTATGGGTATATTGCAAACTTTACCCTCATATCTTCTCATCAGTATATGTCTTGGTGGCTATGGTCACCAGGACAAATAGAGGTGATAAGGCTACCTAGCCCTAGGACACAGACAGCTGTGTACTAGGGCACAAACTTTACAATGGTTTTAACCCTTGCACACTGTAAACTAAAAGAAAGTTTGGCCTTTATGCCTATTCATACATTTTAACAAAGTCAATAAGTAGCCCACCTCCTGTTAAATTCCAATGCCTAGCCAGTTCTCCTGGCTCATCTAATAAGCAGCAGGTGGGTACAGAAGGCAATGGTTTGTGGTGACTAGTCAGTTTTAGCAAATCAGAGCACACCAGATGTAAAGGGTCCAGTGGAGGTTTGCAGTTATAGTGACTCCTGATGATGCATTCTGCTTAATATAAACGTTTACTTAAATGGTAAGTTCACCTTTGTACACTATTTTTTTTTTTTTTAAATTCCAGCTCTCCTATGCACCAATATAGCATTCATGTACTTTTTTTGCAAAAATATAAAAGCTTTCCATTTCTTTCTTTTGTTGTCCTAATCCACGTTTCCAGATGTTTCCATTAGTTATGTCTTTCTTCCTTACAGACTGTAGGTTATGACACAGGAAGGAGTTGACCAGCTGACCTCATCAGCAAACACCCTGCATCATCCACCCTCCCATTCCCAGGTGTACTTTTTTTAAATGAAACGCAATCAATCAGTGATCACCCGTCTCACTAAATACACAATATACAATTAGATTGTATAGCGTATGGCCATGTTTATACACCGAAAATTACTAGTTGCGCTTTCAGTGCCATTAATTGTTAATGGCACACCAAACACAGAAGCAAACACACATTTTGCTATGTGAAAAAAGAGGGGCAAATGCTACGCACAGTAAAAAACACGCAACCCACAAAATGCCAAAATGTCCCATTAACTACAAGTAGTGCAGACAATTTAAATCAACGAGCTGCCCTATGTGTGCCACAGGCAAAACGAGACACAAAATGTGCACTCCCACTATGCTAGATGTGAATGGGGCCTGAAAGTGAAATTGGTGCGATAACACAAGAACAATGAGGCTCCATTCATATCTGCGCGTTTCCTTGCATTTCAGAAATGCGCAGCACCAAAAATTGCAGTGAAAAAATGCACCAAGCTCCACTCTAAAAAAAAGTCCTGAAGCTTCTATGGGGTGATTGGTGTGTGTAGGGCAGCCCATTCAGGTGGATGGGCTGCCTTATGTGTGATGAGTGAAAATGCTCCAAAACACCCCCCCCCCATTGAAAAAAAGAAAAAATTGCACGTCCCAATGCGAGTTCCCGCTATGCAGAGTTGTGAATGGGGCTTGACAGCTGAGTGTTTCTGTCCACTCTCCCCTATGTGCTTGTATAAAGATGGCCATACACTAAGCAAGCTAATTGCATTTCATTTAAAAAACATGCACCTGGGAATGAGTCGGTGGATGATGCAGGATCTGTGCTAATGAGATCAGCTGGTCAACTTCTTCCTGTGTCATGACCTATAGTCTGTAAGGAAGAAAGACATTAATAATGGAAATGTCTGTGGATTAGGACAAGATAAGTAAGTGACTGGAAAAAAAAAGTACATGAATGCTATATTGGCGCATAGGGGAGCTGGAATTTAGAAATAAAAGGTGTACAAAGGTAAACTTACCCTTTAAAAATGATGAATGAAGTGAAGTAAAATGAAGTGAAAAGATTCAGTTTAAAGAAAATGTATAGTGTTTCATGCCATTTCTTTCTTTATTGTTAGTGAAATAAGAAAGACAAATGAAAATCTAAATTATATATTTTTATTTTTTATTCAGGTAAGTTGTCCTTGTCCCATATATATATATATATATATATATATATATATATATTGGGACAACAGTGTCCCAGTTAGGCTCCCATCTCCGAATCCTGCCTTTCTTCTGCTATTTTACCATTTCACCCTATCACTCTCTCTCCCATTGTCCTCCTCTCTCATTCTCCCTTTCTATTTAGTGTGGCGGCAATTGAATGGGAAAGCTGTTTCCTAGGAAACCAGATTGTGGTTTGTGCCAGGGTCCGTTTTCAGAAAAACACGCACACACACATACACGCGCTCGAGAGAGAATAAAGCAGCTCAGTAACCCAGCTGACCTTGCAGAGAAAGAGTATTAAAAGGAATATTAGAAAAACACAGGGGAACCCGTGTCTCCCATGTACAGCAATAAACCCTCAGGTCTCTCCCTCAAGGGCCCTGTTCATCCCAGCTGCTGACAAGAATCTTTACAGACTGTAAAGTCCAATGTCCAGAAGTGAACCCTCTAAGGATGGAGAGGGCATGGCTTCTGTGCTGATGTCATTATCATCTTTGATATGTACGCTTACCCCCCTTGTTAATGCACCCTCAAGAGTAGCCTGCACAGTTCCTATAAACAGGATACAGAATTCTGTTGGCAGGTGTGAAAGGTTCAACATTATGTACCTGGCACTATTATGAGAATAAAGGAAAATTGCTAGGCTATTATCTCATAATATATTTCACCATTGGGTTTGGGTAGCAATATGCTACCCAATGCAAGAAAACTTGGGTTCCTACTAAAAAAAAGCTAGACATAGAATATCAGCTTCCTTGCAGAACACCCCCGGAATACCAGAAACTGTGGTGAAATAAAGAAAATCAGATTAAACCTGAAATTACAACCTTTTCTTAGGCATCTGACAACGGGTATCTCTGAAGATCAGAAACCAATGGGATTGATTCAGAAACTCCAGCTTTGCTCTGCTGTTGTTGGTGCTCTCTCCTCTCCCTTGCAGCAGACACTCACTGACACAGGGGAGCTGGAGCAGCTGGCTCACATGACTGAACCAGAATAAAAATAGGTAAGTACACAAATTTAAGAAAAGTTAGAATGAGCCTTTTCTTCCACTCTAAGTCATAAATGACTAGGAGTCTTATAGGTTTATACACATAGGTTATGGTAAAACGATTGCCACCCACATAATGCATATGCGCAGCTGGTGCACATGTACATATAACATATTATAATCTTTAATATACTTATGTGCATCTCTTTACAGTATACGGACATAGAGGTATATAGTGACTTCATGTAGTACCACTAAAGTCCCATTTTCATAGGCTTTTGACTACAGAACCCAACTGGACATTTTTCTGCTGTATGCTAAGATTAGGAAGAGAGAGATTCTTAGCATCTGTGTGGGCTCGGTATATGCAGTGAGGGTCAGTGTGTCCGCTCTCTGTCCTAGACAAAGGTAAAGTTATTGCCGAAGATATCACTCAAGGTCTCTCTGCCTGGGTTAATTGGGACAATGAATCCCTGAAGTCTGTGTAGAGAGATCCAGCGAAAGCTATAGATAGGAAGTCAAACAAAGAAAAACTTTTAAGGTATCTAAAAAATCTTTCTCATAAAAATAATTAAACTTTTATTAATATCATGGTAAATATAATAAAAAACATATTGCTCACAGTATAGATTTATCTGGTACAATGCCTCAGTATTTATCATTTTCCCCAACCACACTTATCCACACTCTATATATTCATACAGCATATAAACAGTAGTCAAAAATAATTTCTGAAGTGCCATAACTATATGTTGCTGTTTTGCTGGACAGGTGAAGGGTTAGAGACTTCTTGTGACGCATTTCCAGAAACATAATTCTGCTTTCTCAGGAGTACAATTAAGGTTAGTTTCTACAATAAGATACATATACAGTAAGTACAATGACTTTTAGTATATCAAACTCTATAATTTCACAAAATGTTCCATACATTACACATTTATAACATGAGCATCATTGCTAAAAAAAGGCATCTTCAGGGCAAGCACAGGGACACCAAGGAAAAGACACTCAATGCCCAAAGTTGACCATAAGCTCATTTGATATACTGTAGTATGAAATGCAAGCTCTAATAAGCAAAAGAAAACTGTAAAATATATGTTATATACATCCCATCCAGTTTTGACATTAAACCCTTCCCAACCACCACAGCATCTATTTAACAGGGTCTTTACGCCTTGTGGGTGCAGGAAGGACCGACTGCTCATGTGACCACTGTGATTGGCTGTCACAGTGATCACATGATCAGGGGTCGGTCCCACCAGATCCTAATCATCAGCAGAGACAAAGAGCTAGTTTACAGTATACAGTCCTCAACCTACAGTTGCAATAAAAAGTATGTGAACCCTTTTGGAATGATATGGATTTCTGCACAAATTGGTCATAAAATGTGATCTGATCCTCATCTAAGTCACAACAATAGACAATCACAGTCTGCTTAAACTTATAACACACAAAGAATTAAATGTTACCATGTTTTTATTAAACACACCATGTACACATTCACAGTGCAGGTGGAAAAAGTATATGAACCCCTAGACTAATGAGATTTCGCAGAGCTAATTGGAGTGAGGTCTCAGCCAACTGGAGTTCAATCAATGAAATGAGATTGGAGGTGTTGGTTACAGCTGCCCTGCCCTATAAAAAACACACACCAGTTCTGGGTTTGCTTTTCACAAGAAGCATTGCCTGATGTGAATGATGCCTTGCACAAAAGAGCTCTCAGAAGACCTACGATTAAGAATTGTTGACTTGCATAAAGCTGGAAAGGGTTATAAAAGTATCTCCAAAAGCCTTGCTGTTCATCAGTCCACAGTAAGACAAATTGTCTATAAATGGAGGGAGTTCAGCACTGCTGCTACTCTCCATAGGAGTGGGCGTCCTGTAAAGATGACTGCAAGAGCACAGCGCAGACTGCTCAATGAGGTGAAGAAGAATCCTAGAGTGTCAGCTAAAGACTTACAAAAGTCTCTGGCATATGCTAACATCCCTGTTAGCGAATCTACGATACGTAAAACACTAAACAAGAATGGATTTCATGAGAGGATACCACAGAGGAAGCCACTGCTGTCCGAAAAAAAAAACATTGCTGCACGTTTACAGTTTGCACAAGAGCACTTGGATGTTTCCCAACAGTACTGACAAAATATTCTGTGGACAGATGAAACCAAAGTTGAGTTGTTTGGAAGAAACACACAACACTATGTGTGGAGAAAAAGAGGCACAGCACACTAACATCAAAACCTCATCCCAGCTGTGAAGTATGGTGGTGGGGGCATCATGGTTTGGGACTGCTTTGCTGCGTCAGGGCCTGGACGGATTGCTATCATCGAAGGAAAAATGAATTCCCAAGTTTATCAAGGCATTTTGCAGGAGTACTTAAGGTCATCTGTCCACCAGCTGAAGCTCAACAGAAGATGAATGTTGCAACAGGACAACGACCCAAAGAATAGAAGTAAATCAACAACAGAATGGCTTAAACAGAAGAAAATACGCCTTTTGGAGTGGCCCAGTCAGAGTCCTGACCTCAACCCGATTGAGATGCTGTGGCATGACAGAATATTGCTGAACTGAAACAGTTCTATAAAGAGGAATGGTCAAGAATTACTCCTGACCATTGTGCACGTCTGATCTGCAACTACAGGAAACGTTTGGTTGAAGTTATTGCTGCCAAAGGAGGTTCAACCAGTTATTAAATTCGAGGGTTCACATACTTTTTCCACCTGCACTGTGAATGTTTATATGGTGTGTTCAATAAAAACATAGTAACATTTAATTCTTTGTGTGTTATTAGTTTAAGCAGACTGTGATTGTCTGTTGTTGTGACTTAGATGAGGATCAGATCACATTTTATGACCAATTTGTGCAGAAATCCATATCATTCCAAAAGGGTTCACATACTTTTTATTGCAACTGTATGTGAACGGGGCACAAATTATTAACAACTATATAATAATTATTATTGAAGAGCTCCTTGAATACCATACAGGAATTCAGGGATCTCTACACGTTGAATTAACATTAATTTCATCAGGAGTTATGGAGGTGCTTATATACATTACCTTGTGCCTAGAATTATATCATATTCAAAAAATAAAATTATATGTATTCTGCTATGTAGCCTCCCTGGGGAGGAGGCTGGAAAGGCTGTAGGGGACCAAATCAGGAGCACTTGCCATCATTTGATGTACCTAAAAGGATAGTAACATAGGCTTTACCTTAAAAGCCTGCTTTACATCTGCCATGCAACTGTAAGTTCCAGCATATACTGCCAGCCAGATCATGTATAAATGACAGAGGAATGTGTTACTTCACAAAGGCTTATTGTGCACGTCTGAGATGTGTTCTTAGAATTCTAAGATTTTCTTCTAAAAGTGCTCTATGATGATATCTCAGAAATGATCTGACAGTGTTCATCCAGTGCAAAGTACTGCAGTTAAGCAATATAGCTTGGCCACCTCTTTGCCCTCAGCCTGTGGATGGATAATGGAGTAGCAGCAGGCTGATGACGTCTTCACTCTTCTCCTGTAAGCATGTACCGTGTCAGCACATGTGCATACAGTAGACCTTGATTGTCTAAAAGCACTCACCCTGCAAAGCACTCTCTGAAGGGCACCTATGCCAAGCGGCTGACCTCCTGTGTTCACAATGCATCAGGCCAGCTGCTCAGTACAGGGTCCTGAAGCTAGTGGAGATCACTGGAATAAAGGTGTCTCCTTAAGGCTAGGTTCACACTTGTGCGGCTCTGTGAGATGCATTTTACATAGCCACGACAAGCCATTCATTTGAATAGGCTGCTGTGCCTCCTTAAAATGCAAGGAAAAAGTCCCTGCACCTTTTCTGAAAAGTGCCCCGCAGGAACACCACAAGTGCAGTGTGATTCCCAATGCGGAGGTTTACAGTGTGTGGGGTTAACATTAGTATTAATAGCACCCCCGCACATCTCCTAAATTGCAGCGCCTTTTTGCTTGCAGGTGGTTGCGGGTGTAGCACCCTCCTAGATAGGTGCTAGCAATTAGATAAGGTAGAGTTTTGATAGGTAGGTGTTTTTGATAGGTAAATTTAGTTACCACACTGTAGTCAGTGTGGCTGTATTAAAGGGGTTGTAAACTCTCGTGTTTTTTCACCTTAATGCATCCTATGCAATAACCGGTTCCCGACCAGCCGCCACAGTTTTACTGCGGCAGAATGGCATGGGTGGGCGAAACGACATTACCATACGTCGGGTGCGCGGCTGGGATGATCGAATTAGTTTCAGAACCGATCAGTCTCCAGGTCCAGGCCAATGATTTCTGGTCTGGACCTGCTGATCGGTTCTGACAAATAAGGCGGTGGATATGATGTCACCTCCCTCTCTGGAATTCTTCTCCGTTCCAGAGAGAGGAGAGAGGACATTCAAACGTGAGTTGCACCAACACTACACTGACACAGTACACATAGGCACACATTTCACCCTCCCATCACCCCCCGATCGCCCCCTCCCCCCCATTTAACCCCTTCACTCCCTGTCACTGTGTCACCCAGTGCAGTGTTCATATTTTTCTTTGATCACTGTACTGGTGTCATTTGTGACATTAATCAGGGTACCTAGTAGTAGGTCCAGACAGGTCTAGGGAACCCACCCCCCAAAGCCCCTAATAGAGGTTTAACCCCTTGCTTACCTCCTGTCACCAGTGATCATGGTATTAGTGTCACGGGTGACGCTTCTAATTTGTAATTTTTTTTATAGCGTCAGGGCACCCGCCGTACATTACCTAATAAAAGGTTTAACCCCCTGATCACCCGGTGGGTGATATCAATTAGGTTTTAGCGTCAGTTAGAGTCTTCGTCACCCCAGGCAGCATCAGATTAGTGCCAGTAGCGCTAGCACCCACGCACGCACCATACACCTCCCTTAGTAGTATAGTGTCTGAACGGATCGATATCTTTGATCTGATCAGAACTATATTAGCGTCCCCAATAGTTTAGGTTTAACAAAAATGCAACGTTAGCAAGATCAACCCAGATACCTGCTAGCACCTGCGTTTAGCCCCTCTGCCCAGCCCACCCAAGTGCAGTATCAATCGATCACTGTCACTTACAAAACACTAAACACATAACTGCAGCATTCACAGAGTCAGGCCTGATCCCTGCGAACGCTAACAGTTTTTTTGGTAGCGTTTGAAGCAGTTGCTGACAGCTGTTAGGTGCTCTTTTTTCCTGTGAGTCTCTTTGAGACCAAAGCAATTTGTATGCTGGATAATTAATCACTGCTAATCCCCAGTTGACCCTTGCCAGAGATTGGAGATCTATTACGGTCCCCGAATTTAAGACCTTCCTTGGCCTATCCCTCCTCATGGGCATTACTAAAAAAAGTGAGTTGCGGTCATATTGGTCCACTGACCCAATTCACCATATGCCTGTGTTCTCTGCCTCCATGACCAGGACACGATATGAGCAGATCTTGTGGTTCATGCACTTCAATGACAATGAACTCTGTCATCCTTGGGGTGACCCTGAATACGATCGGCTCTACAAAATTTGGCCCCTCATAAACCACTTCAACCAGCAGTTTGCAGCCTTGTTTACTCCCGATGAAGTTGTCTGCGTTGATGAGTCCCTGATTACGTTTTCTGTCTGCTTGTCATTCAAACAGTATCTTCCCAGAAAGCTTGACAGATATGGAGTCAAGATGTATAAGCTTTGTGACAGGGCAACAGGCTATACATATATAATTTTATGGTTTACGAGGGAAGAGATAGTCACGTAGAGCCAGAGAACTGCCCTGACTACATAGGGAGCGCTGGTAAGATTATGTGGGACTTGGTGTCACCCTTATTCGGAAAGGGGTACCACTTGTATGTGGAGAATTATTACACAAGCGTGCCACTTTTAGTCACTTGTTTGATCATGGAGTTGGCGCATGTGGCACGGTGTGATCTAATCACTGGGGCTTACCCCAGTGGCTTGTAGATTCCCATCTTAGGCTGGGGGAGAGAGCCTGTTTGAGATGTAATAATTTGCTCGCTGTGAGGTGGAGGGATAATAAGAATGTTTTTGTTCTGTCCTCCCTTCACACAGACCCGATGGTCCAAATTCAAACGGCGACTGGTGTTTTGGAGAAACCCCTCTGTGTCCATAAATAAAATCTTAACATGGGAGGGGTGGACCTCATTGAACAGTTGTTGGCGCTGTACCTAATTGCTCATAAGGCCAGACGCTGGTATAAAAAAGTGTCTGTATATTTATTCCAATTGGCTCTGCTGAATGCTTATGTGCTGTACAAAGCTTCAGGACGAACTAGATCCTTCCTTAAATTCCAGGAAGAGATCATCACAGTCCTTCTGTTTCCAGACAGTGCTGTGGCCCAGCTTCCCAATCCAAATGCAGTGAGCTGGTTGCAGGAGAGGCATTTTCCGTATGTCCTACCTGGTGCCCCTACCTAAAGAAATCCCCAAAGAAGATATCGTGTCTGCAGAAAACACGGATATAGGCATGACACCCGCTTTTATTTTCCCTCCTGTCCTAACCAACCTGATCTTTGTATTGGTGAATGTTTTGAACGCTACCACACACTTGTGGAGTATTAGCATAGGGAACAGCATTGCACAGTCTTAGGGCACACGTACACAGGGTCTTGAAAGATGAGATTGCCATCACATTTTGAGAGACCCTAATCTGTAACATTTACAGTTTACAGTTTATATAAAAGTGCAAAAAAAAAAAAACACAAAACACAGAAAAAATAAAAAAGCCAAAAATAGTTGTGGTTTTATTTTTCTTCTCTCTATTGTTCTCTATCTTATGTTCGCTCTCTATTGTCCACGCTATTGTTCGATCTCTATTGTTCTATATCTATTGTTCTCACTCTATTGTTACTGTATTTTAGTACTGTAATGTTTTATTTTTACTATGGTTTATTGTATTTACTTTGCAGGTGTGATATGTCTTACTGTTATACTGTAATGTTACTTTGTTTTATTGTTAACCATCATTTGCTTAGCAGGTATGCCATTCAGGTGCAGCATGGGTTTATTTATTCTGACAGCAACGATATGTAAAGCCTTGACTCCAGCGCTGTAGGAGGTGATTTCACCACCACAGTTAAAAAAAAGAGCATATATGACGAAGCATGGGGGCAGGAGTGGAGGAGCGATTTGCTCCTAACATTAGGGGCGGATTGTTTTATCGTTATCATTGCTTTGCTTTTCAGGTACGCCATTCAGCTGCAGCACTGATTTATTTATCTTGACAGCAACAGCGTTTGCTCTCACTATACAAAAATCAGTGACTCCAGCGCCGTAGGAGGCTATTTCACCACCACAGTTAAAAAAAATGGTGCATGTATGCCAATCATTAGAAGTGGGTGGATGAAGGTCAGTATTCTAATGGTGGGCATACCCACCGATCAATCTCTTCTTTTTCGTTCAGCCCACAGGCTGCATGAAAAAAAGAACATTACAATATATGCCCAACAAGGACCAGCAATGTACTGGTATGTTTCTGGACTTTGAGTGGTTATACAAGAATGATGCCTGCAGGTTTAGGCATTATCTTGGTGTCATTCTTTTCAGCCAGCGGTTGGATTTCATGTAAAAGCAATCCTAGCGGCTAATTAGCCTCTAGACTGCCCCCTCCCACCGCCTTCCATGGTTTTCTCGGGCTCTCCTGTCCCAACAGGGAACCTGAGAATGCAGTCGGTGGTTCTGCCAGCTGACCATAGAGCTGATCGGAGACCAGAATGGCTCCAATCATCTCTATGGCCTAAGAAACCGAAAGCTACAAGCATTTCCTGACAGGTTTCGCCAGATATAAACAGCGCCATTGGGAAATTGGAAAAGCATTTTATCACACAGATCTTGGTGTGGTCAGATGCTTTGAGGGGAGAGGAGAGATCTAGGGTCTACTAGACCCCATTTTTTTTCAAAAACGAGTACCTATCACTACCTATTGCTATCATAGGAGATATTTACATTCCCTGAGACAACAATAAAAATGCTAAACAAAAAAAAAATGAAAAGAACAGTTTAAAAATAAAATAAAAAAGCAAAATAAATAATAGTAAAAAAAAAAGCACCCCTGTCCCCCCGTGCTCATGTGCAGAGGCGAATGCAAGCGTCGATCTGGTGTCATATGTAAACAGCAATTGCACCATGCATGTGAGGTATCACCGCAAAGGTCAGATCGAGGGCAGTAATTTTAGCAGTAGACCTCCTCTGTAAATCCAAAGTGGTAACCTGTAAAGGATTTTAAAAGCTTTTAAAGATGTATGTAGTTTGTCGCCGCTGCACGTTTGTGTGCAATTTTAAAGCATGCCGTGTTTGGTATCCATGTACTCAGCATAAGATCATCTTTTTTATTCCATCAAACATTTGGGCAATATAGTGTGTTTTAGTGCATTAAAATTAAAAAAGTGCTTTTTCAAAAAAACTTGCGTTTGAAAAATAGCCATGCAAATACTGTGTGAAAAAAATTGCAACACCCACCATTTTAATCTGTAGGGCCCTTGTTTTTAAAAAAATATATAATGTTTGAGGGTTCAAAGTAATTTAATTGCAAAAAAATATATTTTTTTCATGTAAATAAAAAGTGTCAGAAAGGGCTTTGTCTTCAAGTGGTTAGAAGAGTGGGTGATGTGTAGGGTTGCCACCTGTCTGGGATTCACCCGGACAGCCCGGTTTTTGAATCATGTGTCCGGGTTCCAGTCCACCTGACACACTTTTCAGACAGGAATGTGGCTCGGAACAGGGCCTGAAAAGAGGGTGAGGGGGCACTGTGTGTGCCCCATTACCATTCTCTTTGGAGTGCCCAAAATTGTCCCAGGTTGTTACAATCTTATAGTGTATATTAAAAAAAAAAGTGTCCAATGTGTGCACTGCTAAAGTGTTCGGGTTTGGAATATTTATCCATGGAATATTTCATATTTTGACACAAGTTGCGGGAAAGTGACACATTTTCTTTTTTTTGCACAAAGTTGTCACTAAATAATATATTGCTCACACAGGCCATGGGCATATGTGGAATTGCACCCCAAAATACATTTAGCTGCTTCTCCTGAGTATGCGGATACCACATGTGTGGGACTTTTTGGGAGCCTAGCCGCGTACGGGGCCCCGAAAACCAAGCACCGCCTTCAGGATTTCTAAGGGCGTAAATTTTTGATTTCACTCCTCACTACCTATTACAGTTTTGAAGGCAATAAAATGCCCAGATGGCACAAACCCCCCCAAATGACCCCATTTTGGAAAGTAGACACCCCAAGCTATTTGCTTACAAATTAAATTACAAACTTTTTTATTTTTTTTGAACAAAGTTGTCACTAAATGATAAATTGCTCAAACATGCCATGGGCATATGTGGAATTATACCCCAAAATACATTCTGCTGCTTCTCCTGAGTACAGGATACAACATGTGTGAGACTTTTTGGGAGCCTAGCCGTGTACAAGACACCAAAATACAATCACCGCCTTCAGGCTTTCTAAGGGCGTAAAATGGTGATTTCACTTCCTCACTACCTATAACAGTTTCGGAAGCCATGAAATGTCAAGATAGCACAAAACCCCCACAAATGACCCGATTTTGGAAAGTAGACACTTCAAGCTATTTGCTGAGAGGCATTTTGTGTCCATGGAATATTTTGCCACAAGTTTCGGGAATATTTTTTTTTTTTTTTTTACACAATGTTGTCACTAAATGATTTATTGTTCAAACATGGTATGGTTATATGTATAATACATTCAGCTGCTTCTCCTGAGTATGGGGATACCACATGTGTGAGAATTTTGGGAGCCTAGCCACATACAGGACCCCAAAAACCAAGCACCAAGCACCACCTTCAGGCTTTCTAAAGGCATAAAATTGTGATTTTACTCCTCACTACCCACAGTTACGGAGGCCTTGAAATGTCCAGATAGCACAAGCCACCCCCCCCCCCCAAATGATCCTATTTTGGAAAGTAGACACCCCAGGGTATTTGCTAAGAGGCATGGTGAGTATTTTGCAGCTCTCATTTGTTGTTGAAAATGAAGAAAGGAAAAAAATAATTTTTTTTTCTATTTTCAAAACTTTGTGACAAAAAGCGAGATCTGCAAAATACTCAACATGCCTCTCACCAAATAGCTTGGAGTGTCTACTTTCCTAAATGAGGTCATTTGGAAGGGTTTTGTGCTATCTTGGCATTTTATGGCCTTCGAAACTGTGATAGGTAGTGAGGAGTGAAATCAAAAATTTACGCCCTTAGAAATGCTGAAGGCGGTGCTTGGTCTTCGGGGTCCTGTACGTGGCTAGGCTCCCAAAAAGTCTTACACATGTGGTATCCCCATACTCAGGAGAAGCAGCAGAATGTATTTTGGGGTGTAATTCCACATATAACCATGGCATGTGTGAGCAATATATCATTTAGTGACAACTTTGTGTAATTTATTTGTATTTTTTGTCACTTTTCAATCACTTGTGACAAAAAAATAAAATATTCAATGGGCTCAACATGCCTCTCAGCAATTTCATTGGGGTGTCTACTTTCCAAAATGGGGTCATTGGGGGGGGGGGGGTTGTACTGCCCTGCCATTTTAGCACCTCAAGAAATTAGGCAGTCATAAAACGAAAAGCTGCGTACATTTCAGAAAATGTACCCTAGTTTGTAGACGCTATAACTTTTGCGAAAACCAATAAATATACGCTTATTGACATTTTTTTTTTTACCAAAGACATGTGGCTGAATTAATTTTGGCCTAAATGTATGACTAAAATTTAGTTTATTGGATTTTTTTTACAACAAAAAATAGAAAATATAATTTTTTTTCAAAATTTTCGGTACTTTCTATTTATATTGCAAAAAATAAAAATGGCAGAGGCAATCAAATACCATCAAAAGAAAGCTCTATTTATGGGGGAAAAAAGGACGCAAATTTAGTTTGGGTACAGCATTGCAAGACTGCACAATTACCAGTTAAAGCAGCGCAGTGCCAAATTGTAAAAAGTGCTCTGGTCATTGAGCAACCAAATCTTCCGGGGCTGAAGTGGTTAAGGTGAAAAAACGTCTGACACTGACCGGCCCCCTAGCCCCTTACTCACCTGAGCCCGTTCGTTCCCTCGGCGGAGACACGCTGTACCTCTCTGCCCAGGATTCTCGGCCCTTGATTGGATAGATTGATAGCAGCACCGCTATTGGCTCCCGCTGCTGTCAATCAAATCCAATGATGCGGGCGCCGGGGGGCGGGGTTGAGTCCAGCATTCTGTGTCTATGCAAGCAAATGCTGGACTCGGGAGTGTGACCACAAGGTAACCCCCAGGGCGAGCGTTTCTCCTAGGGGGTTTACTGATGTGAGGAGGAGCCTCGAGTGACACTGGGGGACCCCAGAAGATGAGGTTCAGGGCCACACTGTGCAAAACGAACTGCACAGTGGAGGTAATTATGATATGTTTGTTATTTAAAAAAAAAAACAAGGGTTTACAATCACTTTAACTTTGGTAGGCAAAAGCGTATTCTGCTCACTGTAATCAGTGAAGCTGTAAAATGCTAGCCAGGTCTGCTAAGTGTGTTTACCTGCTGCCACTCTGGTCTGTAGCTTCCTCTGTATCAAGGGAACTAGAGAACTTTCTGGATTATAGGTGTGAAGCTATGCAGATGCAGCATGAATATTGATATAACCTTGGCCTATCCCAAAGAGGCAGGCTCTGATGGCATGCTGGATAACTGTTTATAGTCAGTGAGTACACAGGGCTCTGGGTTTTTTCACAGAATTGATTAGTCCAGCCTGGGGGGCACGCTGCCCTCCCAGATGGAAGTTGCTGTTGGTGATACCTCAGGTGGAGACCTGAGGGGATTGAATGCTGAGACCCAGGAGCTAAGGAGAGCTGACTGAGGGTGGCTGTCTGCTGAAGATTTGTCTGGTATCATGGGAAGGTTTCGCTTGGAAGTTGGATGGAGGCTACCAGCTGTCCTTGGGCCCTGTGGGTACAGATGTTTGAAAGATCTTGGGGACCTTTGTGCATTTGCTATCCCTCTGGTACTATATGGTCAGCCATGGGTCTATTTAAAGGGGACACCGGCTGGTGTCCTGAAGAACTTTGTCCATCTTATCTCCTACTTAAATGTACTCTGTTCTTGTGGCTCTAACTACTACTAAACTGAAGTCTACTGTTTGTTTCGAGCCCGGACTTCAATACAAAAAAATTGTCTTGAAGAATACTGTAATGGAAATTTGTAAGTTCTGTATATAATTGTATTGTATTTTGTATGTATTGCACTCTGCCCTCACTGTGCACACGGCACTAATAATGTTTTCAGTACATGTTTACATTCTTTTGAGTCCTGATTAGAATTAGCATGCCTATGTAACGCCCCTTGTTACCATAAACGTACAATTGTAATATTAATGTGATACCTACGTAATCATGTGCATAAAAACCTTCAATTGCGTCATAATAAAGCAGAACAGTTATTTGGAAAGATGCGGAGCGTATCTTTTGTGTCTGTTCCCTACAGCAGTAGTTATTATTAATTTGGAACCACTAATCAATATGAGGATAGGAGTTGCCTATCATCAATTTAACCGAGTCGGCATGGCGAGCTTTGCCTTAGGAGGGGATTCCAGGTGACCCTGAGTATCCGAAAAGAGGAGCTTGAGACGATCCGGGAATTTCTGATAATCAGCCGGGTGAGGTAAGCCTTTTGCTTACATTTGAGTTATCAGATTTCCTTGATCGGTAAGGCATTTTCGGGACAAAGAGTACCTATTTTACTCCCCTTAATCGAACTGTATTGATTGGTGGTTATATGTTATGTTGTCCCTGTCTATTGTCCATTGGAGTGTTATAGATAAGAAAGGGAAGAATAGTGCTGTTCACAGGTATATGTAGTAAATCTGCTAGATAAAGTAGTTTAGAGGCAAGAGGGTATAGGCACAAGTAGAGAAGAGAGAAGACTGGCCAGTCATTATGGGCATTGAATTAGGTAAGGGAATGAAGGGTAAGAGACCCTCAAAAATGCCCAGCGCAAGAGGAGCGCTATATATGAACCGAAGGTGTGGTTCCACCTATACTGAGCCCCTAGATTAATGGTTAGAGTGGACATGGATCCACAATGGGTAACTGGGTTACCAAAGTCCACAGGGACTAAGAATCATGCAGAGTAAACAGCTAGAGAAACAGCTATCTATGTGAGCAGGATGGATCAAGGGTGACATTAACACTAGACAGAAAGGGACATTTTCATGTTAAGTTGTGGGATGAATTTGGGATCAGGCACTACAACTAGTAAAAGTCAGAAACAGAGAAATGAGAGGTAAAACAGAATACTTTATATGTTGTCAGAGAGGGAAGATTGGATGAGCACTCTGGCTGCCCATCTGATCATAGAAGCTAGATATAAAAGATATCTGAACAAAATAAGGAATGCAGAATTTATGCAGGGAAATATTAAAGAGCTAAAAGAAAGTGAGGGAATGTGATATGCATGTGTTGTGTACACAATAGGAAAATGTAAGTGATTTTAGAGAGATATTGGTGTATGTGTGTGCGAATGCTGGGACCTTTAGTTCTATTGCTTGTGTGTGTCATGTACGCAGATGTGACCCCCTCCTTTGTGCTCTCCTGAAAGAAATGTGGCTGGGATGAGAGGTCAGTGATAAGCTGGAAGGACACCATGCCAATTCCAGTTTTTAGACAAAACATGTGCCGTGTTAACGAATCTAATGGTAAACAATGTGATCACAATTATTTTGAATCTGTTTTCCAAACATGGTAAAATGAAGGTTACATTTAACCGTGTATTACACAAATTGAATATCCTTTGATAGTGGAAACACTGCATTTAAAAAAGGGAAATTAAGTAAAATTAAGTAATAATGAGTATTAATTTCTAATATGAGTTTAACAATTTTATTAATAATATAGATATATTGAAACTGGTTTAGACAACCTTTGGTTGGAAATGAAATTCAGGTTAATGGGGAAATTTGTGATGAATGAGATTAGTTTAGATTAAGATAACAATTTTGTAATTTTACATTTATACAATAAGCCCTTATTGAGAGAAAAAAAAGATTAAGATGAGGTTGTTATTTTGAATAAAGCTGCCATAATATTTAACAAAGCCAAGATGGATAAGATACAAAAGAAGCTCTTCTACAAAAATGAAATTTTAAGGTTTTTGATGATAACTTGATGTGCGGTCCATGATGTAAGAGTAATAATAAATAAAATTTAAATATAACAGACCCATCACATCAAGTCCACACACCCTGTTAGGATAGATGCCACCTGCAACCAGTTGTTTTATAGTTTTTGATGCTTTCTGGTCCATCATACAGATTGTTGATCCTTTTGTTTTTATTTATTTTTATTTTTGAAATTCAAAGCAGAATGTGTGGATTGTGAAATGATGTGCCCCTTTTTCTTGTAAGTGCAGTGGTATAAGCAGAAGAATATTTTGGATTTATGGGCATCTCTCCATGACCGCAGGGTATTGTTATCATTTATTATAATATTGCCAGGAAGAAGTTGTCTTTTGAAACATGAAACTGGAGTTCTTACACAAATAGCATGATAGAAAACCAGCCATTGTAATATATTTATGCAAGCTGGACCCAGTAATGAAGGGTTCACCCCGATATATCAGAGCTGTAGCTTTTATACAAAGGTGCTATTAGTCAAAGTTAGATATTGTTTTGGTCAAACATTTAATTTTTAATAGTCCGACATTCTGCGCAGCAAATATACAGCTAACTAAATGTTTGTCTAATGAAAGGTTTAAAATATGAGTTTGTTTATGTACAAATATAACAATGAAAAATGCGTACATTTGAATCCAGACATCTTATTGCCTCTATTGGAGGAGGCTGGAGACAAAGGAAGACACATGTGTTAAATTGATGACATAGGAATCAGCTGCTGTGAGCCCAGTGCAGGACACACTCCCTGAAGACCCAGATATTACATTTTTTGTAGATTTGAGTATGCAGTTTATCACCCAGAAGGATACTCTGTATTCAAAGTCATTGGATCCTTTTTGCCCAGCTCAAGAAGCAGAGCTCCATGTTTTAGCAAAGCCTGTGAGCTATAAAAGAGTGTATATTTATATAGATAGTCGAGATATAGAGAGCTTTTGGTTCCATTTAAAGGGCCAGAAGTTTGTTTTTACTTCGGCAGGTAAACCAACCAAGTATGCCAAGTTAATTTGATCGGCTGTTTTCAGCCTTCCAGGTTCTTGCTGAGGTAGCCATATTAACTTTCACACATGGAAGCAGACCAGGTGACTAAGGATGCTGCATTTACAGCCCCGGACACTTGATTGGTCTGTGCAACTCACAGATTCCACCCTAGTTCTGGCCCAGTATAGCTGGGATTAATAATTCAACTTTAAGGACCCCAGAACGAGAAGAACAAGTGGTCCACAGGGGCAACTTCTTATGAAACAGGACTTTGGAAAAGGTGATTATTTATGTCTGCCAGCCACTCTTTTCCCTTCAGCTTGACACATGGACCGTGTCATCAGTCACAAGAAGTTATGGCTGCCTTAGTAAATGAGCATGGGATAGAGCCAGGGTTCTCCACAGTTGTTTTTATAACATACCACTTCTTGTTTTACCTGTTACCAAAGGTGTTACCAAAAGCTGAACATCCCTTCCAGAGATCACAAAAAAGATATATTCAGATGCCCAAGTCAGGATCTTACGAGTATGCATTTTGTCTGTATGGACATGTTTTTTGGATGTCCAGTGGCAAATGCTATTGCAAAGGCCACAGTAAAAAGTGTTATCAGAAGTAGTTTGTCAGTACAGAGTGCCAGAAAGTAAAGAGAGTATCAGAGGAAATCATTTTTTATAGGAGAGTCCTTACTAGAAGTTTTGAGGTTTTATTTTTACACCCCCACTGTCTACAATGTAGTGGACAAAGTAGAGTAAGAAACTAGAAAACTTTTGCCTGAATGTTTTCTTATATTTTATGAAGCCCCTAAGGGGGATGTTGGACTCTCTCCCTATGGGATTTGGTTTGGGAGTGTGTTACTCACTTGCATATATTTTGTCTCAGCAGCTGAAGTCCTCCATTCGGATCTCACAGAGAATGTTGCTGATCTTTTAAGGTTTTTTGACAAACTCATTTATGTGTTTTCTCCCCTATTCCAGATCCTAAAAGTTTGGAAGGATCTAAAACTAAAGCCAGGTGACTTGTGGATTGTTAAGAGACATTTATATATAAGGAAATGTTTGCAGACTCAATACAGCATCTATTTCATGTACAGTTTTTGCAAAACTTGAAGGAAAAGTCACCTGGATCCACACCAGACACTGCAAAAATGACTTAATTAAAGAAATCTCTGTGTTTGATTTGTTTCCCTCTTGTGATCACAGTCTAGGGTACTTTTTGATTCAATTACTTTAATTGTAAGGGATATATATATATTTGAAAAGTAGTTCAGCCATGTTGAAGTCATATTTGTCTTTTGTACGTCTTCCATTTTTATGTAGAATTGTCTGTGTTTACATATGCTGATAAGTCAGCATGCCAACAATTCAGCTAGAAGGCCATTCTGGCCACAGGAGTGTACAGCCAATACTCTGTAAATATGTTTTATCAATCATTTGTTTTTCACAATGAAAAGTCATTTGGTAATGAAAAAGTTGCTCAGCTATTATTTTCTTCACAATGGAGTTTTTGTCTCTTTGGCCAGGACTACCTCCACCTAAGCGTGTGGAGGTTCCATGTTAAAGGTGATAGCAGGTATGGTTAGTGATCAAAATATTGATCAAAAGAGGGGAGACTGTAATGGAAATTTGTAAGTTCTGTATATAATTGTATTGTATTTTGTATGTATTGCACTCTGCCCTCACTGTGCACACGGCACTAATAATGTTTTCAGTACATGTTTACATTCTTTTGAGTCCTGATTAGAATTAGCCTGCCTATGTAACGCCCCTTGTTACCATAAACGTACAATTGTAATATTAATGTGATACCTACGTAATCATGTGCATAAAAACCTTCAATTGCGTCATAATAAAGCAGAACAGTTATTTGGAAAGATGCGGAGCGTATCTTTTGTGTCTGTTCCCTACTGCAGTAGTTATTATTAATTTGGAACCACTAATCAATATGAGGATAGGAGTTGCCTATCATCAATTTAACCGAGTCAAATACCTAAGTCCTCAGATGTACATAGTTCTTCTTTTTGGAGTTTCCCACCACTACCCTCAACCCTATCCAAGTTCTCCAAAAATAAAAACCACAAAACAACATCCCCTAGACTGGTTATTTAAGAAACGTGTGAATGAGACTGTGTGCCTGGCTGTGGGCAAAGCCTGTGGGGAATACCTGGACAGTAATTCTACAGGAATAGCACTACACAGGTGCTGGAACAAGTGCGGTCCCACACCTGCAGAAGTGTGAACCCAGCCTAAGTGATTCCCAGCTTCCAGGAACATCGGGCAGGTATGGCATATACAAAGTTACACTGGTCAAAGCTGGACCAATGTAACTATGTAAAAAATATACCATGCTTGGAATTATTCCTTTAATAAAATACTGCATTCACCTCTTTGCATCTTTTCTTGCATCCTAGTCCTGCTGACCTCCTGCAGACTCTTTGAAGCCCCTTCTACATTCACTCCAGCGATGGTTGCATTTTTTCTTAGGGTGGGTCTCCTGATGATGACAACAGTGGTAAATGTCTGTGCATTGTATTTCAGATTAGCCACTTGTAGCCTCCATTGGCAGATTGTATGACAGGGTGACAACAAATGAGAAGTATTGAGAGTCAGGGAGAGAGCATTGCTACTCCATTAGCTTCTTGATCATGATAACTTTGGACCATTCCTGCACAATGTGTGTTGGCACCGCTGCTTGTACCCTTATGAGAGATGCATGTGAATGGATGACAACACAAGGGCACATTTGGTAGACATTGTCTCCCATAACAAGAAGTACTTGAACAGAGACATTCATGGCAGGATTTCCAGGTATTCGTATAAAAGCTGCAGATTTAATAAGACTGAAATTGCTTTTTGCTATTACTTTACCAGGTTAAACTTACACTTTATTATCAAAAGCATTGGGATGCCTGCCTTTACACGCACATGAATTTTAATGGCATCCCAGTCTTAATTCAATATTGAGTTGGCCCATCCTTTACAGCTATAAAAGCTTCAACTCTTCTGGGAAGGCTGTCCACAAGGTTTAGGAGTGTGTCTATGGGAATGTTTGACCATTCTTCCAGAAGCGCATTTGTGAGGTCAGTTATGTTAGAGAAGGCCTGGCTCCCCATCTGCGCTCTAATTCATCCCAAAAGTGTTCTATCGGGTTGAGGTCAGGACTCAGGCCAGTCTAGTTCCTCCATCCCAAACTCGCTTATCCATGTCTTTGTGGACCTTAGACACACTCCTAAGCCTTGTGGACAGCCCAGAAGAGTTGAAGCTGTTATAGCTGCAAAGGGTGGGCTAACTCATTATTGAACCCTACAAATTAAAACTGGGATGCCATTAAAGTTTATGTGCGTGTAAAGGCAGGCGTCCCAATACTTTTGGTAATATATGTTGTGTATATTAGATTTTAGTGATTGAATTTACATATATTTTAATATTATTTAAATTCATTTCTAACTGCACATAACTAGAGATTGTTTTTCTTTAACCAGTTACCAACCGGCCCATAGCCGAATGACGGCTGCAGGGCGGTTGGATAACTCTGGGTGGACGTACTATGACGTCCTCCCAGAATTCCCCTCTCGCGCGCCCCCTGGGGCGCGCACCCGAACACATCCGGAACGCATCACGGATCCCGGTAAATGGCCGCTGATCGCGGCCGTTTACCATGTGATCGAGCCGTCAAATGACGGCGCGATCACATGTAAACAGACCGGCGTCATCTGATGACGCCAGTTCCTCTCCTCCCCTCCTGTGTACCGATCGGTACACAGTGAGCGGGGAGGGGGATGGATGGATGTCTGCAGCGCTGTGAGCTGTATGTGTAGTGCCCACAGCGCTGCACAGAGACATCCATCCATCCATGCTCAGCCATCCCTCACTACTAATGCTGTGCAATACTCTGCAATACCCCCAGAATACTCTGCAATACCCCCACAATACTCTGCAATGCTGTGCAATACTCTGCAATACCCCCACAATACTCTGCAATGCTGTGCAATACTCTGCAATACCCCCACAATACTCTGCAATACCCCCACAATACTCTGCAATACCCCCCCCAATACTCTGCAATGCTGTGCAATACTCTGCAATGCCCCCACAATACTCTGCAATGCTGTGCAATACTCTGCAATGCCCCCACAATACTCTGCAATGCTGTGCAATACTCTGCAATGCCCCCACAATACTCTGCAATGCCCCCACAATACTCTGCAATGCTGTGCAATACTCTGCAATGCCCCTACAATACTCTGCAATGCTGTGCAATACTCTGCAATGCCCCCACAATACTCCGCAATACCCCGCCATACTCCGCCATACCCCGCCATACTCCGCCATACTCTGCCATACCCCGCCATACCCCGCCATACTCCGCCATACCCCGCCATACTCCGCCATACCCCGCCATACCCCGCCATACTCCGCCATACCCCGCCATACTCCGCCATACCCCGCCATACTCCGCCATACTCCGCAATACCCCGCCATGCTGAGCCATGCTCAGCTGTACTCGCCCTCTGTATGTGGCCAGGCTGTGGAAGTCTCACACATGGGGTATCGCCGTACTCAGGAGGAGCAGGAGAATCTATTTTGGGGTGTCATTTTTGGCATGTACATGTTATGTGGTAGAAATATTGTATAAATGGACAACTTTGTGTTAAAAAAAAAAAAAGCGTTTTAACCACTTCCCGCCCGCCAGCCGTCATACAACGTCCTTGACTTTGTGCGGAGATATCTGAATGATGGTTGCAGCTACAGGCATCATTCAGATATCAGCTTTTTCAGCCGGCGATTCCCTACACCATGAGAATGATCATAGCAGCTGTTCCACTGCTTGATCGTTCTTACGGGAGGCGAGAGGGGACGTCCCCCCTTCCCGCCGCCTTGCGGTGCTTCTACCGACTCACCGCTACGATCGAAGCCAGGATCTTTTTTTTTTTTTTTATTTCAGGCTTCCCAGCCTAGAGGTGAGATGTGGGGTCTTATTGACCCCATATCTCACTGTAAAGAGGACCTGTCATGCCATATTCCTATTACAAGGATGTTTATATTCCTTGTAATAGGAATAAAAGTGGTCAAAATTTTTTTTTTTTTGGAAAAAAGCATCAAACTAAAATAAATAAAGTAAAATGAACAATAAAAAAAAAAAAAAAAAATGTTTAAAGCACCCCTGTCCCTGTGTGCTCGCATGCAGAAGCGAACGCATACGTAAGTCCCGCCCACATATGAAAACGGTGTTCAAACCACACATGTGAGGTATCGCTGCGATCGGTAGAGCGAGAGCAATAATTTTGGCCCTAGACCTCCTCTGTAACTCAAAACATGTAACCAGTAAAAAATTTTAAAGCATCGCCTATGGGGATTTTTGAGTAGCAAAGTTTGGCACCATTCCACAAGCGCGTGCAATTTTGAAGGGTGACATGTTGGGTATCTATTTACTCGGCGTAACTTCATCCTTCACATTATGTAAAAACATTGGGCTAACTTTACTGTTTTGGTTTTTGTAAAGCACAAAACAGTTTTTTTTCCAAAAAAAAGCGTTAAAAAAATTGCTGCGCAAATACCATGCGAGATAAAAAGTTGCAACGACCGCCATTGTATTCTCTAGGGTCTTTGCTAAAAAAACATATATAATGTTTTGGGGTTCTAAGTAATTTTCTAGCTAATAAATGATGATTTTTACATGTAGGAGAGAAATGTCAGAATTGGCCTGGGTGCTCCAGAACGCCTGAAGGTGCTCCCCTGCATGTTGGGCCTCTGTATGTGGCCACGCTGTGTAAAAGTCTCACACATGTGGTATCACCATACTCGGGAGTAATAGCAGAATGTGTTTTGTGGTGTAATTTGTGGTATGCATATGCGGTCTGTGAGAAATACCCTGCTAATATGACAATTTTGTGGAAAAAAAAAAAAGTAAAAAAAAAACCTTGATTTTGCAAAGAATTGTGGGAAAAAATGACAACTTCAAAAAACTCGCCATGCATCTTTCTAAATACCTTGGAATGTCTTCTTTCCAAAAAGGGGTCATTTGGGGGGTATTTGTACTTTTCTGGCATGTTAGGGTCTCAAGAAATGAGATAGGCCGTCAGTACTTCAGGTGTGATCAATTTTCAGATATTCGCACCATAGCTTTTGGACTCTATAACTTTCAAAAAGACCAAATAATATCCACCGATTTGGGTTATTTTTACCAAAGATATGTAGCGGTATAAATTTTGGCCAAAATATATGAAGAAAAATTACTAATTTGCAAAATATTATAACAGAAATGAAGAAAAATGTATTTTTTTACAGATTTTTCGGTCTTTTTTCTTTTACGGCGCAAAAAATAAAGAACCCAGCAGTGATTAAATACCACCAAAAGAAAGCTCTATTTGTGTGAAAAAAAGGACAAAAATGTCATAAAGATACAGTGTTGCATGACTGAGTAATTGTCATTCAAAATGTGAGAGCACCAAAAGCTGAAAATTGGTCTGGTTAGGAAGGGGGTTTAAGTGCCCAGTTGTCAAGTGGTTAATATCTGCCTGGAATTTGGCTTTAATAAACCTGCCTTGTTTATTTTAGCACTTTACTAAATTGGATGACTTTGTTCACTTGTTTTATAATACAATTGTGTAACTTTTATAAAGCAGAGGAGTTGCCTACAGCAATTAAGCACCCAGTGCATTAAATATGAATTCCAGACAAAAGTATACAGTAAGTAGACAGATTAAATACATACTAGTATATAGGTGCAGTTTTACTTACCAAAGAATTTATGTTTATGTCCATCCAGTGCTGATATTTACACAGTTCTGCCACACCGCACAGTCCTTTCTGGCAGCGGATTGGACCTAATTTTTCTCTGCTGCAGTTTCATTTTCATTTAGGCTTCTAAATGGGGTCATTTGGGGGGGGGGGGGGTGGGGGGGTTGAACTGTCCTGGCATTTTATGCACAACATTTAGAAGCTTATGTCACACATCACCCACTCTTCTAACCACTTGAAGACAAAGCCCTTTCTGACACTTTTTGTTTACATGAAAAAATAATTTTTTTTTGCATGAAAATTACTTTGAACCCCCAAACATTATATATTTTTTTCAAGCAAATGCCCTACAGATTAAAATGGTGGGTGTTTCATTTTTTTTTCACACAGTATTTGCGCGGCAATTTTTCAAACGCATTTTTGGGGGAAAAAACACACTTTTTTAAATTTTAATGCGCTAAAACACACTATATTGCCCAAAATGTTTGATGAAGTAAAAAAGATGATCTTAGGCCGAGTACATGGATACCAAACATGACATGCTTTAAAATTGCGCACAAACGTGCAGTGGCGGCAAACTAAATACACTTTTAAAAGCCTTTAAAAGCCTTTACAGGTTACCACTTTAGATTTACAGAGGAGGTCTACTGCTAAAATTACTGCCCTCGATCTGACCTTCGCGATGATACTTCACATGCATGGTGCAATTGCTGTTTACATTTGACGCCAGACCGACGCTTGCGTTCACCTTTGCGCGAGAGCAGGGGGGACAGGGGTGCTTCTTTTTTTTTTTTCTTTATTATTTTTTTGCTTTTTTATCTTATTGTGCCTAAAATATATATATGCCGAAGCATGGGGGCATCCTCCCACAAAAGGCAGGAGCAAATCACTCCTCCACCCACTGCTGCCCCCACGCTTCGGCATATATGCTGAAGTATGTAACTGTGGTGGTGAAATCACCTCCCACAGGAGTCACGGCTTTATATATCATGGGAGCAAACGCTGTTGCTGTCAAGATAAATAAATCCGCTCTGCAGCTGAATGGCGAACCTGAAAACAAAAAAATGGTTACCAATAAAACACAGTAAAGTATAAAAAAATTGCATATCTGAAAAGCAAACATGGTAAAACATAATAACAATAAAACATTGCAGAATAGAATACAGTAAAAAAGAGCAAAACAATAGAGAGAGAATAGAGAGAGAGAGAACAATAAAACGAAAACTATTTTTGTTTTTTTTATTTTATATTTTTTTGTGTTTTTATTTTTTTTATTTTTTATTTTTTTTTACACTTTTTTTAGTAACTTTAACTTTTGTAACTGGTACCAGGTTTGGGTCTCTCAAAATGCGATGGCATCTTGGGAGACCCTGTGAAAGTGTGTCCTAGTCTGTGCAGTGCTGTACCCTACGCTAATACTCAACTAGTGTATGGTAGCGTTCAAAACATTCACCAATGCATAGACCAGGATTGTCAGGACAGGAGGGACAATAATACCGGGTGTCACGCCTATATCTGCGCTTGCTGCAGACACGACATCTTTTTTAGGGGGCTCGTTGGGTAGGGGTACTCGGGAGGACATAAGGAAAATGCCTCTAATGCAGCCGACTTACTGCATTTGCTTGGGGAAGGTGAGGTGGAGCACCGTCTGGAAACAGAAGGGCTCTGATGATCTCTTCCTGGAATTTAAGGAAGGATCCAGTCCGTCCTGAAGCTTTGTATAGCACATGAGCATTCAGCAAAGCCAATTGAAATAAATAAACAGACACTTTTTTGTACCAGCGTCTGGCCTTACGGGCAACTAGGTACGGCGCCAACACCTGGTCGTTGAGGTCCACCCCTCCCATATTTTGATTATATTCGTGGACACAGAGGGGTTTCTCCACAACACCAGTCGCCGTAGTAATTTGGACCATCGTGTCTGCATGAAGGGAGGTGAGAACGAAAACATTCTTATTATCCCTCCACTTCATAGCGAGCAAGTTATTACACTTGAAGCAGGCTCTCTCCCCCAGCCTAAGACGGGAATCTACAAGCCGCTGGGGAAAGCCCCAGCGATTAGGTCGCACGGTGCCACATGCTCCAATCTGTTGATCAAAAAGGTGACTAAAAAGTGGCATGCTCGTGTAATAATTGTCCACGTACAAGTGGTACCCCTTTCCGAATAAGGGTGATACCAAGTCCCACACTATCTTGCCAGCACTTCCTATGTAGTCAGGGCAGTTTGTCGGCTCTACGTGACTATCTTTGCCCTCGTAAACCATAAAACTACATGTATAGCCTGTGGCCCTGTCACAGAGCTTATACATCTTGACCACGTATCTGGCACACTTGCTGGGAAGGTACTGTTTGAATGACAAGCGGCCAGAAAATGTAATCAGGGACTCATCAACGCAGACAACTTGATGGGGAGTAAACAAGTCTGCAAAACGCTGGTTGAAGTGGTTTATGAGGGGCCGAATTTAGTAGATCTGATCGTATTCAGGGTCTCCACGAGGACGACAGAGTTCATTGTTGTTGAAGTGCATGAACCGCAAAATCTGCTCGTATCGTGCCCTGGTCATGGAGGCAGAGAACACGGGCATATGGTAAATTGGGTCAGTGGACCAATATGACCGCAACTCACTCTTTTTACTTATGCCCAGGTTGAGGGAAAGGCCCAGAAAGATCTTAAATTCGGAGACCATAATTGGTCTCCAATCTCTGGCAAGGGAGGACTGGGGAATAGTGGCGATGTGTTGACCAGCGTATAAATTGCTTTGGTCCACAATAGATCTATAGAGATCTTCAGTGAAAAACAGCGAATAAAAATCCAGTGGCTTAAAATCAACTGTTTCCACCTGAATTCCAGGTTGGCCAGTGAATGGGGGAAGTACGGGTGCTGCAGAAGTGGTGGGTTCCCAATCCGGATTGGCGAATGCAGCAGGAAGGGCACTATGGGCACGACGGGCCTGTGTTCGTCTTTTTGGTGGCAGCGGGACACTACTAGTGCTTGCCACCTCGCCAGCTTGAACTGCACTTATGGGACTCGCCACGTCACCACGTGATACTGCAGTGCTGGATATATGACCAGGGTGTACTAGGCCGCTGCTGCTTGCCAGTTCACCAGAAGGAATAGCAGCGCTAGTACTTCTCTGCTCCATACGAGGGACCTGCGGTTCTTGCACATCAAGGACAGAAGAAGAAGTTTGGGGTCTGGTACGCCTGACCTTGGCAGGGACCACAACTCTGTCGTCAGAGCTATCTGTCATGGAGCCGCTGTCCTCTACAGGATCGTATTCTGAGCCTGAATCTGACAGATGAGTGACTTCCTCTTCACTATCTGTCATGCTCAGAAACGTGTAGGCCTCTTCGCTAGAGTACCTTCGATTTGCCATGGGCTCTAAATTTAGGGGTACACTAGTGAGACTCACAGGTAAAAAAGCTCCTGACTGTTAGTGACTGATTCAAAATGCTACCAAAAAACTGTTAGCGATCGCAGGGATCAGGCCTGACTCTGCGAACGCTGCAGTTATGTGTGCTTAGTGTTTTGTAAGTGTCAGTGAACGATCGATACTGCAGTTGGGTGGGCTGGGCAGGGCCGGGCCGAGGGGCAAAATGCAGGTGCTAGCAGGTATCTGGGCTGATCCCGCTAACACTGTGTTTATGGGGACCCTAAACTGCTGGGGACGCTAGTATAGATCTGATCAGATCAGATATTGATCCGTTCAGATACTATAGCACTAAGGGAGGTGTAAGCTGCGTGCGTGGGTGTTAGCGGTACTGGCGCTAACCTGATGCTGCCTAGGGCAACGCAGACCTTATCTGACCCTAAAAACGTAACTTATATCACCGCCGGGCAATTAGGGGGTTAAACCTTTATTAGGAAATAAATGGGGGGTGCCCTGAAACTATAATAAACTATAAAAAACAAACTAACTAACCAGTGTCACCCGTAACAGTTATACGGTGATCACTGGTGAAAGGGTTAACTAGGGGGCAATCAGGGGGTTAAAACCTTAAGTAGGTAGTATATGGGGGTCCCTGTCGCTATAAAACGCTGACGGGGAACCTATATACTTACCTCCCTAACTAGCGTCACCTGTGTCACTAATACAGCGATCAGAAAAACGATCGCTTAGTGACACTGGCGACGGGGGTGATCAAGGGCTTAACCTTTATTAGGGGGGGTTAGGGGGGTACCATGGACCTAAAGGGGGGTACCCTAGACCTAAAGGGGCTAACCCTAACTGCCCTAACCCTTATAACTGTCACAAACTGACACCAATGCAAAAAAAACCTGCTATTGGTGTCACTGTGACAGGGGGTACAGGGGGGTGATCGGGGGGTGATGGGGGGTGAAAAGTGTGCCTAGTGTGTTCTACTGTACATGTAGTGTTGGTGTAACTCACATTGATGTCTTCTCTTCTCGGCGCCGCAACGAAAAGACCGGCTCGAGGAGGGATGACATCACTTTCTCTGCCTCTGTTTACATTACAGAGGCAGAGGATGGATTTCATTCTCCGGTAGCAATCGCAAGGGGGTGGCCACGAATGGATGGCCTCCCCCTCACCTCTGATCGCCCGTGAACAAATGCCGGCCGCCTCGGGCACCGGGGGGGGTCCGATCGGACCCCCTGCCCGCGGGAGGCAGATCACGTACAGGTACGTGATTCTGCCTGCCCGTGCCATTCTGCTGACGTATATCAGCGTGAGGCGGTCGGCAACTGGTTAACCCATTTTCGGGCGCTAGCGGTTAAAACCGCCCTGCTAGTGGCTGAATAGCGCTGCTAAAATGACTGTAAAGTGGAGCTTAAAATAGCGCCGCTTTACTGCCCGTGCCCACCTGCCCCAGTGTGAAAGTAGCCTCACAGTTCTGCTGTGACTAGGTAGTGAAAGGTGAACCAGCACACTGATGAGTTCATTTCTCTGCTACTCCTCTCTTTTCCTATATCAGCATGCTCCTTGACCTGCAACACATCTGACTGGCTCCTTGTGTTGCTTGTCCCTCCCCCTTATGGCACTAAGGTACTTATGCCATACCTCCCAACTGTCCCTGATTTCGAAGGACTGTCCCTGATTTGGAGCAATGTCCCTCTGTCCCTCTTTCCTCCTCCTTTGTCCCTCATTTTGATCTGATCTATATAGTTGTATATAAAATGCACTTTTTATCTTTCAAAAAGTGTTTCCCAGTGCTAAACCTTTCATCCAATTTCTAAATTGCTGCATTTGTACATTTTAAAAGCCAATATAAAGGAACAGTAGTGGTAAAAAAAGCCCTTGTGCATTTAATTAACCTTTCTTTTGGGTTAATTCTCCTTTAACGGGTTGTGGCAGAGGGGGCGTGTCCTATGCCTGCATACATTTGCTAGTAGGTGTCCCTCATTCCCATCTCAAAATGTTGGGAGGTATGCTTATGCTGATTGCATTTAAAAAATACATTTTAGTTGCAGTACTTTACACAGTTTATATATAATGTGATTACTTCTGCGTTACCATTAACAATAGTGTCTAATGTACATATGACTGTTTAGGGTGCTGCTCACATTCAAATGCGTTCCCATGTGTGAGGAAATAATAATTATTGAAAGATAATGCGGTGCTCCCTTTCAGTATTCTGTGAAGTATGTGACTCTATGCATCTATGGCATCTATGTGTAAGCTCAATAAAATGTGAATATGTGACACGCATAAATACAAAAAACATAAAAATATTGTAGATAGCATACAATCAACATTTTAAATCGCCATTAGTGTCCGTGGTATTAACAAAAAGTCCATAAAGAGTCTATTTGAAAGAAGTCCCAGAATGCAATTTCCACCAGAACTCCTACTCCAATACATATGCAAATGATATAATGTGACCCCACCGTCATACCCAGGTGCACCCACCACCTTTAATTCAATGTGCTCACCTTAAGGAATAGACCTAAGAAACATATGTTTGTTAGGTCAGATGCGCTTGGACCCTCCAGTGGTATACATAGATTTATTATTCCACCAATGCTTGTATCTTTTATGGTGGGCATTTCCCTCAGTGGTGTTTGGTGGGCTTATATCTCTTTAAGGGATCCCTTGTCTCCTCTCCTTGGTTTCCAGTCACTCAAATAAACACAGGTAGGTATCCATAGTGTAGCATGTATAACCAATCAACTTTTAGGCTGGGTTCACACTATATGCGGCACAGCAGGGGTCCGGCGTGTCCCCATTCACCATTTCAGGTCTGAATTTTTGGCTGAATTCAGTCCTGAAACAGAACAAAAGATGCACAGGATTCTTCTACTGTGCGCTTCGCAGCCGCCCCTGGAGATGTGTGAACCTGCTCCATTGAGAGCCGGTCACACTCTCCTCTCATACGAATAATTCACAATATTGTGAACCCAGCCTTATTAAAAGAAATGCACTTACATTAAAAACTAGTATATGTGCCTTTAAACTGGACAATACAGCTGCAAACAGGTACTCGGCGGTGTCGGCATTACCTGGCTCCTCCCACGCGCTACGTCACTGTCCTCGTGACTTCCTCAATCTGAAACGCAATTAGGATGTGCAGTACAGTATGAATGTTGTGAAAATGAATTTGAACACAGGTGTATTGTTGTCTATGGGACAACGCACACACCTGCATAAAAAAATTCATAAAGTGGGCAACACTTGCACAGTTAACTCTTTGTAATCTGTGACAGAAACACGCAAATGCAGAAAAATTACACTGCAAAAGAGCCACAAACACAACAAAACAGTACAGTGCAGTAAATGCTCATGTGGAACTGTGCACTGAACTGTGCTGTGGTGTAAATGAGCCCTATTTGTGGTGTAAATTTAATAAGCCAATACACGTATACACATGTGAAATCTGCAGATATGTACAACCCTGGAGGCACCTGTTTCCTACTATTTTTGTATGCCTTTAATTCTGTGAATAAAACCTTTTTACGCAGGATCTTTCTGTGTATAAACATCAGTCAATAATTATGGCTGTATTCAAGAGGCCTATAACTTGCCAACTTTCTGAGGTAGGACAAGTGGATTGTTTTTATTAGGAAAAACCCAGCTCAGACCTTCATCATTTCAGGTTGGCAAAAACAGACAGAACATCAATATTTTATGTGCAAAAGACACATTTTCATGTGCTTACAGACACCTACAAAGGTCAAGATCAGCAAAAAATGAAATCCACAAGAGCAAGACTCAGGTTGCCAGATTTATGGTCCTATAGTGTTGACCTATTTAAAAAAAAAACAATGACAAGTAAAAATCAAAGTTTAGTTACAAGTATAGTGCACTGTTATGCCCCGTACACACGGTCGGACATTGATCGGACATTCCGACAACAAAATCCATGGATTTTTTCCGACGGATGTTGGCTCAAAACTTGTCTTGCATACACATGGTCGCACAAAGTTGTCAGAATTTCCGATCGCTAAGAACGCGGTGATGTACACCACGTACGACGAGACTAGAAAAGGCCAGTTCAGAACCAAGCACGGCACCCTTTGGGCTCCTTTTGCTAATCTCGTGTTAGTAAAAGTTTGGTGAGAGACGATTCGCGCTTTTTCAGACTCGTGGTTTTCAGATCGTTTTCTGCTGTTCAGTTTGTGCTTGTGGGTTTGTATCTGGTCTTCAGTGCATGCAGCGAGTACCATTGATTTATCATTGTGTTCTTGTTCGTTCGTTACTGTTTTTCAGGTCGCTCTTCACAGGCCTTGCTGTTCTTCAGTGCGTTCTGTTACTTTGTTCTGAGCAGCCGACCGTTTTCTAGCCATGTTGCGTATACGTGCTCCTCGTAGAGTTCGTGCTGTGTGGGGGCTTGATGTTGGGATCCTGACCTTGACACAAGTCCAGTCCATGAACAGGGTGGGGAGGAGTTCATGGACCAAGAATTGGTTGCTCCAGCGGGACCAATTCTGTCACATGCCTTTGCTCCGTGAGATCCATGAGAATAATCCTGATGATTTCAGGAACTTTCTCCGGATGACGGATCCCGTATTTCACCGTTTGTTGGCTTTGCTGACCCCCTATATCAGCAGGCAGGATACCTGCATGAGGCAAGCCATCACTCCGGAGCAGAGGCTCGTTGCCACCCTGCGATACTTGGTGATGAGGAGAAGCCTGCAGGACCTCAAGTTCTCGACAGGCATCTCCCCCCAGGCTCTGGGGATCATTATCCCAGAGACCTGTTCTGCTATCATTCAGGTCCTGCAGAAGGCGTATATTAAGGTAAGATTTATCCTTTAACATCACATTTTATTGTATATAATGTTTGATAATATATTGTATTTCTTTCCTCATTCCCTAATTACCATGATTGGAATATGCTGTGGATGTCCCCTTTGTCCTCATGCATGCTGGATTTTTATGTAATGATTTTATTTGTCCTTCATACATATTTGCCTTCACTTACCTCCCCAGCATGGTCTCCTGGCCCTATATTCACCTCATGTAGTGACTTAACAAAGTATTTTGTCAGCTCCATAGTAGTGTTTTACCCCAAACACCCCCTAAAATGTTTTTAAATGTGATTTGTGCTTTAAATTCTGGCAGGGTGCCAGAGGCTTTTTTTGGGGGGTCCCCAAATCATTTGGAACCCTCCCTCCCCCAACTGCTAAGTCAGCTGATACCAATTCTCTATCTATCCTCAATCCTCTATCTGCTGACTTTGCCAAACCCATACACACTATACCCATCTCTTTAGTGGTCAGATTTATGGATGAATTCCCCAAAGCATGTAGTGCAAGGGCCTGCCGGTATACTTTCAAATGGTACTGTTTAAAGTTTTGGTATCCTATTATTATCTTGATAGGTAATAGCAGAATGTCCAAATATCCTAAAATGTGTACAGTGTTTATTTATATCTTTGTATTATGACACTTCTTACCTGTCCAGTGGGCTGCCAATAGTGTAACTAAGGAGGGGCTGACCAAAGCAATACACATTATTTAGGCATTCATCTCTCAATGAAGTGGAGAGGGTTACCTGTCATAGAGTTCCCCCCCCCTATAATGTTAGAAATGGCCCATGAGAGGGAGTGGGGGAGGGGGAATCTGATAGGTGTACCTTATACTTTGGTCTTTAAAAACTCCCTCAAATAAATGTTATCTTGATGTTGGCCAAGAATGTTTGTGTCTAATCTGCTTTCCCTGTTTATGTGCAAAATGACTAATTTTTTGTTGTTGTTTGACTCCACAGTTTCCTTCCATGCCACAGGAATGGCAGACTGTGGCTTCCCACTTTGCCCAGCGGTGGGACTTTCCTAACTGTGGAGGGGCAATTGGTGGGAAACATGTCCACATCGTCCTACCACCCAACTTGGGGTCATACTATTATAATTACAAGGGGTTCAATAGTATTGTGATGTTGGAGGTGGTGTCGGCTACTTACGAGTTCCTGTATGTGGACGTGGGGAAGAATGGCCGGATGTCCAATGGTGGAGTCATCGCCCAGACGGAGTTCTACAGGCGTCTCCAGAATGGCAGCTTGGACTTGCCACCTCCATAAGACAATGCGGAAGGACTCCCATTCGTCTTCGTTGCGGATGAAGCGTTTGCGCTGGGGGACCATCTTATGCAGCCATTCCCGATGAGGACCCTCACCCCGGACCAGAGGGTTTTTAATTACTGGCTGGCCAGAGCCAGAAGAGTGGTGGAGAACATGTTTGGAATCATGGCCAGCTGGTTCCGCCTATTTCTTACACCCATACATATGGCGGAGTATAAACTGAATCATATTATCCTGGCGTGCTGTGTTCTACACAACTTTTTACGGCAACATTCTGCCAACTATGCTGGCTCAGTTGGGCCTGAGGCTGGAATTCTAAATGAAACAACCCTGACGGCGCTTGAAGGTGGCCGTCCTGGTTTGCCCCCCCGAGTGCTCGTGATGTCCGGCTAAGATACCTTGAATACTTTGCGGGTAGGGGGGCTATCAATATGCCAGACAATGTCTGAAACCTTTTTCAAATAATAAAAAAAAATAACTACTCAAATCTTTGGTGACATTTACTGCTTGTGTTTCTTTTAGCTGAGTCTGACAGAAATGTGGTGAGTCCTGAAAATGGCGTGATTGTGTAACATTACAAAGCACTGTTGGGTGTTATTTACTAAAGGCAAAGACACTTTGCACTACAAGTGTAGTTGAAACTGCACTTGTAGTGCAAAGTGGATTTGCCCTTAGGAAATAACACCCATTGTCACTGAAAACACCAATTAGAGCACAACAAAAGTTTTGGAGCGTTGAGACAATAATGAACACATTCTTGATTAACAATCTTTTTAATACCAGCACAATCACATGTGCATTTAGAAAAGGTTTTTTAAAACAAACCAACATGTTTGTTGTATAACAATTTTTGGGGTCACATTAGAAAAAGTAGAAATGTCCATTTAAGATAAAACAGGCATGTTTAAAACCAACAAGAAAGACACAAATCTTGAACTTACAAAGTTCACATCTGGTAGAACTTGAAGGCAATATCAGACATGAGTATTTACAAACTGTGTTTGATATTGCGTTCAGATGGGGTGAAGTCACCCCAGGAAAAGCCAAATTTTGAAGATGCACACCAATTGCCGAATGTCAACATGTGTTAGCTGCCATCATGGGGGATCAAGGGACGTGTTTTGGTAGCTACTTTATTATTGAAGAAGGGGTTGCACCCCCAAAACGCGTCCATTGATCTCCCGTGATGTCAGATAGCACATGTTGACACACTGTGTGCATCTTCAAAATGTGGCTTTTCGCAAATTTGTCAAAAAATTAAAAAAAAATTTAAGCACACAAAAAGCCAAAGGGATTTGGAGGGGTTTTAAAATCTACCCAAAACATCAATGATGTTCTTCATTTTTTGTTGAACATCATTGATGTTTTTCATGATGTTTTCCAAGTCCCTATTACACCCCATGATCTCCCCAACCAGGATCTGTGCACTTTCCGAGGTGAAATGCCCTGGATCCACAACATCACGATCACCTAAAAAGATAGCCTGTGGTCACAGACACTCACCTGATGTGGTGACAATTTCCACCACGTCTTCCTCCTCCTGCTCTGCTTGGCTTGGGTGGATTTCCCCTTCTTCCAGAGGTAAGGGGTCTGTGGTCTCCTCGGATGAGGGGTGTCCTCCGAGTCTTTGATCCCCTATGATAAAAAAAATAGGTATACTTAGCACACAGATATTTGATGGCAGAAATAGGAATATAAAACATTGCTTGGAAGTGGGGTACTATTGTCTGTTTTGGCAGAGTTCCAAGATGTTGCATTTTTATTGTCCTTTGTCAAGCTTCAATACTTTACCTGTTTTGTACAAGCTTTACAGATGGAGACACCCCTATAGTATACACTGGAGCACCTGTGTGGACCCCCTAATAAAAAGGGTGTTCTTGTGTCCCACACTAGTGCTCCAGCGTCCAGATGTGTAAACAGCTGCTGAGTGTCCTCTCCTTACACAGAATCTAGTTTGCATTTCATTCTAGTTACAAACCCATCTAGACAACCAAATTATTTTCAGACAAGTAGGCCATAAAGAATGTGGGCAAATGCATATGGCCAAAACGATGGTGTTTTCTAGGCTGAACGAACAGTGTTTTATACGAACGAATAATGTGCCCATGAACATGAAAGTTGCCTTTTGAAACTGGATAACAGTTAAGAAAAGCACATGGAGCAGCACGAACGTAATAAACATAAAGAATAGGAACACAGGACAACTACTTACTTTTTTGCAGCACTCTCCGGATCTTTCTGTACTGCTCATGCTCTCTTAATTTGAGGTCCAACCACCGCTTCCTGAGCTGATCTTTCGATTGTCGTACCCCGAAATTCCAGAGCAGACTCTTGACCACTTTCGCCATGATCTTGGCCTTTCTGATATTGGGGTTGGGGTAAGGTCCA
Source organism: Aquarana catesbeiana (assembly GCF_042186555.1). Classification (NCBI taxonomy): domain Eukaryota; kingdom Metazoa; phylum Chordata; class Amphibia; order Anura; family Ranidae; genus Aquarana; species Aquarana catesbeiana. Next base: position 73,465,235 of record NC_133332.1, on the reverse strand, counting down.
TACTTCCCATCATAGTCGGCCCTCTTCATTATGTCGACCATCTCTAACATCTCCCCAAAGGATATATTTGATGCCTTAAATCTTCTCCTTCTGGATCGGGACGTTTCTGGCTCCGGGCTTTCCTCCCCCTCCTCCTCGTTGCTGTAATTAGCACGCACCTGTTGTGTCTCTGCCATGTGTTCTTCACCTCTTCACCCACTGTGCCGAACGAGAAGGGGCGGGGAATAGAAAGAACGTCAGGGGCGGGCGAAGTTACACGCATGCGCATTGTCTATAAAGCGTAACACGCGTGCGTAGTACATACGATTTGTGAGCGGAGGAAGGAGTATCGGAGGCGCAGATCGTGATAACGAAGGTAAGATCAAAACTTGGGCCTATACTGCTTCTAGATTGAGGCCTATATTGTAACAAGATTAGGAGAGTTTAGCCTGACATTAGGGTTTGTCTCGTGTTGTGTATTGCAGATAAAATGGATGGCTTCAATGACCAAAACTTCCTCCCCCTGTTCATAGATAAAAACAGGGAGCTGCCCTGTCTGTGGCAGGTGAAACACCCACATTATAATCATAAACAAAAGAGGCAGACAGCGCTGGAGAAACTGCTGGAGTTGGTGAAGCCGGTGGTCCCCACAGCAACCATCCCCTATTTAAAAGCCAAAATTGGTGGCCTGAGGAGCACTTATCTTAGGGAGCGCAAGAAGGTCATGGATTCCCAGAGATCCGGAGCTGCAGCAGATGACGTTTATGTCCCCAGGCTCTGGTACTATGAGAGACTTAATTTTCTGTCAGACCAGACTGGAGTCAGGGAATCCCTCTCAACCCTTCCTTCCACTTTTCCTTCCACCCTATCTTCCACCCCAGCTGAGGCTTCCGATGTCCAACCTGGGACTCCCAGCCAGGAAGAAGTGGAGGAGCCCAGTCGGAGCCAGGTATAGCATTATTCTACAGATTTCTGGTCAATAAATAAATTATGTTTACTAGATTTTATTATTGATCACTAATTGCTGATTTAATAAAGGCGTTTACATATCAATAGACAGTAGTGGGCAAAAATAATTGGGACAAGAATAAAAAATGCTGGGCTCAGAATGATAGTCTGTTATATTTGTTAACATTGAATTTGCAACAGTCATGAGATGAAAATTGTGTGTGATTGATGACTAAAAAACTAAAACTATGTCCCTTTTTCATACACAGGAAGACCTCAGCCAGGACAAGGCTCTGGAATGTGCCACACAGGAGGAGGCTGTGGAATGTGGCAGCCAGGAGATGGCGGGGGTTAGTGGCAGCCAGGAGGAAGCGGGGCTAAGTGGCAGCCAGTAGAAGCCTGGGCCCAGTAGGAGCCTGACCGAATCGCAGGTCCCTCCCCTTCCGCCTTCCAAACAAAAGACTCAGGAAGGGGAGTCACATGCAGGATTCAGCACTCAGGCTCATTCAGGAGGCTTCTGCGTCCCTCAGAGCCACCCCCACTCCTGAAGAGGCCTTTGCCTTCATGGCTACCACCAAACTGCAGGGCATGCAGGAGGGCCAACGCCAGCTGTGTGAGGACCTTCTTTATAAAGTCTTAACTAGGTGAAATTACACCCAATACCCACCTCAGTGAGTTGGAACATCCTCCTCCTCCTCCTCCTCCTGCCACAACTACATCACCACAGCCACAGCATGGAAGTAAGGGTGGAAGGAAGAACAGAGAGTGATGGCCTGGGTTCAGTCTGGTCTGACAAAAGATGCAGTCTCTTGTATGACCACAGCCTGGGGACACAGATGTCATCTGCTGCTTTCCTGATCTCTGGGACTTCTGGACCAGACTGCATTCCCTTAGATATGGACTCCTCAGGCCACCAATTTTGCTGGAAAAGAATTGACGTGTGCCCTGGGGGCCACAGGCTTCACCAATTTCTGCTGTTTCTCCAGCGTTGCCTCCCTCTTTGTTTGTTTGTGAGCCCTTAATAAAGGTTTTTTGGTTTAAATTATACTTGCCTATGTGTGTTTTCCTTCAAAAAGGACAGTTTGTTTGTGAGGAGGCAGGTACATTTCTAATATACAATGTGAAATTAACAAGAGACACCAACACCAAGCAATCTCCTTGAGATTAAATAATACAAGATAATAATGGTGTTGTGGTAACTTGACACACAAAACACACCCAAAAATATTCAGGATGTTAAATAACTAAAAAAAAAAAAAAAAAACAAGATCAGCCATGAAAAAAATACAAACCAAAAAAAAACACATCAGGCTTGAAAAAAAAAAACAAACACAAACAAAAATGATATATCTTTTTGGTCAGATGTGACAAATCATAATATATTGAGGGAATCACGATAAATAATAAAGAAAGAAGTTTGTGAGAAGTCTGTGTGAATATCAGCAGCAAAACTACTTCGTTCTTCCTGCATTATAAAGAAGAAGAGAGTGCGCTGTAGTAAACAATTTTTTACATTGCAGCGTGACGAAAGTGCTCTATCCATTCCGAACGCTAATTTTACCAGACCGAGCTGTTCCATCTCGGATTTTCTTCTGAGCATGCATGGCACTTTGTGCGTCGGAATTGTCCACACACGGTCGGAATTGACGCGATTGGATTTTGTTGTCGGAAGATTTTATAGCCTGCTCTCAAACTTTGTGTGTCGGAAAATCCAATGGAAAATGTCCGATGGAGCCCACACACGGTCGGAATTTCCGACAACACGCTCCAATCGCACATTTTCCGTCGGAAAATCCGACCGTGTGTACGGGGCATAACAGATGTCAACCTGAACTGGGTTGCTAAAGTGCTGTGTACATAAACAATTGGCAGGGCTTTTTTCTTTTAGAAAGTATTGTTTTACCTTGTTTTCATCTTTACAGTCCCCACTAGAATCCCTGGAGATGGGGTGACAACATAAGAGAGATGGGGAGAAAGCGCTGCCACCAGTGACAACCCGTAATGCAGGGCACAGGTGTGCCACCCCCCTATCCATGCGTCCGGCCCCCTTAATCTGCACGCGGGATGCAGGACACATGGATTCCAGTGTTTCAGTTTTTTTAAGCAAGTGATTGCTCTAATAGGCTTCAAAAAAGGGTGGGCTTGGGGCACAGAGCGGGTGCCCCGACCAACCGACTGACTGGGGGGGGGACTGGGGGTGACCACCAGACCAATGGGGGGGCTGGCTGTGGGTGCATTATTTGCCCCCCCCAAAAAAAAAAAAATATGCCACCAGCCGCCACTGGTTGTCACCCTAAAACAGAGGAAGTGCCTGAACAAGGACCTTCATGACAGATCACCAGATATCATTATATAGACAGCTGCAGATTTAGAGACTGAAACCTTTATGAGAAATTACATTATAGTGATATTAAAACCTCAGTTTTTAAAGCACTTTCAGCAGCTGGATTAATCACTAAGGCCTCTTTCAGACGAGCGGACACTCCATAGACCTCTATGGAGCATCGGATGTCAGCAGTGACATGCCTGCTGACATTCGACCCGCTCCGATCCGAAAAAGTGTAACAGAGGGAAAACCTACTTTTCCATCCGTTTTCGGATTGGATTGGGTGACGACGGACTCTACGGTCCGTCGTCATCCGATCCCCCATAGGGGAGAGCGGCACTGTGACAGGTCCGTCGCTGCACAGGACCTGTCATCTGCCTGCTCAGCAGGGATCCATGGAGCGATCCCCACTGAGCAAGCGGATGTTCACGGGCGGATCATCTCGGATCCGTCCCGTGTGAAAGGACCCTTACTGAACGTGCAGCTTGTTTTTAGCTTTTAATGTTGCCTATGTTTCAGTTTAGGTGATGCATTGACTGCTGCTCCATGTTTCCTGTCTCAGGGTGGCTCCTTTCTCTAGCAGCATCCTATAGAGCCACCCATGCATTCAGGGACTATAGTTATATCTCCCATAGCCTACTATGGCCTCACCCCTTCCTTCTCCTAGCTAACAGAGTGACTGGGGACTGCACTTCATCGTTTGATGACCAGAAATTCAGTGAAGCAGCAATGAAAACTGTAAACTGCAAGTGCTGGGGTAAGAATTTTTGCAAATAGTCTAATGAGGAATGTTTATTTTATTGTGCTTACGTGTTAAGAAAAAAAATGCTAAGGGTTTAATAATACTTTATTCAAGCAATTTATCAGCAATTTATTGTAGTATTATGATAAACAGGAAAAACTGCAAAATAAAAGTTACTTTGTGGTAACATTATGTTTTGAAAGTATTAACGAGCACATTTTGTTTTTATTATTTTTTTTTTTATTTTTTTATATCCTTTAACATACACTATATTGTCAAAAGTAATGGAACACCTGCCTTAACAAACACATGAACTTTAATGGCATCCCAGTCTTAGTCCGTAGGGTTCAATATTGAGTTGGTCCACCCTTTGCAGCTATAACAGCTTCCATTCTTTTGGGAAGGCTGTCCACAAGGTTTAGGAGTGTGTCTATGGGAATGTTTGATCATTCTTCCAGAAGCACATTTGTGAGGTCAGGCACTGATGTTGGATTAGAAGGCCTGGCTCGCAGTCTCCACTGTAATTCATCCCAAAGGTCTTCTATCGGGTTGAGGTCAGGACTCTGTGCAGGTCAGCCAAGTCCCTCTACCTCAAACTCGCTCATCCATGTCTTTATGAACCTTGCTTTGTGCACTGGTGTGCAGTCATGTTGGAACACGAAGGGCCCATCCCCAAACTGTTCCTACAAAGTTGGGAGCATGAAATTGTCCAAAATGTCTTGTTATGCTGATGCTTAAAGAGTTCCCTTCACTGGAACTAAGGGGCCAAGCACAACCCCTGAAAAACAAACCCACACCATAATCCCCCCTCCACCAAATGATTTGGACTGTGCACAAAGCAAGGTCCATAAAGACATGGATAAGCGAGTTTGGGGTAAAGGAACTTGACTGGCCTGACCTCAACTCGATCGAACACCTTTGGGATGATCTAGAGCAGTCTCTCAGAAGACATCACTGAAAGTAACAGCAGAGGAGCATCTATTTTCCCCAATGTGGCACAACTTTGGTTTGCCGGTTTGAGCTGCCTTGGGTGATCTCCTACCATCTGGTGTCTGCTTGCTGTCCCATGGAGCCGGGGTTTAGGACAATACATGTCTTCCCTGATCCTCTGTGATGGGGGATCATGGTATTCCGGTAAGGGTGCATTCTCGTTGATTTGTGGTGGTGGATCTCACTTACCATTGGGAAATAGGAACCGATTCACAGATTTATGCTAATTTGTTGGACTTTAATTTTTATTTTCACTGGTGCTCACTACACTATATTGTTCATTGATCACTGATCGTATGTCATTACTATTTATTGACCACTGGACATTTTTTATTGTTGTTATCGATTTATGCTATTTTGTTGGACTTTATTTTTTATTTTCACTGGTGCTCACTACACTATATTGTCCATTGATTACTGATCGTTTGCCGATTTATGTTTATCGATCACTGGACATTCTTCATGGTTCACGCCGTATATTAATTCACCAATTTAACTCATCACCTGTATGTTATTATTACCACGCAGGTTTTCACATACTGTATATATTTTCACAGTACTATATATATTTTTTTTTTTTAAGGGTAGCGCGTTTTTTTTCCTCATAGTGACAATTACTCTGGCCCATGGGAAAAAAACATATTAAGGGTGGAAGCAGTAAAATAAATCACCAGTAAACATACATAATGTTAGGTTATACAGGTTTGCTTTTTCTGAGTTACAGTACAAAGTACCTTAACTGAATGCTGGGATCCCTTCACAACAGCTGAGAGTATTATCCTCTATTTAGGGGAGTGGGTGAAGGAAAATGCATTATTGGCTCAGACTGCAATGTGCTTAGTGACTACTTCTTTAGCCACTTGCCGACCGCAATATATATATATATATATATATATATATATATATATATATATATATATATATATATATATATATATATATATATGTTGGTGTACCGGGGTTATACCCCAGTACCTTTTTTTTCAGCCGGTGGCTGGCTTCCTCATGAAAGTGATCTGAGTGGATCATTAGCATAGCTCCCAACTGTCCCTGATTTCGAGAGACTATCCCTGATTTGATGCAAAGTACCTTAACTGAATGCTGGGATCCCTTCACAACAGCTGAGAGTATTATCCTCTATTTAGGGGAGTGGGTGAAGGAAAATGCATTATTGGCTCAGACTGCAATGTGCTTAGTGACTACTTCTTTAGCCACTTGCCGACCGCAATATATATATATATATATATATATATATATATATATATATATATATATATATATATATATATGTTGGTGTACCGGGGTTATACCCCAGTACCTTTTTTTCAGCCGGTGGCTGGCTTCCTCATGAAAGTGATCTGAGTGGCTCATTAGCATAGCTCCCAACTGTCCCTGATTTCGAGAGACTATCCCTGATTTGATGCAATGTCTCTCTGTCCCTCATTCCTCCTCATCTGTCCCTCATTTTGGTCTGATCTATATAGTTGTATATAAAATGCACTTTTTATCTTTCAAAAAGTGTTTCCCAGTGCTAAACCTTTCATCCAAATTCTAAATTTTACAAGCCAAGATAAAGGAATAGTAGTGGTAAAAACAAGCCCTTGTGGATCTAATTAACCTTTTTTTGGGTTGATTCTGCTTTAAGGGGGTGTGGCAGGGGGCGTTTCCTATGCCTACATACATTTTCTAGTAGGTATCCCTTTCCCATCTCAAAATGTTGGGAGGTATGCATTAGTGGTGTTTCTCGGTCTTACCGTTTCCACCCACATGCATGAGAAACGATCCGATGGAGCAGCCGGCTGGTTACAGAGGCAGTGGGAAACCAGATCATCTCTAATTGCCTCTATGGCCTTGGAGGACTGGAGCAAGGTCATGATGCCACTTCCTATCTAGGGTGGAAGTAAACATTTTTTTTTGATCTTTTGCTTTTAAAGATAAAGGAGAGATTTTGGATCTTTTTGACCCCAGATCTCTCCATAAAGAGGACCTGTCATGCTTATTTCTATTACAAGGAATGTTTACATTCCTTGTAATAGGAATAAAAAAGTGATCTAAAAAAATAAAAAAATGAAAGGGACAGTGTAAAAAAAAAAATTAAAAAAATGTTTTAAAAAAATGTAAAGCGCCCTATGCCTTCATGCTCATGCGCAGAAGCGTAAGCATAAGTAAGTCAAGCATGCTTTTGTAAACAGTATTCACACTACACATGTGAGGTACTGCCTCAAATGTTAGAGCAAGAGCAATAATTCTAGTGCTAGACCTCCTCTGTAACTCTAAACAGGTAACCTGTAAAGGCATTTAAAGCTTCGCCTATGGAGATTTTTAAGTATCGTAGTTTGTCGCCATTCCATGAGCCTTTGCAAATTTCCTTTCAAAATATTTATTCTTTTTCAAAAAGGAAACAAACAAAAGGAAAAATGCAATAATGAGAATATAAACAGATCAAACAGATACGGACCCCTGATGGGGCTGTGTGGCTAGTCTTGCAACATTAGTTAGGAATAAAGCATAGAAATGTGAGCTTAACAAGTTCCGAGTAGACACATAAACCCTATACCTAAATGGAAATTCCCTCTGACCCTCGGCTAGCAAAGTTGCGGAGCAAGGGGAGGTTCCGCCAGCACCCCAAAAGGGATCACACTGTGACCGGCCAAATCTCAACAAGCCCCCCTGATCGTCCTCAAAAAGAAAGGACTTGTGGTCTAGGGAATCTATCGAGAGAGCTAACAACTGAGAAAAACTCCCCCTGGGGAAGACTCCCTTATGAGGTCCTAGGTGCATTTGCCTCTGGAGAATTTTCTACGTACTGGGGAAGAATAAACAAACAAGGGAGGGAGAAAGGGAAGAGGTAGAAAGGGGGAAGAGGGGTTGAAGAACGGGATGAAGGAAAGAGAGCCTGTCTAAGGGAGGGGGCCCGGCTGCCGATGGTGGTCCTCGGAGTATTACGGTTGCACTCCCGGAATCAGGGAAATACCCATAAACTTTGCCCAGGGTTCCCAGGTATCTTCAAATTGCTCTTTGGTGTTGAAAAGAATACTGGCGAGCTTCTCTTGGGACATGATCCAAGATATTTTACGGATAGCTGCCTTAACGGAAACCTTGGGTTGTTTCCAGGCTTTGGCTATGGTGAGCTTAGCACCTAGGAGAATGAAGTGTACTAGTTTACGCATAAGTTTTCGGTAAATTTGCATTAAGGAGCGATAAGGCCGGGGTTTTTGGAATTTGTACTTTAGTGACTTTTCTGATCAGGTGGAAGATCCTGCTTCAGAATGGCCGCAATCTCTGACATTTCCACCATATGTGGGCTAAAGAACCCCTGAGTTGACAACCCCGAAAACACCTGGAGTCTGCCGTGGTGAACATTTTGGCCAATCTGTCCGGTGTTAGGTACCACCTAGTAATGACCTTGAGACTGTATTCTATCAGGGATATGTTCTTAATGCCCTCAAAGGCCCTATTAAAGGAGACCCTCCATGTATCTAGGTCCCACTGTAGGGACAGATCGCTCTCCCATGCAAGCATGTATGGAGTCTTGACAGATTGATTGGAAAGTGACTGGTAGATGATGGAGATTCCTCCCCTCTGTTCTGTGGACTGCCCACACCATAATTCGTATGGTGTGAATGTACTGGGTGAGGATTTGCCTCCCCCAATGTGTCGGAGAAAGTGTCTTATTTGGTGAAATCTATAATGCTCAGAGTTAGGAATCTCAAGATGGTTCACACAAAAATCAAGGGAGATAGGGCCAGCGGTAGTGAAGTAGTGTCCGATCCGATACAACCCCTTGTCCAGCCACCATCGAAAAGCTTTGATGTCTAATCCCGGGGTAAAATCGGGATTGTTAAAAATGTGAGCTAGAGGGTGGCAATTCAAAATTAAAGCTGGGTTATTTCTTAAATTATCCCATATTTTGAAGGATTGAGAAAGAGTTGGGGATAGGATAGGAGGTCGTTTCCTGGGGGGGACCCACAGGAGGAAATCAACGGTGTAGGATGGTACAGCCTGTCACTCTATTTGAATCCAATCTGGTTTCTCAGCCTTCGAGTAAACTGACGAGATCTGGGCTAGCCTGGCTGCTAGGTAATACCCGAATAGCTGTGGGAGCCCCAAACCCCCTTGTGGTCTGGATAGGAATAGGGTGCTTTGCTTAATTCTGTGTCCCTTGCCCCCCCAAATAAATTTGACTACTTTTCTTTGAAAGGAGGACAGGTGCTCTTTAACAATGCATATTGGTAGGGCTCTGAAGAGGTATAGGAGTCTGGGGAGCAATGTCATCTTAACTGCGTGGATCCTCCCTAACCAGGATATCCTTCCCTTTGACCAGTTTCCTAAGTCAGCCTCAAGCTTACGGTATGTATGGGGGAAGTTTGCTGAATAAAGAAGCTCCGTTTTAGCTGTGAGCTTAACTCCCAAATAGTCAATAGTGTCACTCCATTTAAAGTCAAAGGAATTTTGGAGAGCGGCCATCGTGTCTGGTTTGAGGGAAATATTTAAAACTGATGACTTAGAGTAGTTTACCTTTAACCCTGAAACCAGGAGAACTCCTTCAGGAGTTTGCAGAGGTTTGGGAGGGAGGTGGTCGGGGACGTGATGAAGAGGAGCATGTCATCCGCAAACAATCCGCATTTGTGGACTTGGCTTCCACAGGACACCCCTTGAATGTTGGGATTAGATCTTATTGCAATTGCAAGTGTTTCGATCGCGATAGCGAAAATTAGAGGGGAGAGAGGGCACCCCTGCCTAGTGCCTCTAGCTATGGGAAGGGGATTAGAGTACTGGCCTTGTAGATGAATCACCGCTCGTGGAGTGGAGTACAATGATCGAAGGGTCCCTAGAAAATTAGTCCCAAATCCCCACTTCTCCAATAGGGAGAAAAGATAGGGCCATTCGATCGAGTCGAAGGCCTTGTGAAGGTCAAGCAAAAGGATCATCCCCTCCTACTTGAGTCCTCCTTCCCAGTTTAATTGGAGAATGGAGACGATATCTATCGCTCTCCTGATTTAGTCAGGCCCTTGTCTGCCAGGAATAAAACCTACCTGGTCTTTATGAACATATAGTTTGATGAAGGAGGCAAGACGATTGGACAGGATTTTGGTCATGATTTTAAGGTCATTATTAATTAGGGAAATGGGTCTGTAATTTTCAACTTCCTTGTGATTTTTGTTGGGTTTGGGGATGACTGAGATAAACGCAGTGTTCAGTTGTGGGTCAAGAGGGGAGCCTAATCTTTTGTAATTGAAAAATGTAGCCATGTGGGGTGCCAGGATTTTGCCGAATTCCTTGTAGTAGGGGACTGAGAGACCATCTGGCCCTGGGGCTGAGCCAGACTTAAGGCCTTTGATAACTTCCCTAATCTCCTCTACCGTAAAGGGTCCTTCCATTAAATCTTTGTGTTCTTTGGAGATGTAGGGCAGTTGCAACTTATTAAGGAACGAGTTGGTCGAGGGGCCCTTCTCTGCTTGGGGGGGATTATATAGTTTGGCGTAGAAATCGTGAAAGGCAGTTATGATTTTGATCGGGTTGGCTATTGGGGGCTGACCTGCTATCCGCAGTTTAGGGAAGGTGAAAGAACGTAATTTAGGGGTAAGTTTTGTGGCTAACATCGAGCTTATTCTGTCTTTATGGCAGTAATATTTGGCTCCACTCCATCTAATGTTTTTCTCTGCTTTAGCCGTTAACACTAGATTAAGCTCGAGTCTTATTGCCTCTAGTCTTTGTAATAGCTCCCTAGATGGGTGTTTTTTGTGGTCTGCTTTTAGGGAAATTAAGGAATTTTCTAGCCGTTGGATATCGATTAGGCGCTCCTTTTTGAACTGGGTCGCCAACCTGATGAGTACACCTCGAATGGTAGCCTTATGGGCAGCGCAGAGGAGCTCAGGTGAAATGTTATCCATGTCATTTAGAAGGATGTATTCTTTAATGGCGTTTGCTATCTCTTTAGTGTGGCTTGGGTCGCTCAAGAGCGACTCATTTAGGCGCCAAAAGGAGCCACCTCTCCCCGAGAGGGTGTTTCTCAGGGAGAGGAGGACCAATGAATGGTCTGACCATGCCATGTCTATAATTGAAGCCTTCTTTGCCAAGGGTATGAGATGTGCATGGATGAGGATGTGGTCAAATCTGGCGTATGATTGGTGGGGAGAGGAGAAGTGTGTGTAATCTCTACTTTTGGGGTTCAGTTCCCTCCAGATGTCAACTAATCCCTGAGAATGTAGAATTTTTGCAAATCTGGTGCTTAATTTCGTGGGACGCGTGAGCTGGTCTTTGGGGGGTTTTGTTTTATCTAGACCCTGATTAAACGCCACGTTTGAGTCTCCCCCTAGTATGACCTTGCTTTCCAGGAGTGGTTCTAGGGTTGCAAAGAGATCCTGGAAGAAAGTAGCTTGTCCCTTGTTCGGGGCGTAGTACGAGATAATAGAGTATAGAACTCCTTCCAGGGTGCCCTTCACAAGAACAAACCTCCCCTCTGGATCTTTAAAGTCAGAGATGTGTGAGAATTTGGTGTTTTTGGAGAGAAGAATTGCCACCCCCTTCGTCTTATTAGGAGCATTAGCGAGGTAAAAGGATGGGTAGTGTGAGTGGAGGAACTTGGGGTCGTACCGGATCGGAAAGTGCGTTTCCTGAAGCAGGACTACATCTAGTTTAAGAGATTTGTAGTGGTCAAAAGCTAGTCTCCTTTTCATGGGAGAATTCAGGCCCTGAACGTTATGAGAAGCCACCCTTAGATCAATTTCCTTTAGATTCGTGTCAGTCATTAGAACAGAAGGGAGAGACGCCACTGGTCCAGCAGTCACTCACCGTTAGATGTCTTCTACTTTTCTCATGGTAAATGGCGTTGTGGAGACCTCCGAGGACTGTTAGGGTGTTGTGTGGGATACTCTCCCATTGACAGGCTAGAAAAGAGAAGAGGGATGAGAGGGGAAGGAAAGTGGGGGGGGGGGAACACACAATCAATAACAAAGACAAAGACATGGGTCTCCTGACAGGACCCATGGGGAGTAGCGGATTAGTATCCGCTTGTGCCCCACTAATCGCCTTCAGTCTACCAACAAGTATGACTGAAGCCTCAAGTCCAAAGGACACTAACGGTTCTCTGGAAATGAGTGGAGGCACATGGGGTCCACCCCGGACCCATTCTAAACAATGCGTTAACAGCATAACTTTCGCACTAATGAAAAAAAAAAGTACAACTCAGGTTTAATCAGCCCAAAACTCCCGGCTCTAAAAGGGAGGCCAAATATGAAAATTTATAAAAACTGAGGCCGGGAAACATCACCCCCACTCCCTTCCACCTCCCCCAACCCCCCCCACCCAGCCTAGCGGGGGGGAGGGGTTCAGAGCGGCCCGAAACCCCGTGGGGGGAGGAAAAAGACCCCATAAACCGGGTCATATTCAAAAAAGTTTAGAGGAATGGATTAGGGAGTAAAAATGTAGACCCCAAAACAGTCTGGGTAGGACCTATAACAATAGCCCCGTGTAAACCAGTCCTAAAAAGACTCTTCTGTGGGGGGGACATCCCCTTTCGACCAGAGGGAGCCTGTTTAATGTGGATCGATTCTTCGACCGGAGGGCAAAGGGATACGCTGGCCAGCTCCAAGGTGTCGTGGAATGCAGGCAAGTCGGTCGAAGACGATGTCTCTCCTCAATGCACTTAAGATGTTTACAGTAGAAGTAGTTCTAGACGAGAGGAATGTCCTTGAATCGGGGCCTACAGAGCCCTATTGTAGGGGGGGGGGGTTGGAGCTCCAGTTCCTTTAACAGAAGGGACTACTGCCCAAAAAAAGGACCAATAAAGGCCATTGGAGAAAGAAGGACCATGCTGAGTCTTATGGAGGTCTACCGTCCTTGCTCTTCTTGGAGGGACCTTTGTTCCAGAGGGGGGAAACGGTGCTGCCAGGAGGAGGACGCTTGGTTGAACCTGAAGAAGAAGTGGAAAAGTCCATAGGTGCCTCCTGGGAGATTAACTTAAGGGACAGAAACAGTCTTTCGCCATCTGGGAGGCTGGAGAATGAATGGGTCTTGCCCTGCAAAGTAAATTTTACAGCAAAAGGGAAGGACCAGCGGTACTTGATGTCCCGTTGTAAAAGGACCGTAAGGAGAGGTTTTAGTGTTCTTCATCTTTGGATGGTGGCCGGGGCCAAATCTGCAAAAATCTGAATCTGGTGCCCCCGGTGTTGCAGCTTCGGTTTCAATCGTGATTGTCGCATGACCTCCTCCTTAACCGCAAAAAAAGTGCGGTTTCACAATTATGTCTCTGGGCGATCCGTCCTGTCTGGGGGGCCCTAGAGCCCTGTGAGCCCTGTCTAGCTCAAGACGTTGTGGCGGGATATTAGGTATGAGTTCAGAGATAATATCCTGTACCGTGGATGGGATATCCGTGAAGGCTTCCGGGAGGCCTCTGATTCTAAAATTATACCTCCTGGACCTGTTTTCCAGATCGTCGATCCTGGAGAGGGCCAAGTATATATAAAATGTTTGGGGGTTATAAGTAATTTTTTAGCAAAAAATACTGATTTAAACTTGTAAACAAAAGCGCCAGAGAAGGCTTGGTCTTTAAGTTGTTAGTAATGAACCAACAAAAGTATGGTTTGATCTAACACAGGCCTTATTTTTCTTTTATAGGACTAAAATTGAAATTGAAATTCTCTCCAATCCCAAAAAAAACATCCATTCTTTATAAATACAGGCATAAAATTTGTTCTGCTGTTCTGCTGTAGCTTAGTATTACAGGTATTATGTTGTCCATGGTCCTGAAATCACTGTCCGTGGTCCTGAAGCATTGGAGAAAGGAAAATAAGAAGTTAAAGTGAAACTATGGGCAAAGTATACTGTATATATGTTCACAGTTTTTGTTTTTCTGAATGTCCATTTTAGCATAGTTGTATTATCTGCTGATCTTGCCAGTAGATCCATCACTTTTTCAACTTCTTTTATGTGGATGATCACACTGTTCTTTCTTCAGTGACAGGGTAGTCTAGATAGATAGGGTAGTTTTAAATGGATTTTAAGCAGAGTCAAACAAATTAAAAGCAAACTTTGGCTTAGACCAAGATCCTTGATGCCTCTATAAAGAGTACCTGTCATTCAAAATGTGCTATCACAAGAAGACTTGTAATAGCAATAAAGTTACATTTAATAAAAGTTAAAAGTATCTAAAGACTTAAAGGATAATAAAATAAATGTAGGCATGTGTAGGTAAAAGATGAATCAGAAACACATATTAGATACTGTATTAACATGCATACAGGACTAAGAGCAATATTTATAGGGCTAATATTTATGATTAGCTTTAAAATGATGAGCTGTAAAAGATATCAAAGCAGCAACCATTTGAAATATTGGTTTTCATAGTTTTATACTGTTTCACTGGCGCAGGCAATTTTGAGGGTTGACATACACAATATTATCATTATTCTGTCTCCTGATCTCTCTGTCAAAATCAATGGCACAACTATAAGCCCATCCCCACATGCCAAGGTTCTAGGTGTAGTCCTGGACTCTGAACTCTCCTTTAAACAGCACGTCCAATCACTGTCCAAATCTTGCTGCCTTAACCTGTAAAGCTCTAATGAGTAGACATGTGCACACTGAAATACTTCGTTTTTGTCCGAAGAAAATTGCATTCATCCGAAAATCCAAATTAATTAAGGTCGATTCTGTCATTGAAGGCTTATGGTTTTGTCGAATGTTCAAAGAAGATTCGACGGAGCAGCTAAACTGTACGTGTACATTTCCGGTCGAATATTCTGCCTACAAGCTAGCTGTAGTAGAATTCTAATGTTGTATGACTAGTAATAATTATAATTATATTTATTAATTATTTTACTAGTCAACCAACATTAGAATTTTTCTATAGCCTATGGGCACTGGGCAGATGCATTTGACCGAAAATGTACGATTGCAGCGTCGTACAGTTTAGCTGCTCAGTCGAATCTTCTTAGAACTTTCGACAGACACCATAAGCCAAAGATTCGACGTTTGTATGTTTTTCGTTGCTTTGTGGAATCTTTGTCGTTCATGTTGAATGGTCTACTCTACTCCAACAGTCAGCCAACTTTCACATTCGTTTCTCAATCTCCAAGTGCAATGGCGGTCACGGCATCCAACGTTGTGTCAGATATTGATACGGCATTATAATATAGAATCTATAATAATAAACCCCCCCCCCCCACAACACGGGCAGCCTCTGAGGCTATCACAACACTAGCAACACTAATATCACTATCAAGTTCACAACACTAACACAATAGCAGCAGATTATTATGAAAAAGTTAAGTTGAGCTGTAGCTTGCTTCACTATTGTTCTGCTGCTGTGCTTATGCTTAATTGCTAAATAATTCAGGTTCTCTGACAAACGGACCAGCTAAGATTGACTGTCTTCTGAAATGATTCAGTGTGTGTCTCTCTCTGCTAGCAAATCGTAAGTGAAAGTAAGTTGGCTGTATGTGTGTACTTAGTTTTAGCTATTTTACTGCCCCTCCTCTTTGGTTACAATCGGCCAATAACATTCATCATCATCATTATTTTTATTTTACTTCCCCCACCCAATTCCAGCAGTGATCTTTTCTCTCTTTTCTCTCTATGTAGAATAATCTTGGACTAATAGAGTTAAGATTAGGCACATTGGAGCACAGGTTCGATAGACACAGATTGCTATTGTCAGCGTCACGTCAAATCTATATCGAACTGTTGTCACAACGAAAATGAAAATAAAGCATTTGTTTATGTCGGATCTTTCGTTTTTCGTATTCTGCACTTTCGTTATCATTTGTTAAAACGATAATGAAAATACCTGAAATTCGGACGAAAATGCATTCGGACGAAAACGAATGCACATGTCTACTAACGAACAGGGCCCTCTGATCCCTCCTGTATTGATTTGTTTTGTAAGTGTACTGTCTGCCCTCATGTTGTAAAGCGCTACGCAAACTGTTGGCGCTATATAAATCCTGTATAATAATAATAATAATATTAATTACAAGATACAACCTACTAATTTATAGTTTACCAAAAATCAAGGATTATATTATGTTTGTGTGCAATACAATTAACTTCAGTGTGCTTTTCACTGAAAATATAGATTTGATGAAAAGTTGCCAAAATATCATGCAACGTAAAAAGATTGCAACTATCATCATTTTATTATGCAAGACCTCTGCCTCAGATAATATACAATGTTTTGGGGTTTTAATGTGCTTTCACGGAAAAAAAAAGCACATTTTAGCAAGTGTGTAAAAAACAAAAGGCCCTGGCAGTAAAACGGTTTAACTGTATGACTAAAAGCTGACCATCGTAAGCACCCTTAGTGTTAAAGTGGAACTTTGGAGTCGGGTCACATGAGATGTTCAGCAGCAGCCAGGCAAACAGGTGCAGGGTCAGGATCAAGTTCAAGATCAGAAACAGGCATAAGTCAATAACATGCTGGCAGTTAAGCTTGGGATGTAGTCAGAAATCCAAGCCAAGGTTGGTAACATAAGCAAGCAGCAGACATAACGGGCAAGGGTGATTCAAGAGAGGTGTCAGACATAGGGTCAGGAACAAGGTTAACAGACTTTCAAGAACCAGGATCACAGGAACCGGAGCTGAATACAATCCAGCATTGAGGCCAAGCAGACTCTCAGCTTTAATAGTTTGCTGGGCATTACTGTGGATCTGTGGATGTGTGCACGTGCTTACGTCAACTTGTGCCCGCATGTATGTGCCAATGCTCATCCGTATGCGCACTCTAGTCCTTGCCTTTCTGGTTAGGCTTGTATGCAAACGATCCTGCACATGCCCAAAGGAATGAGCACCTGCGGCAGAGAAATGAGCATCTGCTATACAAGATCCCTGACAGCAATTTTTGTTTTAACAAACAGTGGTGCTTTATTGAGAAAAAAGTAAGAAAACAAAATACAGATTACAGATGTATATAGATCGACAGGCCAGAGTATCTTCTTGCCATATGCATTAAGTATTACACTGGATTTGAACTGTAATGCCGCATACACACGAGCGGACTTTACGGCAGACTTTGTCTGGCGTACTTTTCGACGGACTTTACGACGGACTTTACAAATGAACGGACTTGTCTGCACACAATCAACCAAAGTCCAATTGATTCGTACGTGATGACGTACGACCGGACTAAAACAAGGAAGTTCATAGCCAGTAGCCAATAGCGTCGTTTTTTGTCCGTCAGACTACCATACAGACGAGCGGACTTTTCGACCAAACTCGAGTCCGTCGGACAGATTTGAAACATGTTTCAAATCTAAGTCCGTCAAACTTTTGAGAAAACAAAGTCCGCTGGAGCCCACACATGATCGAATTGTCCGACGAAATCCGGTACGCCGGACCAAGTATGCCTTAAAGTCCGATCGTGTGTACGCGGCATTAGGCATGTGCACCCCGTTTTGTTCTGAATCGAAATTCGGACGAATTTTTAATTATTCGGAAATTCGGATGCATCCGAATTTCCGAATTGCAAAAGTAAAGAATTTAAACGAATCCAAAAAAACGAACAAATTCGAAAACATATTCAAATTGAATTCGAAAACATATTCGAATCGAATTCAAAAACATATTCGAATCATATTCGAAGACAAATTTGAATCGAATTAGAAAAAAATAGAAAACGTTTTTCTAAAAAAAAACAATAAGATAAAATATAAAATAATAAAGCAATAGAATAAATATATATATATATATTTATATTTATATACATTTATATATATATATATATATATATATATATATATATATATATATATATATATATAAAAAATTTTTATTATTCTCTTCTATTTTTTTTTATGCTTTTCTTTTCTATTATTTTATATTCTATAATAGTCTTTTCAATTCAAATTCAAATTCATTCTATACGAAATTCGAATTTCAGAACATGGCTTCTGAAGTTTGAATTTCGTATAGAATGAATTTGAATTTGAATAGAAAAGATTAGAACAGAAAATAATAGAAAAGAATAGACTAGAAAAACAATAGAACAGAATAGAAGAAAATATAATTTATATATTATATTTTCTTCTATTCTGTTCTATTGTTTTTCTAGTCTGTTCTTTTCTATTATTTTATATTCTATTCTAATCTTTTATATTCAAATTTGATTTGGGTCTAAATGAAATTCAAATTTTGGAAGATGTTTTATATATATATATATATATATATATATATATATATATATATATATATATATATAACAATAGAACGGAATAGAATAAAATATATATATTATATTTTATTCTGTTCTGTTCTATTGTTTGTCTAGTCTATTATTTTCTATTCTAATCTTTTCTATTCAAATTCAAATTAATTCTATATGAAATTCGAATTTCAGAAGCCATCTTCCGAAATTCGAATTTCGTATAGAATTAATTCAAATTCGAATAGAAAAGTTTAGAATAGAATAGAAAAGAATAGCATAGAAAAACAATGAAACAGAATAGAAAAAATATATAATATATATATATTATATTTTATTCTCTTCTGTTCTATTGTTTTTCTAGTCTATTCTATTTCTATTATTTTCTATTCCAATCTTTTCTATTCAAATTCAAATTCATTCTATACGAAATTCTAATTTTAGAAGCCATCTTCCGAAATTCGAATAGAAAAAAAATATAATATATATATAACCATCTTCCGAAATTGGAATTTGGTACAGAATGAATTTGAATTAGAATAGAAAAGATTAGAATACAATATATTATATTTTTTCTTTTCTGTTCTATTGTTTTTCTATGCTATTCTTTTATATTTTCTATTCTATCCTAATCTTTTCTATTGGAATTCGATTTCATTCTATACGAATTTCAAATTTCGCAAAATGGTTATATATAGTTTACTTTTTCAAATTCAGTTAATGTTTTTTTTCGAATTCGGTAGAATTTTTTTGAATTTTATAGTTTTTTTCGAATGTGGTAGAATTTTTTCTAATTTGACAGTTTTTTTCGAATGTGGTAGAATTTTTTCGAATTTGATAGTTTTTTTCGAATGTGGTAGAATTTTTTCTAATTTGACAGTTTTTTTCGAATGTGGTAGAATTTTTTCAAATTTGATAGTTTTTTTTCGAATACGGTCAAATTTTTTCGAATGCGGTCACATTTTTTCGAATTCGAATATGAAACGAAACGAATTCCGAAAACGAATGTAACGAATGCAACGAATTTAACTAAACGAATTTAGTTAAATAACGAATCGAAACGAAACTAAACTAAACAAATTTTTTCATCCTGCACATGTCTGCGCGGCATAAGAGTGTATATAGTCCACCAAGGTTCACAACCTAACAGGATTAGCGATTTCTAAGTGTATGACACAGCACATAGTATAACAAAATTATTTGAGACATCAATTCTGTCGAGGTCAGATGACCCTCTACCCTTAATCATTTATAATATACAATATGTGCTCAGGTCAAATTCCAAGGAGCCCAGACCTTCTCAAACTTCCAATGGCAACCCCTATTAGAGTAAGTCATTTTGTATAGAGGCAGGGCCGCATTGACCATCTCCTCCCATGCCGCCACCTCTGGTCTAAGAGGAGGTAGGCATTTCAGCAGTATTTCCTTTTTGGCATAGTACAGGAGGTGCGATATAAGCAGCTTCAAATTGTGAGGATGCTGTTCATCATCATGGATTCCTAGTAGAGCAAGGGAGGGGGCGGGTATTAAGGCAAGTTGTGTGCTAGTAATAATTTCGGTGTACACCGCCTCCCAATATGGTAATATCGAGGGGCACTCCCAGAACGTATGTAAGTAAGTACCCTGTTGCACTCTACAGTGGGGGCATACCGAGTCTCGCTCCAGAAAGATTTTGTTTAATCACTCGGGGGTATAGTATACGCGATGTAGAAATTTGACCTGTATCAGCTTATCCTGGGACGAGATTACAAGCTTCGGGCCCAACTCCAAGCAAGTCAGTGCACAGCAGAGCGCCATACAAGGCCAATGGTGGTTTGCGTAGATCTCTTGGTGTCAAAAGCTCCTCAATGGAGTTGCTCTTGAGGATCAGAGATCTGGGGAATTGAGCATTAGCAGCATGCCGCAACTGGAAGTACCGAAATTGCATCCAGCCAGGCAGTCCGAACTTCTGGCATAATAATGATCCATGACAGCAATTTAATTCATTTTTAATATTCATAGAAAACTCACTCATCCAATCAATGTGCTCATGCTTTATTTTCTTGAGAAATAACTTTGAAAAACACCCCCTAGCATTTCTAGCCATGGTCATTTTCACTAAGAGCAGATGATTCATGTAGCATTTACTTCCTAGAATCCATATGCCTATAGCTCAGGCATGCAGGCAGGAGGGTGTGCTTAGCTGAGAAAGTTTCCCACCCCTCCCCAAGTTGAAAGAAGAAAAAATGTTCATGAAGGCTCCTGGGATGTATGTCATTATTTTGGCCTAGAAGAGAAACCAAGAAGCAACTGAAGAAACACTTAAATATACTGTAATATGCTGTACCTTCCTACCTATTTACTAGGGCTAGTAGCATACCGTATGTATAAAAAAATGGTTTAACCTTATCTGTGTAATTGCTACTTCTGCTCAATAGCTTGAACTATTAAAGCAGAACTAGAGCCCTGCTTTAAAAATATTGTTATGCCTCGTACACACGGCCAGTTTTGCCGTTGGAATAAACTCCGAAGGTTTCTCAGATGGAACTCTGACGGAATTCCGCTCAAGCGGTCTTGCATACACACGGTCACACCAAAGTCCGACTGTCCAGAACAAGGTGACGTACAACACATATGACGGGACTAGAAAAAGGGAGTTCAATAGCCAGTAGCCAATAGCTTCCATCTCGTACTTGCTTCAGAGCATGCGTCCTTTTTGGTCCTTCGGAACAGCATACAGACGAGCGGTTTTCCCGATAGGAATTGGTTCCGTCGGAAATATTTAGAACATTTAGTTCCATTTCTAGGTCCGTCAGAATTAAAAAAAAAAAAAGTCCAATGAGGCATACACACGATCGGAATACACGATGAAAAGCTTCCGTCAGACTTTTTCAGTTGGACATTCCGCTCGTGTGTACACGGCTTTAGAAGTTTTTTTTTTCTTTTTTTAAAGAGACACGCAAAGTCTCCTTTGCCCAAAAAAACAAACAAAAAAAAAAAAACCTCTTGCCCTATGCTTCTAGCAATTTTTCTCTTACTATGTATCCATCCCAGCTCGTTTGTAGCATGACAGGAATAGATTCAAGTGCCAGTGACAATGTCATTCCTGTGCAGAGAAGCTCAGGAGTGACATCTTCAGTGGCCATCAACACGGCCAAGAAGGAGTTCTACAAGGCCCAGAGGAATTGACCATGAGATGGCGGCGGTGTCGGACAGAGTAGTGACCGGAGGCTGGACCTTGAACATTATGGCAAAAGCCCATGACTAGGTTTTGAATTTTAGTTCTGCTATAAAAAAAAAAAGTGAAAAAACAAATGATCTCCCAGCAGCATCAACAGGTAATAAGCTATATTACAGGGGGATTGAGAAAATCAAAAACTGATGTATTAATGCTGCTGACAGAGTGCATTACAATACTGTATATATGTCAGTTTTTTATTTTGCCCATAGTTCCAATTTAAATTTAGAGTGGCATCATTCTTGATCTCTGACCTCCACTGGGATGACTGAATGAGCCGTTAATGGAGACAAATTGTAGTTTACAAGTCACCGAGGAAAATGTCACATGGTCTCCCTAATCCGTTCCTGACAGCTCTTTCTGTAGAGTGACAGCACCGTATAAACTGTTGACACACATATATAGATTTTCACAGCTTCTAGACAGACAAATGCCCTGTGTTTGGGATTTAGGGGTCACTGGGTGCTAGGAATGTGACAGTTAGAGAAACATTTTCACACTGGGGTTCTCACAATAAAGGAACAGTAACCTCGTTAGTTGTTGCGGCGCTGTCTCAAGGAGTGCTCTCATTGGCTGATGAGCTTGATAGTTTTACGGCAAGCTGAAACGATGCTGAAGATGAAAACATTGTTAGCAAGTTAATACAATCAATATATAGTTACATGAGGTCATTAGCTGAACGACTGTCAACAGCAATACATCTCTTTTCTGCTCTGAGCTGAAGTGCAGACGTACTTCATGGTTATTTCAGGACAGTTTTTAATGTTCATTTCAGTGGAAATAGAAAATTAAAGGAGCGCTGCAAGCAGAATACAACATTTCATAGCAAGCAAGCATTAGATAGGAACTCCAAGAAGCTGAACTACCTTAATATATTTTTGCATCTTTTTTTATTTATATATCTTTATTTGTAAATTAGTAAAAAGAATGTATAAAGTATACATATATAATAATCATAAATATAAAGATATGCTTCAACTATTAGTTGAAAATGGCTGAAGGATCAGAGACCCAAAGGTCCAACAGCAAAGCACTAGAAGAATTGTGAAGCTGTACTCCCGGCACTCAATAAAAATGTAAAAAGGAAATAGAAAGACAAAGAACTAGTTAGTATATATAACTGCTACAGTATATGGCAAATTTCCCTGTTAGAAAGTGAACTGAAACAGAGAATTATTATTTTTTTATATATATTTTTTAAAATTTAAAAAATAGTAAAGAAACAGATGAAGATTGTATACCCCTTTCCTGGACTTAAAGCAGTATTTAACTCAAAAGCAAACATTTTTTTACATTGCAGCTCACCAATTCTTAGATGTGATGGCTGCATTCATTTCACATTTTTTACTTTCTTTCTTCTATTTTGATCTGGTGATCCAGCCAGTAAGTATGTTGTTTTTCAACAGAAAATCTCTCTTGCAATTACAGACATTAAACAACCCATTTAACACTGACAGGGGTGCTTAAAATGATCAGTTTTTATTTATTTATGTTAAACCTTTATCCCAAAAGGAAAAAAAAACCAATTGCTATAATTGCTTATAATGCTGGAGTTCCTGTATTTGTTACTATATTTAAATCTGCTAGTACATCTAACTCTCTCCCTTCAAATTGACAATGCTGCTGTCCAGAGCTGCCCCCTGCGTCCCTTTATCCAAAGTGGGGCGTGTATAAATCAAGAGCTGTGTTACTGCTAGATCAGCAGGGGAAAACAGAGAAGAAAAAGCCTAAAAAAGAAAACTAATACAGCCACTACATCTAATTATTGGTAAACTGCAATATATTACATTTTTTATTATGATTTTGGGTTTTGGGGTTTAACCCTTATAAGCCTGAACATTATGTAAGGATGATTATATACAGTAGAATACACATACAATTCACTGTGGAGTCTCTTGAAGGTGTCAATTGCTTTTTTGTTAGCCACCTTCCGACTGCGCTATAGCCGAAAGACGGCTACAGCATGGACCTAACTTGCCGGGAGGGCGTCCATGGACGTCCTCCCGTGCTGGAGCGGCCTGCACGCCTGCAGGGCGCATGCTCTGTGATCAGCGAGTCTATGAGACAGCCAATGACAGCTGATCATGTGACGTAAACAGAGCCGGTAATCGGCTATTTTTTCTCCTCATGCTTGCAGTATGAGGAGAAAAAAAAAGGCGATCACCGGCGTCTGTGAGAGGGACATCAGTCCCGATCAGGGAGAGCTTCTGCCCACCTGTGCCACCTACCAGTGCCCACCCACTCCACCTACCAGTGCCCACAGTACCACCCATCAGTGTCACTTATCAGTGCCCACAGTGTCACCTATCAGTGCCCACAGTGCCACCTATAAATGTCACCAATCAGTGCCTCATCACCAGTGCTGCCTATCAATACCACCTACCAGTGCCCATAAGTGCCACCTACCAGTGCTCATCAGTGCCACCTACCAGTGCCCATCAGTGACATCTATCAGTGCCACTCATCAGTGCCATATTATCAGTGCCCATCAGTGCCGTCTTATCAGTGCCTATCAGTGTCACCTTATCTGTGCCTATCAGTGTCGCCTTATCTGTGCCAATCAGTGCAGCTCATCAGTGCTCATCAGCGCAGCCTATCAGTGCCCATCTGTGCAGCCTCATCAGCGAATATCAATGAAGGAGAAAAATGACCCGTTTGCAAAATTTCGCTATTTGCTACACTGTATAGCAAACTATGAAACATGTTTTTTTTTCTTCAAAAATGTCTGTCTGAGTAGTGATTATATACCACCAAAAGAAAGCTCCATTTGTGTGAAAAAAAAATGATAAAAATTTCATTTGAGTACAGTGTAGCAGGACCACGCAATTGTCATTGAAAGTGTGACAGCACTGAAAGCTAAATATTGGTCTAGGCAGGATGGGGGTTTAAGTGCCCAGTAAGCAAGTGGTTAAAGTGGACCTAAAATCAAAAAGTGAAAAATTGCTGTTTTATAGAGTAAGCAAGAAATGCTAATTGTGCTTAAGCACTTCCCTAAAATATCAATCTTTTCTCTAAAATTCCTCATGAAATATAGCAGTGCTCCTCTCGACTCATAGTATGACTGTGTCTAGGCACATATGTGTGTACAGCCCCATAACTGTACAGTATATCTACAGTGTGAGAGGCAATGCAGCCTCTGACTGCTAGTCTTATATTTGGTGATGTCACTATTGTGCTGCTCACTTTTTTTCCTTGCTGGAGAGAAAGCTGTACCTATTTTGTATATTAGAGCTTGCTCCACCTCTTGCTTCTTTAATATTACCTCGCAAGTCATCAGATCATCAGATCATCAGTAGGGCAGCTCTAACATGAGGAACAAAGCCCTTCCTCTACCTTCCTCTAAGATGACCCCCTGCTAGCAGAGATACAGTATGGAACAAAGCTTGGCAATGCAGGCCATACATGGGTTGAATTCCAAACAAATTTTCATTCAAAAATCACTAATTGTGTGTGTTTTGTGATCCGATGGTGCCACCATTTATTTCAAAATTGCATAATACAGTTGTATAACTTTGTAATTCAACATAGATATCTTTTACCTGTATGCCATTATACCCAAATACTACAAAAAGTTGTATAAAGCCAATAAATCTTCTTTAGCCAGAAACTGCTGTAGCTTGCTGGAATTCGTCAATCAACTATGTCTGAAAATCTTTACTAAACTAAGTGCTGGTAATACAAATTCATGCAACACCAAGCTAGCATGGACTTCATTTGTCCTTGGTTTTGGCTGAAGTATTTTATATTACCGAAAGAAAAAGAAAACAAGGGCGCACCAGCCTTGTGCATTAACTTTAAAACATTTATTATATAAAAATAGTAAAAAGAAACAACTCACAAGCAATAGATGGCGGAAGCACAACATAAAACTTGGGATGAGCGAAAACCTTCCAAAGATCGTGGAGGAACGCACAGACATCACAATCGCGTTCCTCCACGATCTTTGGAAGGTTTTCGCTCATCCCAAGTCGCATGCTGTTTGTCGGTGCACTTTTATGTTGTGCTTCCGCCATCTATTGCTTGAGAGTTGTTTCTTTTTACTATTTTTATATAATAAATGTTTTTAAAGTTAATGCACAAGGCTGGTGCGCCCTTGTTTTCTTTTTCTTTCGGTTTCTATTAGGATCCCCTATCCTTGAGGGCAGCAAGGCCTGTGTTGACGTACCACTTATATGGTGATCCACCTGTGCGCAGGAGACATTTTTTCTTTTTTGGTATTTTATATTACCCATGAAAAGAATGCAGATGCAGATTAACACCTAAGAATAATGAACTTTGTAGGCACGTATAAAAGTTATAACAAATTTTTCCTGGAGGAAATACTAAATCATATACTTCCTGTATGATCTTCCTAGACGTATCAGGAAAATGCCCACACTGAGATGTATGTATTCCTTTTGGGTGTTCCCAGAGTCCTTATAGATTAAAAGAATTGCTCGCTCTACATGTTTCGTGACCTGAGCTGTCTCAGTTACAATTTCCCTGGCGTGCATAGGTGAGCGTTGAAACTTTCTGTTAAAGCACTGTCTTTTGGTGAGTTCATGTATACTGTATAGTCATATGCACCTGTGTACCTTAATACTTATAGTTTATATTGTATCCTAATTAAAGTATGTTCTTCTAACTAGAAACATTGAAGCTCCTGAAGAAGCGACAGCTCAGGTCGTGAAACATGTAGAGTGAGCTATTCTTTTAATCTATAAGGACTCTGGGAACACCCAAGTGGAATACATACATCTCAATGTGGGCATTTTCCTGATATGTCTAGTATTGCCCAATAGGAAGTACTGTATTTATTGGCATATAACACTCACTTTTTCACCCTAAAACTCGGGTGCAAATAGCGTGTGCGTGTTATACACCAATATTTCAATGTTAGCTGCCTCGGAGGGGACGGGGGGGGGGGGTGCGGGATGATCGCTGTCAGATTACATACAGTGAGAATCTCCTGTTTACTTGGTGGCCTCTGTAATAGGAAGTCCCGTCTCCTGAGCCGCCATTGGACCACTGTTCTGTCTATAATAGGAGATTCTCACTGTATGTAATCGGTCGGCGCTCATCCCACCCCCCTCCCTGTCCCCTCTAGGCTGCAGATGGGCATCGATCAGGCTGCACTGATGGCAATGGTGAGGCTGCTGCATTGATGTGGATTGATGAGGTTGCATTGATGGCTGCAGATGGGCATTGATCAGGCTGTATTGATGGCAATGGTGACACTGCAGATGGGCACTGACCCTTATTTTGTTTCAAAGTTCCTTATTTAAAATTTACGTTTTTTTCCTGAAACTTCCCTCTTAAAATGAATGTGCGTGTTATACACCCGTGCGTGTTATACGCCGATAAATACGGTATATGATTTAGTATTTCCTCCAGGAAAAAACACCTTTATCTCTTTTTATAAATCATGTGCTGTATGTGTATGTATTTTATGTGAACTATTAACATTTGTTATTACTTTTATACATGCCTACAAAGTCCATTATTCCCAATTTCAGTACAGTATTTTCAGATTATGTAGGATGTGGCATATTTATACTAAAGGTGTTTGATTGCCACCTCAGGGCATTGCAAGCAACTGAATTTCTTATAAAACTATTGTATTGGAAGTTACACAGGAATTTGTAGTTAAAAGTATACCTGCAATTATCCTTACTTGAGTGCTTAAAGGATAACTTCACTTTTGTGAAAAAAGAATTTAAGCCATATTGTAATTCAATGCAATTAAAAATGACCTTTCGTCTTTAATCTGGTATGCTTGGAGGTGTTCAGTACACTGCTGCTGTACAGAACCCCCCCCCCTCCCCGAAATGTAATTTCCTGATTGGCTCACTGATTTTCCCAGAAGTCTGTATGGTAAATTGTAGGCATCCCCTGCAATAGGAGTGTCAATCTTGATAAGATACTCTACAAGGGTTTAATACTTCCTAAGGGATACTGACAGTGCAGATTTCTAAGATTGCACAAGGTGATCATAATTAGGGATGAGCCTTGGGTTTGGTTTGAATGCGGTTAGGCCAAATGAAAAATAAAAAATGCCCATTTTGTGAGGATAATAGGCACATGTATGTCAACAAATAGGAAGGGGGATGGGCATTGCTCTTGGGAACATGTATAAATAACAAACATTTTTTTTAATTCCATTTAATGCTTAGCGTAAAAGATTAAAAATTTTAAAATGACCAATTTCTATAAATAACATGCCCGAGTGGGGGTCTGCTGGTAGTGGGCTTATCAAAGGTCTTGAAGTCTCTTTATTAATAAGAGGGCTCCCAGATATGTCCCTCACTCCAACCTCACCCCCCCCCACACCCCATTTCCCATTTAGTACACTTACTCATTTACAAAAAAAAGTATTGTAACTTAGAAATAAAGATACCCAAACACTTAACAAGTCCTTTATTTAAAAATAAATACCCCACAAGGTTTCTTGTAAATCCATCATCAATCATGATGTCCACCACCCACTGACTTACAGAAAACAAAAACATTCTGATGAACCAGCATACACTTACGAACCCCAGCGGGGACACTATTAGCTATACAAGGGAAGGGATGATGATGGTGACAGCATTGACCAAATTTGGCCATATTTGATCAATGTTATTGTCCAGTGACCATATTTGAACAGTGATGTTCCTTAGGAACCAGTGACAGTGGAAAGCTGTCATGTATGGAAGCGGTAAAAATACCACTTTTATAAATGATGTTTGGCTCTCGCTGAACAGGGGGGCTGGACAGGAAAAAGTTTAGCTGCCAGCTCATCCCTAATGATAAACCAGACCACCCTATTTAGAATCAGTCTGCAAAAGGACATGGTGAAACAAACTTTTCACACAGAGCAGAAAAAGGTAGGACTCTGCAGCAAAGTTTGTTAAAATTCCTGCAATGTACACTGGTCACTCAGAGGGGATTGTTTTTTTACAACAAAAATGCAGTTACACTTTAAAGGAAGAGTGTTCTAAAACATTAAAAAAATCACTTCCTGTCTGCCCTGGGCAGATATAGCAGCCCTGGCACTTTATAACTCTAATGCCTTGTACACATGGTCGGACATTGATCGGACATTCCGACAACAAAATCCATGGATATTTTCCGACGGATGTTGGCTCAAACTTGTCTTGCATACACATGGTCACACAAAGTTATCGGAAAATACGATCGTTTTGAACGCGGTGACATAAAACACGTACGTCGGGACTATAAACGGGGCAGTAGCCAATAGCTTTCGTCTCTTAATTTTTTCTGAGCATGCGTGGCACTTTGTGCATCGGATTTGTGTACACACGATCAGAATTTCCGACAACGGATTTTGTTGTCGGAAAATTTTATAGCAAGCTCTCAAACTTTGTGTGTCGAAAATTCCAATAGAAAATGTGTGACGAAGCCCACACATGGTCGGAAATTCCAACAACAAGGTCCTATCACACATTTTCCGTCGGAAATCCGACCGTGTGTACGGGGCATAACAATAAGTGAATTGTGAAGATTTTCTTCTTTTTAGCCAACCTTCAGTAAATCAACCTCTATGTCTTCAACCCAGTGCATTAGTATGTTTACGGTAAAAAGACTGCTTCCTTTTGTACTGAGTTTTTGCTGCTGAAGCCCAGGGGAAGAGTGGGAAGGAATTCAAATTTTTCATGTGAAAGTGAACTTTTCCCTCACAAAAGCATCCTTTCAGGCACAATGATAGGTTATTTTGATAGGGCACCTCGACTCCAAGCACTGATACTTACCCTCCATATGCTTCTCCACCTTTCTGTTCCTCGGTCAGAAGCCTGAAAGAACCTGGCAGTTCCAGATATGGGAAGCACATGATATTTATCTTATTTGCCAACAGGTACTAACATTTAGGGTGGGGAAAAGGTCATTAAAGTGTAACTACACTGCATCTGAGCACCATAAATTGAAAATGCTATTTATTTCAATTGTTTATATTCAAAGCAAACTCCCTCATCCATCCATGACTCCATGCTTTGTTTTGCTGAGAAATCACTTTGAAAAAAAAACTCTAGCATTTCTGGCCATCTTGAGTAAGGGCAGATGATTCATGTAGCATTTACTTCCTGGAATCCAGCTGCTCAGGCATGCATGCAGGATGGTGTGCTTAGCTGTTAAAACCCCTCCTCCCCTCCTGGGATGTATGACATCATTTGCCTAGGCAAGAAAACTAGGAGGTAACTAAAGAAATGTAAAAAAAAGCTTCAAGTGGTTGTAAAGGTGGAAGGTTTGTGTCGTGTTGCTGTCTGGGACTTTCCCTCCTCACTGGCTGAGACAGCTAACAACACTATTGGCTCCTGCTGCTGTCAATCAATGTCAGTGAGCTAATGAGGAGAGAGGGGGGCTGGGCTGGTCCAGGGCTCCATGTCTAAATGGACACAGGGAGCTGAGCCTCAGCTTGGGTGCCCCCATAGCAAGCTGCTTGCTGTGGGGGCACTTAACAGGAGGGAGGGGCCAGGTGCCCCAAAGAGGGACCAGAGAAGAGGAGGATCGGGCCTGATTTGTGCAAACCACTGCAGAGAGCAGGTAAGTATAACATGTTTGTTAGTTTTAACAAAAAAAACTGAAACTTTAGTATAATTTTAAAACAAGTAAATATGATATATAATACATTCCTATTTTTTACTAATGATAGCAGCATAAGGATTACAAATAGTCAATGTTGATTGAGAGAGCAAAAACTCCACTTTAACCTTGTGCAATCACTGTACTGAGTGTACACAAGGTGCTCTAGCAAGCAAACGTAGCGGGGACACACAGGGAAAGTAAGTATTAGTGTAGCTCATCCAAAAAAAGACAAGCCAGGTCTAATATTGGGAAAGTTTTGCATTGTTGTTCAGTGTATTTCCCTGTCCTTGTTCACCTTTTCTGTGCTCATTGATCAGAACAGCTGCCATTTTTGTTTCATTGTATTTGGTGGAGACATACAATGGAGAGTCATCAGCTTCCTAAAGTGATACAAGTTTAAAAAAAATAATAATAATAACAAACATGTTATACTTACCTGCTCTGTACAATGGTTTTGCACAAAGCAGCCCTGATCCTCCTCTTCTCAGGTCCCCCGCTGGCACTCCTGGCTCCTCCCTCCTGGCAAGTGCCCCCAGAGCAAACAGATTGCTGTGGGAGCACCCGAGCAGGCTCACTCCTGAGCTGCTGCTCTGCTTGTCCATTCAGACATGGAGACGTGGCTCGGCCCCACCCCCTATCTCTTCTCATTGGCTCACTGGTTGTGATTGACAGCAGTGGGAGCCAACGGGCAGGAGTAATTGGGTTCTGAGCAACTGTATCCCTGCACAGCAAGTCCCCACCCACTCACATTGCTTTGCAAGTTTGCATTAATCCAGGGTATATTGATGCAGTCTTGCAAAGCAATGTATGTCGTCCAGGCAGGTGCATTTATAGGGGTTTTGGGGGTGCTGGAGGAAATTTTGGGGTGCCTCTATTTGAGTTTCCTGATAAATTATAACATTATATAAGGACTGGTGTATTGATATTCATTTTATGGATTTTTCTTGTTTTTTTTAAATGCTTTCAATCTGTGGGTTATATGTGTAGGGTGTTATACAGTTGTATAAAGGGATGAAGTTTCTAACAAAGTTATTTTTCATTTTTTCATACAAATCTTGTGGTGCAGACTTTTGGTTCAAGGGTACTTTACATTGTACATCCCTATATTTAATGGGCTGCAATGCATTAAAAAAATAGGACTTGCTGTATTTTTTCAAATGCACAGCAACACGCATCGTGTGTTGTTGTGTGCTGTGGTGCATTGAAGAGCAGGTATTCAAAATGGCACCACAATACAGCTACACACTTGCATTTTACCACAATGCAATGGCCTGGTGTTAATGAACCCACATAAATCACATGGTGTAGAGGGTGGTTTGATGCAGTAGTGTGAATGCATATGTATTTGCAAATTAAATCAACAAAAACCTATGCTTTTAACCTAAATGTTGAAACTGATTAATTAGGTCTCTTTTTGTGCTGACTTGCTTGAAAGTGCTGGTATTTTTTTTGTATTGCCCTATCAAAAAAAAAAATGTTCACTTTGCCTAGAATGGGGCAAACTAAAATTGACCTGCTTTGTGTTTAGTGTGTCCTATGCGTTATTGAAATTCCAACAAAACCATTGCAAGAAACTCTTAAATTTAACAGGCATGCAGGATTTCTCTTTGCCTGTGGTTGGCTACACCTCCTCTGGCTTCCTCTTTCTGGCCTCTCTTTGGACCACTTTACCAGGTCATTAGGCAAGTCAGATTCATGTGAATTGATTTGCTCATCTCTGTGTGAGTATGTCTGGTAATGGTGCTCCCACCCATGTGCTGTCAAGTTGTTGTTGGTGGCACTATACTTGCAGTGAAGTTCATCTTGCTATTATCTCTTTTACGTGTTTCTGGACAAAAGGAGGTACTGATATTTCCAGCGAGTGGCAAGGAACTCTTGGTCAATCCACCAAGTCATTAGAGGTAATTATAGCTGCTTGAAAAAGATGTCTTTCTTTACACACCAGAGTTCACTTTTATTCTGTAGTAGTAGAGTAGATCATTGGCACCTTTTCAATGCATCACACTCTTCCTTAACATAATTTGGTTTCCACTTGGCCGAAGATAGCCTCTAGCTATAAAGTCTAAGAAAATTCCTGCTGCTCTCAACCACTCGGCAACATTGTTATGAGTGCCTGGTGGGAAGAGTATTTTCCTTTGCAGGCCCAACAGGAATAAACAGCCTTGCCAAATCTAGAGGCCAAATGGAAATGCACATTGAGAAATAATACAGGAATTGCT